>NW_027271179.1:140000-740000 GCF_040938485.1 Diadema antillarum
AAGTGTGCTGCAAAATAGGTACAAGGGTGTAAGTCATGACACAACTTGTGTACTGCATATCCTTGCCTTTAGCTTGCTGCAATAGATTTTGCATTCTGCATTTCATAAAGAGAGAGACGAGTATCTGAACGGTATGGAACTTTTAATTTCATATATCCGTGCACATACGTGACATTCCAGGACAAAATCTTATATAATCAAATGAGAAATAAAGTGATAAGAACAGGAAATTTCTTCAATGACATGAACCGTCCACGCCTTATCTTCAAAAATGTCATTTTATGTTTGATGTGCGTGACACGAAAAGTGTCTCGACAGTTTCGTTGCAATCGGTGACATTATCTTCTCATACTTCCGAATCACGTGTCCACGATAAGGTATAGAGTCCATGCTGCTTGGCGTTTAATGACAGGCACCAACCACATCCATCGCGGCACCTGCTACTTTTAATTGGGCCTCATGTGGGCACGGACATAACGTTATATAAACCACCAACAGAGATTCACTATGCACAGATATGAGTGGTTCGAGCCCGAGGAATGAGGTGTTTCTACTATCTGCCCAAATAGCCTTCCTCTCACTCAGCTATCATTTCCTCTACACGGGCTTTGCAACTGCTACATAACTCCGGGAGTCGGTGTAATCCACCGTTTAAGTCTTTGCAAGCCGAGGCAGGGCTGGATAATTATTCGTTTATCTCCTTTTCCTGTCGAAACCGTCGCTTCGTGTAATGTGCAAAGCTGTGTGCATGTGCCATTAAATGTCTCTGTTTTGTGTGTGTGTTTTGTGGGAAATAACGGAGAAAGAAGGAAGAAAGATTGAAAGAATAACGTGGAAAGAGGGAGATTCCAAGGGAATGATGATTTGAGGAAGAAGAGATAAACATAAATCATAATATTCCGTGCAAGAGTGCGATATGTATAACTTTAATAAAAGTAAGACGAACCCGACGTAAAACGAATTCTGTAGAGCTGACCACTTGTTTGCAATTCGTTAACGAGTTGTTGAACGTACCACACTTTTAATTAATTCCTGTATTATTGTGCACGGTAAACATAATGATGCTACAGTCCGGGGACTGTTAAAAAAAAAAAAACCCAATGTAAATGTAAATGAAATCATGAGGAAAATAAAATGATAGAAATAATTACATCATACAATGATCATTTTTATAGCTATACTGTACAGATGAAAACAAAGACTAATGAAATAGGGCCTTTAAGTGCGTAGCTTTTTCACAGCGGGGAATAAACCATTAATCATTTATAGATATCTAAATCTCTGGTAATATTCACTTAGCCCACATTACAATATGATGATGCACACTTCATAAAAACTTTCTTCATCGATTCATGGTCTGACTTGCGTTCGTATTTCGTCCATAACTATGTTCGTATGTTCATAAAAAATTATGTATGTTCATATGTATGTTCGTATGTTATCCATATACCGCCTCCATGAGCTTCGATCGCCGCGAATTACGATTGTCATGTTTTCTGTATGGCAGTTACTGCAAGAAATTTATGTATCCACTTTGAATTACTCATCTTCCTTTCAACGGGATGTATCCTGCCTGCAAGACAGTAAGTAAATCATAAATGGAGCAAGCGTGTCATACAATGGCTCTTCAAAATTTTACTGTACATTATTGGTTATTTCAAGGGATTGCGCATTTGGTATTTTTAGACCCTTTGATGGTTAGATGATGATGATACAGCGTTCGCAGAGGGGGCTAAACCTAAAACAGGGGTATACCACTGATCTCAAATCAGTAGGGTGTACACCCCAGAAGAGATACAGCACGCGGGATAAAGGGCTGAAATAGTGTGCTCTGAAAGCGAACCTGGTTGGCGTGACGTTTGAAATCCAGCGATGCCCCTGTCTTGACCCGATTTTATCATACGCGTAATGCATGCTGACAGATGTACCTTAAATCGTACCATCATCACAGTCACTCCCCCAATTTTAGAGGGAGACATCCGCCCTGCTTGAGATTCTATATATCTTTAGTGAAGGGAAATTTATGACCTTCTTTTCTCATGTATATACGCCCAACATACACGAAAGCGACGAGATATGTGCCCTTTGTGACAAATTCCCTGCGCGTACATTGGAGAACAGATAGTATTATGAGCAAAATCAAGAACTTTAGGAAGATTTAAGTCTTTGAATTCAAATCTTGTATTAATGTTCATTATTATCATCAGGCGGTATCTTTTTTTATTTAGGTTGTTTTGATCTTTGTACAAGGTGTTAGATTCAAGCGATGGAGGCCAACACTACCACCAACAACACTAATATGTTACTCCGAGGTATGATTTGCTATCCATTCACATGGAAATGCAACGCACAGGATAACCAACGTATAAACTTCGAACAAAGTAGCAGAGCGATAGAATTGTTTGATCGTGGATATGAAAAATTAATTAATAATTCGGGAGAAAAAAGGTAAAAACCCTGTTTCAAAAGAGAAATGTTTATCATAAAGCTTCACAAAACGTTTTTAATGAATGTTGAGCATCCTTTTTACTCATGCATAATTACACACATGCAGGTATGCAACCCACGAAAATGGATTTAACACAAGTAAATCAAACATGAAGATAGAGCAGTACACTGTTTATTGGTATAAAATTGATAAAAACTATAAGAAAACTAGAGAGGGGCCGTCAAAGGCGGCAGACCCACGCCTAAGTACAAAGTCGGGGTAAACATAATGTGCATTCGGTCATCTACCAGAATTCGGCCACTTAATTGCCAGTGTGCTTTATCACCAGCCAGTGAGTTCTACCAAAGATCGTACACTGAAGTGTACGATCTTTGGTTCTACAGTCACATCACACGCAAATCACATCATTACACATACGGTATTAACACTCATTCACGTACAGGAAAGTCCTTAAGTCTCCTCCAAAAATCCATCGAAAATCCCAAATTCCACCGTCAAAAGTGCAGAATCGGAACTTTTCCAAGCGCGCGCGAATTAAGTCCAGTTTTAAGAGTATTGTCTACGCGACGGGTCGCGGAAAAAAGCGCTAAAAATCGAAAAATACGCCGTTTTCTTGCGGGATATTTTGATTATAGCAAGCCGAGAGTGTGATGATATCAAAGGTCGTATGAGTGTACGATCTTTGATGGTATCCACAAAAGCAAAAAAGAAAAACAAAATTTACGTACCCACTAGGCAATTACCCCTATGATTAGTGTCTACGGGAATTATTCAATGCAAGGGTTGAATGCAAATGTCTACTGCACCAGTATTCGGCCACCAACGAGCGCCGCAACGTCCCCGGTGCAATTTTGCACCAACAGTGTAGAGCGCGATGCATTTTCAGCGGCCTTGCACACGCATTGACATTGAGCACGCATATCGTGCAGTGTGACTGCGACCGAGCAAAATGCTCCTCCAACGAAAAAAACAATCAATGTTAATTTGAAAAATCATCAAATATCAAAGGTCGTATGAGTGTACGATCTTTGATGGTATCCACAAAAGCAAAAAAGAAAAACAAAATTTACGTACCCCCTAGGCAATTACCCCTATGATTAGTGTCTACGGGAATTATTCAATGCAAGGGTTGAATGCAAATGTCTACTGCACCAGTATTCGGCCACCAACGAGCGCCGCAACGTCCCTGGTGCAATTTTGCACCAACAGTGTAGAGCGCTATGGAACGCCATTAAGGAAACAATACAAAATTCATTTCACTCCAGCCAATATTCATTTCACTTTTAACAAATACATTTCACTCACAAACATTGATTTTACTTTTTATAAAAATACATTTCACTTTTCACAATAATACATTTCACTTTTAAATTAAAATTCATTTCACTTTTCACAAAAATACATTTCACTTTTGCATTAAACTTCATCTCACTTTTCACAAAAATACATTTCACTTTTGAATTAAAATTCATTTCACTTTTCACAAAAATACATTTCACTTTTACATAAAGATTCATTTCACTTTTCATAAAAATACATTTCACTTTTAGATACAAATTCATTTCACTCTTCACAAAAATACATTTCACGTTGGCGTACCATATCACTCAGACGAAACCATTTCACTGCGCTAAAACCATTTCACTCTGATAAAACCATTTCACTCTGATGAAACCATTTCACTCTGATACAAAAAAATACGTTCCTCTTTTTTCCCGGCCAAAAGGTGGCGCCAGTCTGAGAGGAGTCACAGTGCCATGGCACTTTGTTAGCGCTGAGCTGAGGTGAATAGCCGGCCAGCTGGCCGGCTGGCTATGCATGCAGTACCTAGATTTACTGAGTAGCCAGTCAGTCGGCAAGCCCGAAAAAACCCGTCTAGAATATCCAAGTCCTCGCACGCGAGTTGACCCCGCAAGTCATAGAGAGCGCGATTGGAGAATCGTTTTGAAATGCTCATATCTTGGTCACTGAATGACGTTTTCACATGATTTTTCTTTTATTTGATAGGTAAAGGTTAAAACTTGGATGCTATCTTGTTGATTTTTCCAAGAACGACATGAAAGATTATCAACTTCGTGGCTAACTAATTGCAGATGTTCCGGAAATAATGGATACAGATATTCTTCTAAAATTCTCCTAAAAGTCTTCTTTTTCATCGTGGGGCACCAACAAAAGTTATATCATGTAAAAGGAAATTTATTCAGCTTTAAGATGATACCTAAAAGTGTAATGTGATGATTTGTAGATGGGTCAGCAGCCAGCTGATATCATAGGGATGCCATTCCTTTTTTTCTCGGCACGAAATCGCGAAGTACTGTACTGTCCCACATATAGAAATTGACGTGTGTCCTCGATGCCTTTGTACGTGTGTGTCTAACTGTATGAGCGACCCCAGCGTAAATACAAGTGGTCAGTTTCGAGCGTCTAGCTGTGATATACTGTACTTGTGTCTGTCATTAGACATTACGTACTAATTAATAGTCTACAGCATCTTGCTGGGCCTCTCTCTCTCTCTCTCCCCCTCTTTTTTGATTATATGTCTTGTTCTTGTTATTCATAATACAATGTATGTTTGTTTTGTTTGCTTTTGTCCACCCTTCTGATTTCGTCAACAGGAAGTGTCTGATTCTCAGTTTCATTCTGCCATCAATCATTCACATCACTCTCTCTCAATTCAAAGCATCCTAAGCATCCACTCAAATACATTATAACCACTACTTATACCGTTCACTCCGCTAAAGTGAACACAGTTACATTATATCGAAATTCCGCTTACATTATCCACTTTTTTTTTACATGCTTGGTTATAACAACATTTTGATATAACAAAAGAAAGCTGTTGATCCCAAGGACTTCACTACATTACTTCACTCTATTACTATAGGCCTACCTAACATTTTGATATAACAAAAGAAAGCTGTTGATCCCAAGGACTTCACTACATTACTTCACTCTATTACTATAGGCCTACCTAACTAGGCAGAGAAATTTACATACATTATTGCACGTGCCATTCTCATCAATTAATAAAATACCTTTTTTTCCATTAATAACAACAGAGAAAGGAGCACAATCCACAAGTTTTTTTCTTTATAAATGTATATACATCTCCATATATATATATATATATATATATTTATTTATTTATTTATTTATTACATGTAAGTGTTGAAAGAACAAACTACACTGATACCGATGTTGCACAAACATGAAACAGTTGTGAATATGGCTTGAATGTTATGTAAGTGAATAAAATCAAGCAAGACTACCACAAATGTTTTGAGGCAATACTCTGTAAATTACATGCCATCTACACTTTTGGCAAGGTTTCACTCAAATGATACATGTACAGATATAACTTCATTAATAGTTCAAACTGCATGAATGTTTGAGGGTGTACAAATGCCCTTGAGTACTCTGAAGGCAGGTACACATACATGTATCTACTATAGTATTCACATCGCCAAGGTTTCACACACATGAACAGAGGGTGACAGTAAACTGGCAGCTGCAAGAGCAATTTGAAGGTGTACACGTATACATATGAAGTGTACTTACTGGAAACAAAATGAAACATGTACAAAATATATAAGCTTCATCGACAGTCCAAACAGCAGAGAATGTTTTGAAGGTGTCCATATGCCCTTAAATACTTTGAAGGCAAGTACAATGTATCTATTGGTCACACTGCCAATGTTTCAAACACATGAACTGGCAGCTGCATCAACAATTCAGAAGTGTACATACTACATATGAAGCAGGGGCGGATCCAGGAATTCCGTAAAGAGGGGACGCGTTTACAAAATTAAAGGGGGGTGCAAGCACCCTCCCCCATTTTTTTCTTTTAATTTCTTTTGTTTAAACAAAAAATAAAGGGGGGCGTGTGCCAGTTGCGGTCCTAACTGGATCCGCCAATGTATGAAGTACACTTACTGGAAACTAAACAGATAAAAAAATTAAAGTAACTTTAAAACATCAATATTACTGGAAATCGAAGCAGACAGATTAGATTTGGCCTTATAGCATCTTGCAAAACATCTATGTGAAGAAATCTTTCATTCCCAACTTTAGCATTGACTGTATATAATCTTATCTGAAATGTCGAAAGGCAAACTAATCATCCCAACATCTCTGTCAACTGAATACACATGTATCAGTACATGTACACAAGCAGTATCATACACATTTAAAATATCCGTGTGTCACTCTCTTCATGGTTATGACTGAGTGAATGATACAAATGTGTATTCGAACCCCTTACCAGTAACAACACTCGACAACCCTGGGGTAGACTACAGGCCAACATGAAACCCCCCAGGTGTTATAAAAATCTGCTCATCTTACCTTTCACAAGGTCCACAATTTTTCTTTATAGGTATCTAATAAGACCATGCCCGTTCAATGCGAACATGTTCAAAATTTTGGTTGATTTGGAAGAAGTACTAATGTAATGTATCATCTATCTAACTGTTGTGTCAAAATCTTCATCTTCCTTATCCCTTCTTGACCGTTCAATTCCTTTTGGTGACATACCTTGTGTATCTTCCCGATCGAACAGAATTCTTACATCTTTGAAACCTCTTCTGAAATGGGTCACAACCAAAATATTAGCAATAAAACATGCATACATGTACTAACTAAACCTCTTATAGTGCTTCAGTGATGATGTACAAATTAAATTCATACCTTCAACGTCCAGATACTACTTCATACTGTACAATGTACTTGCTTCCATAACATTTATCAAGAATATCATGAAGGATAATATTTAGTTTAATCAGGGCTCATAATTCTGCCATCTGTACAAACTCCAAAGTAATTTAAATGCACATAATTTAACATATACTATCTTGCATAGTTCCACACATTGATGTATCTGTAATGGTTGAACTTCACATTTACTACAACAACCGTGCTTTTCAAAGAATATACATGTACATCCTCTTTACTAAAAATGTTACCGTAAAGATGAGTGAAGTTGATATACAGTAACATACTGTAATATGTTACAATTGTATATCAACTTCATTCTTCCTATTGTATCATATCACATATTTAGCACCTTTCTGAGGTAGGTTATCATGATCACATACTGCACTAGGTTTTTCAATGAAATGAAAAAGTTGACAGGTGTACTAATCAGTTGTTTCTATTCTTGTGAGGAAGTCACTCAGCGCTTGCAAAACAGCAGTGCTCTCCTTGATAAAAATCTGTCAGAGATTGAATGGTACGTGTGCATCCAAGAAAACAAAATACACTATAGAACTGACAGTGTAGATCTCCTCGTTTATGTCATGCAGATTTTCCTGGAGGCCACAGAGAAGAGAATCACCTTAAATATGCATGTTCCATCGGTGTGATGTCAGGTACTGGGGATACCTACATATACAATGTGACACAAATAGAGAAAATTAATCATAGATGATATTATAAACCATTATTCACAATAACATGTCCGAAAACATTATGTTGGAGTAAACCCCAATTCAAGCAGAGAGAAACTACAGACATGCACTGTACTATGGTAAACATATGAAGAGTCTGTTCGCAAAAACCGGTAAGTCCATTTTTGAAGATTTTCAAGTACGGTCTCTGTCATAAAGTACAAAATAACACCTTTTAAATGAGATATTGGTCACTACATATAAAAGGGCATTTTTGAAATTATGGTCAAAAGAAGCAAAAATTTTCTTAGTATTCTCTTTATTTTTCCTGACCTTTAATCGCAAATATCTCCATTTGGCAAATATGGACTTATCGGTTTTTGCGAACAAACTCTTCATATTATTCTGAGAATAATTGCATTCATTCAGACATCCTCGTAAACTTTATTGTTACAAATTGTAGATGCGGAAGACTAATAATACATCTCTATATTTACCGACAACCTGTATACCAACTTGAAAAATTCAAATAGCCTGGTACTCTATTAGTGTTAACATTGCAGCCGGGTCAACTCTTAAACATGTCATGAAAATTATGTTTACATCAAATACTAGAATCGCTCTTGTGCCTTCTTTCTCCATGCGAAAGAAAAAAACTAATAATAATAATAATATTGAATCTATACTGTTCTTGTTTGTATTAAGTGATGAGTAGGTGCCTACATCATATAATAATTAACTGCTAAGAGATGAAGACTAAGACCCTGTTTATTATAGACAGCATACACATTGTACACTGTACAATTTTTGTGAATAAGTTGTAAATTCAAATTTACAAATTGCCATCGCCACATACAATTGTAGGCCTACCGCCACCGGCCTACACTGACTCACTGTACACTGGACACAAAGCCATCAGAAATACATACACCCTGGGAGACACTCCCCTTGCATCTGTATCAGATCTCCGGTATCTAAGGTTAACTTTTTCATCCAACCTATCCTGGCAAAGTCACATCAACAACATCACATCCCGGGCCAATCGGATGCTAGGACTAGTCAGCAGAAACCTACGAAAGACCTCGCAAAGGATCCGCCAACAAGCATACTTCTCCCTAGTGAGACCACACCTAGAATACTGCAGCTCAGTCTGGAACCCACATACAAACAAACACATTTCCCAAATAGAAGCCATCCAAAGGCGAGCGGCAAGATTCACCCTCCAGAGGTATTACTGTCCAGACAGTGTCTCTGCCATGATTGAACAGCTTAAATGGGAAAGTCTGGAGAGGAGAAGAAATGCTGCTAGCCTCTTCCTCATGTACAAGATTCAGCACAACATGGCAGCCATCAATGCACAGCACTACACATCACCCATGATTGTTAGCAACACACGACAGTACCATCCAAACAAGTTGCTGGCAATTCCTACCCGAACCCAATTCTATCGGAACTCATTTTTTCCACGTACAGTAACTGCTTGGAATGGGCTTCCTAAAAACGCCCTTGAAGCCACTTCATTGGAGGCCTTTAAGGGAGCTCTTCCACTCAGCATCTAGACTGAGGAACAAGATTTTTACTCGCACCATATATTTTTAATGCACCAACAAGCATGCACTGCAAATGAGCACCTAAGTTCAACTCCTTAGCACTACATCCTGACTTATGGATCCTGCTGAGTATCTTCGTAGAAGTAGAAGTGTACACAACACACGATATCACGAAGTTCCAATTGAGCGAATGAACAACGCTAATTTCAATATATGGGACTGACCCTGCACCTCCGCAGAGATCGTCAACAACGGTGCATTTACGGTCCGAAAAAGTCCCCGTCCGCACTAGATGCGATCACTGCGTAAAGCACGAAGTATTGCCGACCTGATGAACAAAAAGTCACATCAATCCCCTTTTTAGATGGGTCAGCAGCCAGCTATAAACACGGGAATGTTTTGAAAGAGGAAAAATACTATGTCAACTTCGAGATACTAGTAAACGGCAAAAAAATACTCATTTTGAACAGGAAAAAATAGCATGTCGATCACAAGAAGTCAGACATCAAACTTACCCCACAACATCGCTGTTGAAAAGCGTTGTAAAACACACGTTAATCATTCAGCAAGTCAGGCGTAGATTCAATTCTCGATGTAGTATGCATGTAACGGCACGAGCGTGCATGTGAGTGAGGCCGAGGCGAGGACCGTCGACTGCTAGCTCGCCTCGCGTCGCTTCCGCGCCAGCGTAGCGCGCTAAATCTAGGTACTGCATAGCCAGCCGGCCAGCTGGCCGGCCGGCCACTCACCTCAGCTCAGTGCTAAGTGCCATGGCACTGTGACTCCTCTCAGACTGGCGCCACCTTTTGGCCGGGAAAAAAGAGGAACGTATTTTTTTTGTATCAGAGTGAAATGGTTTTATCAGAGTGAAATGGTTTTATCAGAGTGAAATGGTTTTAGCGCAGTGAAATGGTTTCGTCTGAGTGATATGGTACGCCAAAGTGAAATGTATTTTTGTGAAGAGTGAAATGAATTTGTATTTAAAAGTGAAATGTATTTTTGTGAAAAGTGAAATGAATCTTTATGTAAAAGTGAAATGTATTTTTGTGAAAAGTGAAATGAATCTTTATGTAAAAGTGAAATGTATTTTTGTGAAAAGTGAAATGAATTTTAATTCAAAAGTGAAATGTATTTTTGTGAAAAGTGAGATGAAGTTTAATTCAAAAGTGAAATGTATTTTTGTGAAAAGTGAAATGAATTTTAATTTAAAAGTGAAATGTATTATTGTGAAAAGTGAAATGTATTTTTATAAAAAGTAAAATCAATGTTTGTGAGTGAAATGTATTTGTTAAAAGTGAAATGAATATTGGCTGGAGTGAAATGAATTTTGTATTGTTTCCTTAATGGCGTTCCATAGAGCGCGATGCATTTTCAGCGGCCTTGCACACGCATTGACATTGAGCACGCATATCGTGCAGTGTGACTGCGACCGAGCAAAATGCTCCTCCAACGAAAAAAACAATCAATGTTAGTTTGAAAAATCATCAAAATACGGGCCAGTTTGTGATGACGGAGAACGAACTTTCATAAATCTAGAAGGACATAGTCCCTCAAATAGGCCTAAACGTAAATTTCGGAATTCTTACGAACATTTGAGCAGCGAAGTCGGATCGTTGGGGAGTTTATGTGTTCGTATGGTAGCGGAAAATCGCAAAGTGAGAAACGGGAAATTTTCGGAATGGTCACTATACCATGGGGTCAAAACTTCAAGGTCACACAGAATTTGCAAGGGTCAACCGATTATCACCAAAATCTAATCGATTCTTTCCTGTCATTATCCAAACATTCCCTGAACATTTCGTGCAAATCCGTTTACCCGTTCTCTTGTTATCTTGTACACAAACAAACAAACAAACAAACAAACAAACAAACATACAAACAAACAAACAAACAAACAAAAAAAACAAACAAACAAACAAACAAACAAACAAACAAACATACGGAACCCTTTACATAACCCCCTGCCGATTTTCATCGGCGTGGGTAATAATGAGAAATGTAAGAGCATGCACTTCACATGTTTAGGATAAATCGCCAATCAAGAGGGCAACTTGCAGTAGTCACGATCCCACAACAATCTACATGCGTTGTAGGCAACATTATGATAGAAAAAAAACCCCAGACAGAAGGTATTCTGCTGATGTTTTCTTTGTGAAGTTATTACTCGCCTTGTCAATGCTTGTGAAGCTAACAAGAAAATATGCAAGAAAACATACTCGTGTTGATAACGAGATGGTTTTTTTGTGGAGCTGATAACGCCATTTACATGTAAGCATTTTCCTTTTCTCCCCTTTTCTTGTTGTAAGCACTAGTTGAACACTACTTTTCTTCCCCCCCCCCCCCCATCTCTCCCTCTCTTTCTCTTTCTGCCAAGCCCTTGCCATCTTCTCTCCGGAAGATACCATATCACATGGCGGATTGACGCATTTCCATTCAAAGGATGCGACCGGGGCTATCACCTTGGCGACGCAAATTAAGCAACTCCTTAAAGAGGTATGAGAAATATTACCAACCTACCTCAGACTCAAACCTACCTCAAAGTCTCTGGTGACCTGTAATTAAACGTCAGGATATACCCACGCACGACCACTCTTACTCATTCTTTTGCGATTTCTAGACTATTATGCGGAAATCTCTCCAGTTTTGTTCCATCTTTTTTTTAAGGTAGATAGACAGATAAATCGCAAAGATTGGAAGTGGTTGATAATAGTCATTAGCCATCGGATATACACGGACGAAGACTTATTATACAACTCTATACTGAAACTTAAAGGGAAATTCTTCAGCTTAGTCTTGGGTATGAAAATAAATAGAATACTATATATAGTAGAGTGTGATTACAGAAAGAAATTCAATGATGTACATATATTGTTGTAAGTCTTTCTAGTCATAACTATATTCACATTCACAGTGACTTGAAGAGAATGATGATAAAAAACAAAACAAAAACAAAATGCAAGAATGCAAGCGCAGTCTTGGTTACGTGGATACAGAGCGATAAATGCCTCCCAGGTCCGGATCCTAAACGACAGTATGTAGATGACTCACTATCATTCAATCTTTACATAATCATTATCTGTTGTTGTTGTTCTTGTTCTTGTTCGGAACCGTCTGCCATTCCTCAGACGTTTACTCTGATTTATCGTTTTCTTCTCCTAAAAGAAAAGAAAATTACCTTCTTTTCAGGGTAATTATAACTCCCTCTTATGATCACCAAATTGATATAAGAAAAAAAAATGAAATGAAATGATACAAAACTGTCGAAAACTTGTTGGTGCTAGAACTAATTCGACACAGTCATGAGATGACAGTGTCGGGATACAAACATGTTGAGTCTTAAATGTAGGCAATAAAATGGTATAGGAGAAGCGCAACTGTACCAAATAAAAGGTTGTGTTTTTTTTTTTTTCAAGCTTACAGAATCTGTGAAGCGCTAGTTTTATTGGCCCGGTTCGTAATTATGATTTCAATGATTCTGTGTTAACGAAAGTTAAGACTGTATATGATAATCATAAATTAATTGTATACAGATTACTATCCTGTAATGTTTGTTGTTTGTTCTGAGTATTGACTCGCACGACTTGGTATGGATGCAATAAATGGAGGGTAAGATTTAATCGTGTGGACAAGTGTTGTCCTTTGGGAACCGTATGACGCTGAAAATAATTTCATTACGTATTTTCATTCTCTATTGCTTGAAATAAGTTGATTGATATTTAGAATCTTTCTTAAAAAAGAAAGACCTTTGATGATTTATGTCGCTAGACTTCTTTCCCTTGTCATTAGTCGTAAATTGAATTATGAAGTATCCTCTCATCAGTCAAAAATTATTATGGAAGAGTCGACAAAGTTTCCGTCGTTATTACAGAGTTTGGTTTACAATACGTTTGCTTGCTGTTTACAAATTGGCTGTAGACCCTTCATCATATGACTAGACGTGTGTGTACTATCGATGCATTTCTTCGACCTTATTCTTGAAGTTATTGTTACTACTTTTATCATTATTATTATCATTTATTTATTAATAGTATTATTATTATTGTTGTTATCATTATTATTATTATTATTATCATTATTATTGTTATTGTTTACTTATTTATCTATTTATTTACTTATTCATTTATTTGACCAGATAAAGAAAATGCATATTATGATAAACATTACAAACATAAAACAAATATAATAGAGTGAACATTACAAAAGGATATGTTGTATAAATGCTATACATGTTAGTACATGTAACACAATGGGGAATGATAGAGAGATGGTGACAACGTGTGGGTCAGGGCATACATTAAAAAATAGTAAAGACATAATTGTTTTTGCTATTTTATGTAGGCATGGGCATTGCGTGAGCCCACACATATTGCCCCCAAGGAACATTGATAAAATACATGCATATTCTTTGTTACTTTAATGTCATCTCTTGATTTTGTTTGATTCGTTGTTGTTGTTGTTGTTTAGTTGCTCGTTAGTTCAATTTGTCAATATATAAAAAGATACCCGTTTTCGGCTGTTTCCTTCCCCCACCATTCTAACAGCCCCCCCCCCCCCCCCCCATCCTACGTGTAACTAATATCAAATATTGTAAAATATTTTGTGCCTTCAGTAAGACCTGGGCCCCATTTCATAAAAGAAGTTAGGATGGCAACTCTTGCTGGAATGGCAACTTCCAATGGCAACAGCCAATCAGGAAGCTGGATTCTTGTCATTACTATGACAATTGCCATTCCAGCAAGAGTTGCTATCATATCAACTTTTTATGAAATAGGGCCCTGCTCCTGCAGATTTTGAAAATGATATTCAACAGGTATACCAAGAAAACTGCATTTAAATTAATAAACTTGTAAAATAAAGGAATCGAGGCTTTAATCGTTTATTTAGACATGTTTGCCAAAGTTCGTCTGAACGGGACAATTGATTAATTTATTTTGAGCTATTATCATTTTGTCGTACAAAATCATATGACAGGATGAGAGGGGCCGGGGAGGAGGTATAAAAGTCTGTACCCACCTCCCCTTCGAGGACAAGTTCTCTTTTTCGCACAACACCTCTTTTTTTTTCCAGCCACAGTTATAGGACCCTTTAGTAACCGCATACGGATATTCATAGTTTTATACTCAAGATAGTAAATCAGTGGTTCCTATTTAGCTCTAACAAAATAAATTCTCTAGTTAGCGCTTTTTACTTTGAGATGTGTTTTTGACCTATAGAGTATTGTAATAACAGTATTATATACTCTTGGGTTTTTGATAACATCTCTTTAAAATCCTTGCATTTCATAAATAGAAAATACAACTTTTTCTTTGATCACATCAATTGGAACATTGAAAGACTTGTCTACTAAACAATTGAAATAGTCGTTTTCCTCCGTGAAGTTAAATTGAAACGTCTCATGCAGATAGGATGAACGTATAATATACGTTGGAAAAATTTATAGTAATCACATGCACTGTATCCGAGTAGACGCCAGTGACAATGGGGGTATTCCTACCTAATGTTGTTTTTTGTCTAACCAATAGCTGGCGCTATGCGATGTCAGTCGTGGGAAGTCAAAGGAAAATGGCGGAACACATGGCGGTTAATTTAGGTGAGCAGTGAGTAATTGATATGGTGTCGTTTTGTGGAGCATGATGAGTCGGAAATTACAATGTTTGAGAGGGAATAACACTTACAATAGCTTTTGATTCAAATGCTGATGATCGAGTGTGGTGAAGTGAATGTGCATTTCCTATGTGGTATTACGAGAGATAACCCCGGCGCGGGGCGCTGTAGCCAGACGTGTTGGGGTCGCTGCTGCGGTTAGAGAGATGGTAGCCACAGCACAGTGCCAGTGGACACAGTCCATACGCATGTGTCTTAATTGAGTTGAGGGGAATATACCGTGTCTTGACCATTCATATAATACCTCATACCTGTACGCTGTAGCATACAATGTAAGGAGAAAAAACGATGAGAATGTTTTATGAAGTGGAGAGTGCGAGACCATTTTAAGAAGATGAAGTTGTCTAGGATTTTTCCACTAGAATGGAAGAAAAACTAACGTTACATGTATGATGGGGGGTTGTGTTTCCGGACACTTAACGTCTACTCTTAAGTTCGCGCGTGAAAACTAATCTATTTTACATAGAATATGCACCCTTCTTTACCTCAAAGACTTGATATAGACTCCTCATATACTAGACAACACACTGTAAAAACGGCGTGAGAATTCCTGGGTGCATCATTTTCATTACAGACGCACTTACAATACGCGTCCGGTCTCACAACCTGTCGCTGTCCGGTCCCACAACGCTTGGTCATACATGTAGAGTCAGTGACTTTTTTGGTTTATGAACACTTGATGAATATGACAATGTCAATGATTGATGGTGGTGATGTGATAAATGTCAGGAGCCTAGGGCCTACATAATTTCCATGATGTTGATGTGGCTGTTACTGGTTACTAACTGACTGACTGCCACTTGCACCCCAACAGCACGTTCTGCGGGGTTAGGACAAGGGGCGGGGTCCGGGGAACTGTGCACGTACGATACATCAACATGGAGCATATATGCATTGTAACGTTAATAGTATTGTAGTGCACAGCTCCCCTTTGTCCTAACCCTGGGGCGCTGCCACCAAATTTGCGGCTGACATGCAAGTGTACACCTGAATTGATTACTAGCTCTGTTCGTGTTGAGATCTTGCAGGCGCAGGCTTAGCATCAGGTCTATGTTGTGCTACATACATGTAGCTCTCCAGCCTTCCCGGCTTGCGGCTCCCATCGAGCAAACCATATCTATACATTGTATATGTGACCCTGCATCACAAAACCAAGAAAAGTCACCAGACATGGATTTTTGATTACGGAAAGATTCTGTAAGACTAAGAACAGACTCTTAAGCTTTAAAATGGTGTAAAACTCAATTCAAATGGACTCTCCTAACCTATCTGAATATTGGGAAGACAGAACACACTCTGGAAGGGTGTGAACTGAGAAAAGAGGCTCTGAAGTACAGGGTGTATTCAAGCGCCTCATCTTTACTAAGCCATGCGAGCTGTGCGATGAACAGGACATAACACAGGACGTAAACCACTGGAGCAACAACAATGAAGGGATTGTCAGATTAAACTGAAATTAAGCATGCTCTATTAACACATTCTGTCCATAATAGTGCCAAAATGTGCAAAGGATATTCAAGAAATGAAAAGGGGCCTCTAAGAAGTACCTGACCACACTACCAAAAAAAAAAAAAAAAAAAAAAAAAAGGTTGTAGAAGAACTGCTGAAAACACACTTTACCATTCATTTTATGATTCCAAACTTGGGAATAATGTAGAAGAAGAACAGCTCTTACAGAAAACATGAAAAACTTAAGATTGACTTGGTTGACCCTTTTCACCCTTTTTGAGTCCTCACATAAAATCAAGGGGTTCGACTTTTTGGTGGTTTTGTGATACACGGTCACATATGATATGTCTACTAGTGAGTACTACTGATTCTCTGTGTTTTGCAGGCTCTAGATTATGGGGACCATACAAGGAGTTATATCACACCATCTCGTTGATTGTCTCAAAGCGCTGCCCAGACCCGTACCAGGAGCTTGAGGCTGTCCTCCGAAAACATAAGCCAGATCTTGTATCTCTCCTGAAGAATCCGGTATGGCCAAGACTCTATTTCTCCCTCAAATTGGCAATATTCAAAACATTTCATTTTGTTTTTGTGCAGATTTTATAACTTAATCTAGTTCCATCTAATCTTTCCTTAGTTATGAGATACACAGCCAAATTCAGAGGTGCCAATTTAAATGTTTTATGACATACAAATGCATGTTGATTTGTATTGATTCATGATACCTTCACTTCAACATTACTTTTGCGGTGACACAAATATCTACAAACAATCCATATATATTTTTGAATAATTTTTCTTCTATTTTTCTTCAGATTACTTGAATACGCCAACCAAAAAAAAAAAACACACACACAAAACAAACCTTCCAAACCAAGATTCTGGTTGTGACCTCATCTGTCAATCATTGCTAAAGTACTAATATGATTAACAAAAGACATTGGAATGCACCCTCCCCGAGACCGAGCATAACTTGGATGTTCCCTCATCATGTCTTTCGTTAGTCGCTTTGATATCACAGAAATATGCAAGTTATGCTGAGTCGTAAAACCTTTAAACTAAGGCATAATTTACCATTTGCAGATGAAATAAAAACTCAGCATTAGTGCTTCAAAGTAGTTCTTAAATGTGAGTTAGGGGTAAAAACAACCAATGTACAAATTTGAATAAGTATAATCAATGTAATAGATACATGTATTGTTAAATATACAAAATGTGAACAATAGTTATAATAAAAATGTTTCCTGACTAAACCATCTACAGTTATATGGTTTATGGAGAAGAATAGGAATTGATCTCCTTATATTTTAGGTTTAATTGCACAATTTTTATATGGTAGGATGTTTTGTGATACAACTGACCTATATCAAATGTGATATCTTGAACATTTTTTTTTTAAATCACTGTTCCCAATGGTAAACAGGACCTGTAAGGGTGATCAGTGAATTTCCACCAGAACTTGATGGGTGAGATCTTATGTTCCAATTGTTCTCTTCAGGCCAAGAATGCCCAGCACAGAGAACAGGTCAAGAAGGCAGATGTGGAGGGCATCATGGTATTGGGTCAGGCCACGAGTCGTCTCCTGCCCAGGCAACTCATCAAGGAATCTCTCATTGTGAGCGACCTGTTTGACTTGAATGAATATGCTGCAGTTGAACTTCTTCTCGCCGGTAAGTCATCAACATTATGCTGCATGGTTTTCAGATCTTCTTCGGCCCTTTATTGATCATACGTGTCACAGACTACCTTTGTGCATATATGACACAAAGAAATTCACAAACCAGCCAGAAATATACAAGACGGCTGTCAGATTGTTCATATGTTTCATGAGTAAAGTGTTGCCACATCCATTTTTCATTCATTTACCAATGTGATTAGTGTATTTCCGTGAAAAACATATATTACTAGCTTTGTAAGCTAATGATTAATGGTGTGAATAGTTTTTACACTAAGTGTATTATGAGATACTAAAATCGTAATACTCGCTGGATATTTAGTACAGTGTACTGTGTGTAATGTAAAATAGTACTGTGATGACATGATGCCAGAATAATTTTCATTGTAAAAATAATGGTTATGTTCTTAATGTGATGCCGTATTTCATTTTCACATGTTCTTCAACTAAATCATAAATTTTCAACACAAACTATGCAATGTTTAGCAGGAATAGAAAACAAGATAGTACCAACAAAGCCACAGGGTTGAAATAGACAGTTGTAATCAAGATGTAAAGCACCTCATGATGCCTTGTAGCTATGCTTCATTGAAAAATTGACCACCAAAATGTAAACCAAATCATGTTTGTGCCAAATTTCCCCATTTTACCAGGTGACCAGCAGCAGCCCCATTTCCCAGGGCTGACCCGTGGTCGTGTGGCTGTTGTGCTTTACTACGACGGCCGATGCAGCTTGATCAACGCTCTCCAGCTCCTGATCCAGGCCAGGCAGGGACGGACGTGGACCTTTGACCTGGAAGCAGAAGTGGTTACCCTGGCAACCTCATTTACCAATGACCTTATTTCCGAGGGCCTAGTTAGGAAGGTGCTGGACTTTCTGAAGGAGGTGGACATTAACAAGGAGGTGAATGAATTGGCCAAAGAGAGGACGACCCTAGGTGACTCCACACACAAACATGATGTAAGTTCATAGTAACACATTCCAAGTCCCATTCTAATATCTTTGCGAGTATATCCTGTTGTATCTAAAACATAAGTCTCAGATGGGCCACAGATTCATCTTCCACCATTTGGAATTTGCTTGCAATATATCGAAAGGCTCTGCCTAAAAGCCTGTCTGGCTGACGCGATTTTCTAGAATGATGAGTTAGTTTGAAGCATTTTGACATCAAAATAGTGAAATAATGAAAATCATTGTAATCAATTTTGAAAAATCACATAGCAACCACGATCGGGAATGCTCTGAGATTGCAATACTACTGGTGTACCTTTTGTGGTAATATTTCGTATTATCGTCATTACCCAAATGAAGTTGTGTTATCATGGTGTTATTTCACACATTTCTTTTTCATAGATCTTCATTTTAGATCAGAAATCAATAGTTTCTGCAGTCATATGGAAACTATGTTTTACATCTAAACAGGAACGAGCACTGTCCTCTGTTAGTAAAATGAAACAAAAGAGTTTGAAGGAGACTTTATCTCGAACTGAAGGGCCTCCAATTTCTGGAAAAAGTATCTGACAATTGATAGCCTTGCTAAGATGTTTTTTCTTTGAATAGCTTGTAATTTGATAGTCAAAATGTAAATAATAATTTTGCTTTTGCTTTTGTTTTGTTATCTGCTCTGCTTTGCAGAGATTTCCCATTGTCAGTCTTAATCTAATTGTTTTTTTCTCCCCTTCCCACACTGGATAGTCGCAAATACAAGAGTTTCTTCGGGGTCTGCGTGTGTCGTTGGCAGACTGCCTGTACTGTCTCGCCTGCCAGACGCCGCTGAATCGCAGAGACACAATCCTCCTCGCGAAACACCTTATGGGACATGTTGAGCTAACGGCTGAAGGTACCCTCGACGAGGCTTCCATTGCACTGCTCATGGCCTTCCTCTACAGCATCGACATCGGCAACATCGAGCAGCGGCCAGAGGACAGGGACGGTGAGCCTGAAAGTTTGTGACCAGGAATCTAGTAAAACACCCACTTTCAAAACATCATAGTATCTTCCTGATGATCAAGTATTTAGTCCCAAGATATATCTCTCTCATTAATTTTTCTGCTTCAGGGAGCATGTACTGAGCGTAAGGACCTAGGCTGAATTTCATACATAAACACGAGATAGACTCTCATAGTGAATAAAGCACATCTATTAAATCAACTGCACCCCTTGACTGTTCAATGCCTGAAGAGTTTTCAACTATTTTTTTTTTTCAGAATTCTTACGTAGTTCACATACAAATGCTGAAATAGAGCTAAATTATATGACAAGCCCACCCCTTGCACGAAAAGATTGGTTTGGAATAAAATGAAGTCAAGGAGAAATTATTGCAGCTATGAGCAGAATTTTCATTCATAGAGCGTGTTTCTACTGGGGACACCTCGCATCGCCTCGCATCACCTAGAATTTTCATCGCTCAGTAGAAACACGCTCATAGATAACAACCCAATAAACAGCTTAGACAACCACCCATATGAATGTCTTTGTGCTTACCATGTCTGAATCATTCATTAATATTTCAGTCCTGGAGAGAAAGCTTCCCATTGTGACTGACAACCAGTACTTACCAGACATCCACAGACTCATGACCTCACTGGATGAGGATCAGTGGAAAGTGGGCGGGATCAAGGGAGTCTTGCAGCTGGCTTGGGCCCTGACGCTACGCAGTGCTGCACAGATACCAGAACTGGCAGGTAGGCTGATACTGGATTTTACACCAGAGTAGGACAGAGTACAAGTTATTTGCTTTGTGCTTGTAATCTAATCTGGGTCTTAAAACACCTACACCCTGTAGAGACAAATGCACAGTGTTGTTTGATGTTTGGGAAATAGACCTTGTTCCCTCAAAATATGTCAAATTGTTGGGCATGAGAATAGATGAAGTTAACCATCATCAAAGCACAAGTATCAACTTATGTTCTACGAAATCTTTTTGTTGATTCACTTGATCAAAGTAATGAAGAAACTCACATTTCTTTGATGTGATGTAACTAGCTGTCATGATAAATGTACATTTAATTTTTCAGTGTTCTTAGTTGAGTGTATTCTACTTGCATGGGCAATCTCTCTAGTCGTCCAGTTTCATGTGGTATAAGAGAAAAAAGTAAAACAGCTTGCCCTTCACCTTATCAGAATTCAGCAGAATGGCTCACATTTGATTTTGTGTGAGGTAAAATGAAAGACACATTATCCCTGAATGAGGAGAAAGAGGAATATGTGGCATCTACCATTATGGAGGCAAGCTATTTTGTAATAAGGTTTGGATGTACAGTCAAACCTGTCTATAGTGGCCACTCAAGGAAGATGAAGAAAAAAGTGGCTGTTATAGACAAGTGACCACTAGACAGGGTTTTCCCACATTTCTATGTATTGCATACACATGTATGTATTGTCATTGTATACAAGTGCTTGAATGCACTTGTATGCATAAACGTATACTCATGTTTCATACATTGAACAATGCCATTGTTGATCAAATTGTTCCATGGAGCTTTACTAGCTCCATTTTAATCCAAATGAGCGTGCATATACAGCAAGCAAGCTTTTCATGAGTTCATTACTATTCCTGAATACATGACCAACACCGCTGCAAAGCAAAACATGCTGAATTGTTGACTGTCCTGAGGCTCCATGTCAGTCTATGGGGGCTATATACTGGTTAAAATCTACCGCAGAAAACAAATTGGTGGCTGCTATGCACAGGGTCTTTAACGTGGCTTTTCTCTTGGGGGCGGGGGGGGGGGATTTTTTAGTGTCCATATATGGCAGGTGGCCGCTATAGACAGGTAGTCGCTATTGAAAGGCAGGTTTGACTGCATTGTGTAAGTTGGCATGGTTGTATGTTTTCTCTTACGGCAGGATTCCAAGACCTAGTGGAGGAGGATGAGATCTTAGTGGACAGAGCGATGCAGGCCAACGCCTTCTCCTTCCTCCTCAGATCAGTCGTCTCTAACAAGGTCTTCCATCAAAATGTGAGTGTGGCAAATATTGTGGCTTTTGTAGATTGTTTTTGTCTTCATTAACATGCAACTATTTCTAATCCCTTATCCCTTGTCGGCTGACTATACGACAGTATGGACATTTTGGCGGAGGCTCTGCAGTGCCGTTCTTTCAACTTTCATAGTGAGGTTGTCAGTGCGTCTATTTTGCTCACACCGTCTATTTCATTCTGTGTACATGATGTCACACTTAACATCATCTACAAATACATTAGACTGAGAGTAATTTACAGGGTGGTATCCACTTGCCTCTTAGGTGGAGTCATTGAACTTCTCAAGTGATTGATCTACATTCCACATCAGTTGAGGTGGCTGCAAGGTTTTTTTTTTTTTTTTGGGGGGGGGATTTGGTAAACTACATGTATAAGAGAAAGTGATCACCTTGTCTTTGAGAGGATGTCAGTCATGGTGTCTAAATGTGATTCCCACAAAATGTAACCTGTGACCAAAAAGAGCGTATGTCTTCCTTATTCTGCAACATATGATCATATAATGTGATGCTCAGATGATGCTAATATTGTAATGCTAGGACAATATTTCTCTCAATCTCCTCACAGGAATTCTACGTAAGGAGGATCCATGGCTTACTCACCGACTTCATCGTCCAAATGCCTCTCAAAGTAAGAACATTCAAAACTTTTTTTTTCTAATGTCTTCTTCTATCAATCAGCATTAATCTGCTTAAGTTCAAGAGTTTTCCTCCTATTCTATGACTTATGAAATAAACTAAGACTAACAGTACTTGGATATTGGTTGTGCTGAATGAAGTAAATGATTGGAAGTTTGAGTATTCTATGTGGCATCAGTTTGTTCATCATCAAATGCAGAAAAAATTACTTGGCAGTTGATTCTTACATAATTCAGTTACTGATTTGTAATACATTTAGTTGGCTCTTTCCAGACCCGGGCTGCCCAACCTGGTGCACCCGTAACTCTCCATTCTGTGTTTTGATTTTGAAAAATGTAATATTGATATTTGTGACTGAAAGCCGAATAAATAATGATAATAATGCATGCCAATGTCAGATGTATCTTCAATTGTCCTGCCAGTGTGAGATAATTTTATGAATTTCCATATCAGTCAAATCTGTGTACAATATAAGAAAAATTTAGTAGAATTTTAGTAGTTTTTTAGTAGAATTCATGAAAAGTAGGTATGTATCATTCTGTGCCCTTTAGCCAGGACGGCCAATTTTGGCCTTACTATCTTTGATCGCTTTGAATAGTCTCTTCATTTTTGTGAATTTCTGCTCAGGTGAAAGAGATCCGTAACCGTGGTGATGAAGCAGGGAGGCTCATCATGTCTTACGAGAGGGAGGGACTGGAGGTTTCAGCTGACCTGCCTCGCCACTTTGAAGACTTCATGCATCTGGTATTTTCATGATGTTGCCATTGTCTTTATAACCACCATCAGTATTATAAAAAGCTTTAGTATGGATGACTCTGCCTCCATGTGATATATCTGCTATGAGATGTAGGTACACGCTGTATGGTTCAAATTTGAACCAAGGATTTAGAGTGTTTGCCATCTGATGGTATAAGAGGAGGGTAACAAAGCAAAAACTTGAAGAAAAAAAAGTTAGGTCATTTGAGATAAAAGACCCTTTCCGTTAACAAAGCGTCAATGCAAAGGACTTGAACCTGACTTTATTGGTGACTTGGTCTCTTCTTTATTGTTTATAGAATGTATAGTATGTATTAAATTCCAAGCTTGCAAGATATTGGTCTTGTAATTATCTCAATTCAATAAGGGTTATTTAGTTGTCATCCAGAGCCAATTTTACCACACTTTTGAATTGGAATGTTTCTTTATTCATGAATCAATTCTGTCACGAAGCCTAGATATAAACTATAGACCAACTTATTTTCATCACTGTTTTGAAGTATAACAGTGTAAGCATAACTGTTGGATGAATATCTTGTTCATTCTTTGGTAGTGTAGAATGTCTGTCGAGTGGATGTTTAATATTATGTCCTTTTCTGTGTTGTCTAGCTTGGAGTGCTCTATGAGAATGACCCTTTGCAGCTGGAGCTGTCTCTAGACTTCTGGAATCCACCAGAGAGAACGGGCAGCCCCGGGATTGGAGGCGCCTCCTATCTGAGTGTCTATTATCACAAACAATCCCAGAGACAAGTGAGTATTTCCACTTAAAGCCAGGTTGGTGGGAAGACTGATAGATAGTGTGTGTGTTTGTATGTTTGTGTAA
The DNA here is from genome assembly GCF_040938485.1 of Diadema antillarum. NCBI lineage: Eukaryota > Metazoa > Echinodermata > Echinoidea > Diadematoida > Diadematidae > Diadema > Diadema antillarum. Next base: position 164,369 of record NW_027271179.1, read on the forward strand.
GTGTGTCAAAGATTAGAATCAGAGCGCCTTCTGTGAAGATGTATTATGTATTTCGATGAATATTTGAACATATATCAGGGCTTGACACAATAAACATTTTTCTTCGTGGCTTGTTTTGGTCACTAAAATCTTTGAATTTGAAATATAGGTGGCTTCAAAAAGAAATGAAGTGGCTCGAAATGAAATGAAGTACTGTAAAGCGAGGAATTTTCGCGAGCACTGTAATTTCGCGAATTTTGCAAGCGCCAAGATTTGCGAAATTAAAATGCACACGAAAGTCCTTGTTTACACTATATGCATTGAATGCCAGTGGCACTTCGCAAAAATTTCATACCACGAAAAAGGCTGTCGGCTCCAATTTGCGAAAAATTCATGCCGCGAATATATCATGTTTTACAGTATATAATTTCATTTTGAATTTTAGTTGCCCAATCAGGCCACCAAAGGATAACGTTTTTGGATACTTGGTGGCCCGACATCATATTTTAGTGGCCTGGATCTTTGGGCCACTGCTAATGTCAAGCTGTGCATGTATAGTTCTATCAGGTTGGGAAGTGAAATGAAAAAGAAATTTGTGTCTTGGCAATATTTTCTAATCATGTTGTTATGTATGCCTCCATTCATGGAATGCCCTAAGGAAATCATATGCAGAACGCGTTTCATCCATTGATTGCTGCTGTACTTTGATTGTTTCATCATGTTTATTTGTTTGATGATGTGGTACATGGTGTTATTGATGTTGTTTGTGGAAAAAAAAATAAATGGGGCCCTACTAAGAAATAATTTGCCCCAGACAATTTTGAGATTAAAATAAAGCGATATTATAAGCGGCTCAAATGTTATTGTTATTTGAATTATTATGTTGCTATGTTATTTAAATTATATATCACTCTATTATCAATTATTATTTTGTCCTTTGTCTTACTTCTACCACCAGGTGAGTCTTTTCAAGTTTGTCAGGATGGCAGGTGATCTCCTCCCACCCTCCCTCTACATCCCCTACCTCCACCTACTGACTGGCCTAGCCAACGGTCCACAGAGTGCTCATCAGTGCTTTAACCTGCTCAAGGCCAATGGGATGGGTGCAGGTAGGTCCTATCTCAGCTCCAACTTGACATAACATGAAGGGTTGTACAGCTCAGAATTTAATTGGTTCTTGATGCTGATCTTGGCCCAATACTGTAGCATATTACGGTCAATTCAAGGAGTGAAAGTGATTGTAAAGATGCAAGCTTGTGGTGGTGCTGTAAATACATTAATGTGGTGACCACCTTATATCTGTCTGCAGTGCTCAGAGTTTTCCAGTTGCTGGATTTACTCTACGTTTCTGGTGTGATCCATGTCAGAAGTTGTAAAGGTAAAGGTAAAACATACTTTCTGTATACCAGCAGAAACTGTTAATTTTTGCTCTAAAATTGACACATATGCATAAGAGATGTGTGCAATAACACTGTGATAAGGTGATTTCACTTGGATAAAAAAATAAATAAAAAATCAAAATATTAGCACGCAGACAATATTGCAATCAGGGGGGCATTTCATGACGGAACTTGTCGGATAGAATATCTGACAAGTCAATTGTATGCGACAAGTTTTGAGAAATTCTTTAGTCTGATTGGCTGATTTCTCTGAACTTGTCAGATATAATTGACTTGTCGGACATTTTATCCGACAAGTTCCTTCATGAAATGCCCCCTTGATAACATTTCTGATTGTGGTTCCTAGGCAAGGTTTTGTAATCGATCATCGATAGTCGACAAATCAGACCATAGCAGTAGCAGTTGTTCTTCCGCACTAGAGTGAATCACAATCAACTTGTCCAGAAATACAGTTGCTGAGGCACAATCAATCATCACATAATATTCTGCCTGTCCACTTCTAAATTGGGAGAGCTCTTCAGGAAGAAAAGTTGTGTGCATGCAATCAAAATGATTTCACTCTCTTGATCTCAAAACGCTCCAAATCAAGTCATTATCTTGGCAAATCTATCAGCCGGACAAGTTTCTTGGTAGACCCTTTCCATGTATTGCAAGCAAATTGCAGATGGTGGAAGATGAATTTTGAGCACTTCTTAGAACTATGTTTTGCCTTTAATCATGAGTAACCAATGTGTGATCTGTGACTTTGTTTTCCCTCTCAGCAGGAGGCAGTGTGGGCAGTGTGTCTTGGGATCACTTCTTTCTCTCCCTCAATCGCTACTACTCGTCCCTCAGACAGGAGGTCAGGTTGCCCTCCCCATTCCAGGAATTGGGCCAGACCGCCCAGGCCTACAGACTGGGCTCCAAAGGGATCACTCCACATGAGCTGGAGGGGTTGATCAATGTTCTTAAGCTGGTGCAAGCAGTGGCCAGAAAGGTTGGAATTCCCTTCACAGTGTAGCAATTTCTGAAGGGATGATGACATGACTCCATTAGCTGCTTTTTTGATTGTCAAAATTCATCAAAATGCAGCAGCAAAATGAATTCAGCTGCTATGTGAATTGCATTTCAGAGTATTGTAAACTTCCTCTAAACTGCCTGTTGACACCACTCTTAATCGAACATGTATGTCTATAATCTTGTGTAGAATGTGAAGTGCAACCTGGACATATTCGTATAGCAACGATAGACTTTGCAGGGACATTGGAATATATGTATAAGTTTAATGTACTACTCAGCAATAAACTTGATCATGTGATATTGGAATATCAAGTTTATTTGTGTGTTTTTCTGTTAAGCTCCCTTTGAAGAAAATATGTGTGGTGTCAAATAATACCAAAAGAGGGAACAATATGTTACAAGCAATGAATAGAATGATTTTTTGTATGCTGAACAAGTCAAAGGACTGAAGGATAGTTATGGTGCATACCATGTACCTTGATATATGTTTAGATATTTTTACCATTTCTATACTCTTTGAAGAAGGGCTATGTGACATTTTGTTTTTGATTCATACTTTATATATCATTCTACCATTTAAGAAAGTTTCAAAGACCTATTTCATTAATGTCATAGATTTAGTTTATTTGTGCTCAAAATAGCAATTTATATGTGCATGTCAGTAATGTTGCAGGTATTATTGTGTCTGTTGATGTAGGTATATTTGTAGTTAAGTATTCATAGTCAAGTTATGTAATTTTAACTACTAATTTTAAAGCTCTATGAAACTTTTTATTAAGTATTTAGTGCTATGTAGATAACCATGTTATTGTTATTATTATTATTGTTATTATTGTAATTATTATTGTTATTATTAGATATCGTTTTTCCCAGTCTACTTTCTTCCATCTACCCCTTTGCCCAATTTCAAATTTATTCTTTACTTATTTCACAAGCATTACAAAACATTCTCTGCGTGTGACCTCCCCCCTTTACCCAGGATGAGGAAGCGAGGCTTGCCATGGTTGAGAACCAGTCCTGGTTACCCTCTGTCCTCCTATTTGGCCTCATAACCTGTAGCATCCCTCCAGTCCTGAAGGGAGAGTGCCTCAAGACGCTGGCTGTCTTTTCCCAGTCTCCCGAGATTGCCGCCACCCTCTGGCAGTCTTTGGAGGTGTCTCAGGTATTCTATTGATTGATATTCATCGATTTTTATTTGATACATGTAGCTGTCAGCTTTTTTTGTGCCAACGTACTCATGGTGGCATGGTGCCATGTGAGCCATACTCAAATGATGGCAAGAACTAAGTTGACCATACTCGGTTCCAAATGATTGAATTGTTGCGTCAAGTGGTTTTTGTTGGAACTTGGTAACAAACTGCACTTTATTGACCTAAATAAGCACCATCTATTCATCCGGAATCCAACCTAAGTGTGTGTGATTTTTTACATCATTACTACTACTAAAACACTATATAATTGGTATTTATTTTCATCAATTAGGGGCAATTTGTCAACCAGTTGCATGCTTAGATTGTTGTGAAAACAAATCTGTATATAGTAATATATGCTGTATCCAGCAGTCTTCTTGTGTTTGCGGTGCCATGATTTTCAACAGTAGAAAACACATGTCATGTGAGATGCAGATTACTACTTTTAATTCTTTGTTGTATAGTTTCTGTGGTGATATAAAAGTATCCACTTTTCTTGTGCAAAGAAAGTACCTGGTAATAAACATAAGAGTGGCTTTTTGAATATTCATAAGATTTTTCATTTCCTATGCATTGTTCTCAAAAGAATTTGGCCATTATTTTTGTAATCAGGTATTGATACTTTCATTAAAGCAGGGTCCTAGACTTAAAAAGACTGCTTCTTTATGATTACACCTGACATTGATTGATTGATACATTAATTGATTGGAATCTTGCCAGGTGATACCCACAGTCCATCAGGCTGGCAACCCGCCAGCCGGCATTCTCCTGGAGCTAGAGGAGATTGAGTCCAACAATGAGGAGTACCCCCTGACTCGGGGCTTCCTCACTCTTCTGGATGCCCTGACAGACATCCCGGTCCCCATCATGCTTGGAGTGGGATATCGGCCCCCAGGATTTGACCCCTACCTGGCATTCCTCAGGGATTCTGTCTTCCTCAAGTTCCAGTCGAGAGCATACAGAGACCCAGCAGAAAAAGTGAGCAGGCATCCCCTTCTGTATCATATCTTTTTCAAGTCAGAGTAAAACTTGGCATATATGACTTTAGAATGCAGACTTATGGACCAGCCAAACTTCTCATGCATAACAGTAGTTTACAAGTGTAAGTATATTTCTCTGCATAGACACTTTGTCTCAACATTGTGAGATATATTGATTCTCAAATCACAATTTGACCTATGTATTGGCAGCAGAGACTATACTATGCTGAGGTATTTAACTATTTTCGATTTGCATCTTCTTCATTCAGGCATGTTCATTTCCTGTGCTTGTCCAGGGCTGTGTTTATAACTTATCTTATAATAGCATAGAAATTGCGTGATCATTGTTCTTGGCATGTAGAATACATGTTACTGAGGTTAGATGCAGTGAATTCAAATCTGTTCATGCGGTCTTCTTAAGTTTGTGATTTTCCTCATCATTAAGAGATTTCCATTTGACTTCACCAAAAAAAGAAATTATAAAGACTTGCCCCGCTGTGTCTTCATCAGATGAATATTTCAGGAATAAGCAACATACTCTCTAGCTTTGGAATGCAACTTCCATCAGGTTCACTGAATACAGATGATTATGTCTTTCATGACTCGTACCAATGGCACATTATAAATCTAGTATATTTCCTTAAGATCCTGTAGCGTGGGGAGACATTGATGGCTGATTGAATTGACCTTCATTCGCTATCCACTGGGGTACACTTAAATACTTCTCATAGCGCACATCAGTGACTTAAGTGCATTGGAATATAAACTCACTGGTAACGGTCTACTCTGGTCAAGATTCTTAAACTGTGTTTGTATTACATAGAGATCTGCAGTGATAAAGCTGTACACAGTTCGATACAGGAATTGACAATTCTCAAAGAAATGTACATCTGAGCTGAGCCAGTCTTCCCTTTTCATAGTATCCCCTTGAAGGTCTTTAAGTGTGATAAACTGTCCTGAAAGTTGTTGTAGAAGTCTCATGTGTGATGATTCTTAATTTTAAAAAGGAAGCTGAGTATGACTGCGAAGTTCCTGCAGCATCTATTTTCTTAAAAGGAAAAAAAAAAGTTATTGTTCCAAAGTGTTTGCATCGATATGTTATGTTGGAGGCATAAAATACTTTAAGGTCCTTGCTAGTATCAAGTCATCTTGAACTGTGCACATTTTTATGCAAACTCAGTGGGAGGTTGCCGCCATGGTAACCAAGATCTTGGCCAAGCTCCTGGCCAAGCATGAGCCACAGCCCGAGGACTTCCTGGACCAGCTTGTGGAGCTCCAGGGTGGTGGGACGGCCGTGGCCAACAAGTCTCCGGGACACCACCTCTTGGTCCACATGCTGAACGACAGCTCCATGCTGCAGCTGGTAAGATGCATTGTTGCCGAGTTTCCCTGATTCTGCAGGTGGCTCCTGAAAACAATTTCCAATGTTGAGGTCGAGTTGGGAGTTTTCTTTAATTTGTCTCCCTCTACAAATGAAATTTGCAAGATCGCAACTGCTGATCTATAATGTTAACAAACATGTTGGAAAAACAGAACCACGGGACTGTCATCTACTACTTTCTGAGCAGCGATACTACCACCAGGCTATCCCTGGTTGCTGGCAGTGACACAATGAACTTGGAACAAATACCTTAGCTCCGAAAGGGAGAAATTGAAGAAAACTCACACCTCAACCTTCACCCCTCTGCTTAATAGTCTCTTGCTTTAACTTCCGTTGTCTCTTCATGTCCTGACAAGAGTGACCCTGCATTACAAAACCCCCAAAAAGTTGCCAGACATGGATTTTAAGTGAAGGGCAGATTCTGAAAGAGAAGACTCCAAGTTTTATAATGATGTATAACTCAATATGAATGCTCTTTCATAACCTGTCGAAATAAATGAAAAGAAAGTACACACTCTTGAAAAGTGTTTTTTTGAGAGAAAAGAGGCTGTGAAGTTTAGGATATATTCAAATGTTTAATCTGACCAAGCCGTGCTCTATGCAATGAATGGGACAAACACCAGGATGTAAATCCCTGTAGCAATCACAATGAAGGAATAATTACTGCAAAACACGATGTACTTGCAGCATAAAATTTTCACAAAGTGGTGCCGGTCTTTTTCGCGTGCATTGTAATTTCGCGAATCTTGACTCTCACGAAATTCACAAAATTAAACTTCACACGAACATTCCTTGTTATACAGTAGAATAAGCTGAAATTGTGCATACTCTATTACATTTCATGCCTAATACCAACCTTTCAAAGCAGTAGCATAATCCTTTCAAAATTTCTTAGCATTGAAGGTGGAGAGTGTGAATTACAAGGGTTTTTGAGGAAATGAAAAGGGGCCTCTGAGCCGTACCTAATCACACTACTCTACAAAACAAGACCAGTGTTCTAGAAAAACTGCAAAAACACAGTTTCCCATCCATATTATTATCTTAAACTTTAGAATGAATAGTAGAAGAGTTGCTCTTTCAAAAAATTACAAAGGAATTAAAGATTGACTTGGTCGACCCATTTCACCTTGTTTGAGTCTTCACATAAAATCAGGGTGTGCAGTTTTTTTGTTGGGTTTGTGATGCATGGTCACGTATCCTGCACACAGTTTTAAATCAAATTCATCTTGTCATTTGTGTTGTCAGATTCTGAGTATTCTGGACCAGTCAACCAAGCTCCTGTCCAAGTACAAAACTTTCCCTGGTAAAGAGGCCATGGAGGACTGCGCCCTCGCTTGTCTGACGATGCTGGATCTGTCCTTGGAGAAGCAAGACGGGTTCCTGGACCTGCTGAGAAACCAGGGCTCTGGTCTGATGGTGACACCACTGGACCAGTTCCTGATGGGGATCAACCCCCGGACAGGGCAGGCAGACCACCTTTGTCGTGTGGCCAAGTACGTTCCAATGTCCCCCCCCCCCGCACATTGTAGTCTCACTAAGTGCGTATTAAATGTATGCACTTTGCATTTAGCCAGATTAGTTCGTGGTGAGTGGCATGGAAGTTTTTGCCAGGACAAACTATGTTATCCATTGATTTGGCGAATGAACTCTTAGAAGAGCAATGCCACAAAACTGTAGGTATGATTTTCATTTTCATGACTTCAAACTATCAAAGAAGTCACTTCGTGATGAATAGATCATACAGTGGATTTCAGTTTTATGATGAAAATATTACATTGATGTCTATCTTACATGATTTCTATGATGACATCTTACTTTTATTTCAATTTTTTTTTTTAATGAGAAGTGGATAATAGACTTGGAACTTGAACTTTAGTTCCAACATTTTCCCACAATGCACTGTTTTGTTTTGGGCCTCATACTGGCAGCACTATTCTTAGTTTAAATACAAAAATGGAATTATTCTCATATAACCTCCATGAGGGATAGCTGATATAGATTTCAATACTTGTATACAATGACTGCTAACACTAACATGGTTTTATTTTTTTTCTCCTAAACAAATGTAGCTAGCTATGCAGTGTCTAATCTGAATTTCTGAATAGTAGCCACTTTCGTGATTTTTCCAATATGTCTTTGTATTGTCTTGACTGTAGCACTTACATGTATTGTTGTACAATGTATCTGGCAGACACAATTAACTTCGATTTATCACTTGCCCTGTTCTTTCACTAATTTTAAGTATTCATCCAAACATACAATAGTGAACAGGTGTGGTTAATCAAGCCTTCTAGTGTAAGGTTAGGAAAACAGGACAATAGTGTATCAAAACCTTGTTTGTACTATGTATTATGTTGTACCTCTTGGCCTAAAGGTTTGTCAGCTTCAATGTGGCTCTACCAAAGCATGCCCTGGCTGCTGTCAAGGTGCTATACAGGATGGTCCGGTCATCAAATGTCCAGCCTGAAATCGTCAACCTCTTTTCCATCAACAAGGTAAAGCTGGTATTTTATCAAAGTGGCTTGAAGCAATCGTTTTAGCTGATTTGCAGCAAACCCTTTTCTTTGCTAGAATACATACCTTGCGATTTGTTACAGGGTGTTGACTCAAGATTGTACTGCACTATCACATGGGCATTGCCCTTTCATGTTCCTTATTTGTTACCTGAATTGTTTCGCAAGAAATGATATCTGTATTTCGTTTGTGTTGCAGTTCTAATATCAAATGTTCCAAACAATTCATTGAAGGAAAGGAGTATGTTGTTTGTCTATCTGTCTGTGCTCACGTATATTTACTGTAGAATATGTTTTATTTGTGAGTTTGTCTGTTGTACCAGTAGATACCCATTTTTGTTTGTTTTTAACTGCTCCATTCCCTGAAAAAAATTACTGGACCATCAGAGATTCTTACTGGTCCTCGATTGTCGACCAGTGCCAGTGTGCAGTGCTGCAAGTGTATATATAAAATAAACAAAGACAGAGGCTTCTTCTTCAACAACACTTGATAGCTCATGTGCTACTGAACATGTTATCCTTATTGCAAAGAAGAAAAGAGAGGGAAAAAAACATGTTAGCTAGAGAGGCAGTGTTTTACCTGGTTTCCATGGTGCATATGGAAACAGTACTCCCTTTAAAGACTGACAAATTTCGATTGTACCTCTGTGAAATTCTCTCCCTTCTAGGAGTCTAGGCATCTCCTGCATGGCTTTGTGGAATGCCTGGAGGTTGAGGATCTGGAGGAAGTGGACCAAGGAGGCTTCCAGGATGAAGAGATTGGTAGGTAATGGTTCCTACATCTAATCTGTCACTGTTTTGTTGATGTTTTTGCAATATTTATGCTTGTAGGGGTCTGCCATGTGGTTCAATGACATTTGCTCCTGAAGCAATTGTTCCCATGAAATATCTGCATGCTAAGCCAAACATAAATTCTATCCACAAACATAATCCTAACCCTAATCCTAATCCTTACCCTAACCCTAAGTTCTTAGAGATAATAAGACTGGAGCTATTGTCACAGGAGCAAATGTTGTGTCACCCTGCCCTGAACTGGTACAGGATATGTTATATTCTCCTCGTCTATTTATCTGTCTGAGCTGTCTATCCATTCCGTTGATGTGTGCCCCAAACTCTTTGCTTGTTGTTTTTCTCAACATTCTTTGTTATGGTATTGGTAACATAAGGCTATCCATTGTATTCTAGCTTGTTGCATGCTGGACATAAGCTCCAATCAAAATGTCAGTAATTGGAGGGGTTTGGTTGTGTAAAGAAGTGTGTGAAATAAATGTTCATTTTCATTTGAATGTTATTGTATACTTGAGAATGAGAATACCATCGCATGAAGTCATAGAAACACTGAAATCATTTCCTCAATGTGGTCGCTGTGAAAGTATGGATTTTTTTTTTTAATGGAGACAAGATATGATTAAAAGGTAGTTCATTAAGTATTTGAATCTAGATATTGGGCATATATATCCTCAAGAGCAAAGATGTGTGTAATGACAAATTCATCATCTTTCCTTTCCAGATGATGGATCAGACGAAAACAGCCGAATTCACAGCCAGACCCGTCTCTACGTGATGCGACTGCTGCTGTTCTCCCTCTCTCAGACGGGACCCAATCTGGCCCACTACCTCCTGGGATTCAACCTCAGGAAACCTGTCAGCAAGACTGAGCTGCAGGATCCAGGTATGTATATTGTTCATCCACGTGCCTTGTTCCACACCTTATTTGTGTATGCTTTCATGCTGATGTGGCATGTCCTTGGGGAAACAGAAGAAGAGATGTTACAGTGGAATTCAAGTAGACTCATGCTTTACAAGTTACTGTCCTTTATTCACCAATATCTTTACCCTTTTACATGCTTTATTTACAAGTTTGCATGGTTGTTTTGAAACTAATTTTCAGTGGATACCAATGATATTCCTCTTAGCCTTTTCCTATGTTTGTCACCTTTTTGTAAGACCTTCACATTGGTAGTTGTTGGTAGGTTTTTGTAATTGAAAGAAAGGTACTGTATATGCCATATATTTAGCGAGTCTAAATTTTCGCGGGACGAGACCTCCCGACGATTTCGCAAGTGGTTAAATTGGCGATCGTGGAGTCCTGTACTGAACGGAGCAATGTTTACACGTGCGTCACATTCATATCGGGATCAGAGTCAATATTTTCGCGCGTCTTAAATTTCGCGAATAGCAGCTGACTCGCGAAATTCGCGAAAGTAAAAACCTCACGTAATATTCGGCGTATACAGTAAATGAGGGGATGGGGTAAGTAAATGCATAGCAAGTTAGGTGGATACATGAAGGATTTGCAATTCAATGATTTTGAACATCACGTTGACCATTATGGAATTGTGGTATTTCGTGATTTATGTGTGATCAGAGATAGTTAAGAAACCTTTGTAGTCTTTTGACTGCTGGAGGTCCCAGCGTGATGCCAGAGTGACAGCGAATGCATTCTTGATCCAAACAGGCGTGCTTGGTTCACCCCGCACCTGTCTTCACTCCGTCCTGGCTGTCTTGGAGCGAGGTCTCACCATGCGCACCGGTCCCTCAGCCATCCACAACACCCCCCAACTCGCTGAGCTGGCGTACGAACTCATCTACAGACTGTGCGCCAACCGAGAAACCAGTGCGCCTGTGATGAGATATCTCAGAACCACCCAAGATTTCTTCTTCAAACACCTCCGACATGCTCCATTTGTGAATAGGCCAGGAGGTGAGGATCTATCAAAATCGAGTAAAGTGCTTCCCAGTTGCATTCCGTATATCATTTTCTTGTGACTAAGAAAAAGAAGGAAGAGAAGGTATCTAATGAAAAGTTGAAAGGTACTTTGGGTTTAATGCATGAAACAAACACCTGTGCAATCTTAATTATGTGTGAAGGCAAGTTAATGTTTGGCAATGCTGGATTTCCTATGAGAAATTTGTCTTTCACAGGGCCTGGAGGAAAAGCACTCCCGACAAATCCTGCTCTAGAGACCAAACAAGCTGCTGTTTCTCGTTCAGTTAAGAGCTGTTCAGATATATACAATTGTATCTAACAAGCCTTTTCATATTACACACACACACACACACACAAAAGTCTCTTTCAAATATAAGTTGAGAGCACACCCTGACTCTCATTAAAGCTGCCTCCTTTACCATGCTCAAGCAGTAACAAAAGATTTGATACTTCCATTTTGTTGTTTGTTCTCGCTCTGCCAGAAAACACTGATGAGCGACTCCTCCTCAACCAGGAGGCGTGGCTGCTGAAAGCTGTTGCCATAGAGCTGAGACTGACCACGGTCAATCGTCAACGTTCCCACAGCCAGCGGCTACTAAGGCTCCTTTTGGAGGACACACCAGCTGTGGTCAATGATGACGGTATGACGGTCCATCGTTACCCCATTCAGGCTTACAAAGTCAATGCTTCTCCGGCGCTTTTCTGCTTCCAAACTGGCCTTGTGAATACTCTCAAGGTTTTGAGTCTCCAACCATTTAAAGAACTCCAGTGAAGTTGCTCATTTCATGTTAAAGTGTTTTCACCATTATTGTGCCTCAGCCATGAAGTGTTGCCATTGACATTATTTTAATGACCTTTCAATGTGTAGTGGCCAGTAATGTACAATGGCTATTCTTGGGAGTCATTATGAAAGTACAGGAAAACCTTAGGTTGGCAAGCAGTGAACAAATGGCCTCTGATTACAATTAGTGCACTCAGGGATGAAAAATGAAAGTCATTTTCTAACCATAGTTTGAAGCAGAAAAGAAAAGAAAACCTACAGAATTTCCGGATCATACTTATTCATATGACACAGATACAAATCTCCACAGACATCACCTACAAGTATGCTTTAGAACTGTGTCAGGATTAATATTTTTAGACTTTATCCATACTGTTCAGTTAGTGAAGCATTTATTATGAATGGTGTTTCAGAATTTTGATTTGCATTTGATGGTAAATATGTCGAGTCAGACATAGCAGTAGAGCAGTAATTGTCACTGTAATGCCATCATTGTGACTATATTGTGCCAGATTAGTGTGGTATTACTTTTGGCCAAGTAGGTATTTGGTTGATATGAATTATAACTGGGCCTTATGCAGTGGTCAGTAAATTCCCAGACATCACCAAATTTTAGCTATCATGCTGTTGCTAGCACTGACAGTTGTGAGCAAAGAGCTTGAGGAACGAAGTGAAGCACTTTAGGGTGAGGACATTTTGAGATTTTTTTGTCATTAGTCACGATTAAGAGAGAGCCTAACCTGCCCACCACTCCTACTGACTAATCCAGTTAGTCACTTTGACCAATGGCATTGCACAATTCGCCCGTTGGCCATCAGTGTTTAACTTCTATTCCTGCAGCTTCTTGGGACAACACTGTTGAGTAGTCGTGATTTTTGCTACCAACTGGCTGTAGTGAAATTCAGTAATTCAAGGGCGAAAGTTACAAATGTCAAACAGATCTTGAGAGGCCCTCGAGCTGGGTCTTGACTAGTCTTGTGTAAAGACCTTCTGCTTGCTCCTCATGCAATCAGTAGAATAAGAGTATTTTTGACAAAGACTGCTCTCCACTCAGCTTAAAAGTTTGATTGGCCTGCTAGAGGGATTTTGCCATTGCTACTGACAAGTAGTTAAGTGACAGTGTGGGGGTTTGCCATCATGCTCTGTTTATGAAGGTGAAGCCATGAAAGGCGCACAGTGTGAATGGACCTGACGCTTGACATTTGTTCCATCTGGTTTTGTTACAATGATCAGGAGATGTGTCAGTAGAGGGCGACAGACTTGGGGAAACAACGTTTGCAGAGGAGGCTAGTGCCCTGGGTTCAACCTTGCTGCATTCACAGAATGAAGCAGGAATCACAAGTAAGATAATATCAGATCTATCTGTCTTGCACATCACGACTCATCATACCTTTTAATGTGTCCTGCTCATCTGTAGATACCATTTGCTATTCCTGGTTGTCCTGCATGTGACATGGCTTTGCATAAATCAGAGTAACCTATTACATGTTTGGATGTGGACACTGGTCACTCTGTTTTGTTAAGAATGGAAATATGGTAACATTACTCTGTAACTTTGTGAGGTCTTCATGAGGCTTAGATTAAGTTTTTACTTTGTTTTGCCCATTGTGTCATGGTGCAGTGGGGAAGAAGCACTGAAGATCCATATCCACATAGAGAGTTATCCAACTTTCTAATCTCTCATTCCTAGGAATACAGGGAATTGGTTAATTTGTTACACTCTCCTCAGTCGCTGTACTGAGTAACAGTTTTACAAGAAGGAAACAATCAGCTGGCTTTCATCCTTACTTGTGATGCACTGTCTGACATTGGTCAGCTCCCTGACATAAGCTTCTTGTCCCCCCCCCCCTTTATGTTCAGTTGTCCAGATGAGGCGCAAGATCCTCCAGCTGCTAGACTCCGTCCACTTCTCCCAAGAGGTGCCAGCCCCGCTTCGCCTGGACACCTTTGAGCCAGCGGGCGTGGAGGAGACCATCGTCCACTGCCAGCAGAAAAACGAGTACGGGGTGGTGCTCTGCAACCTCCGCCTCCTACACTCCATCCTCATGGACCAGCTCAATCGGCACGGCAGCTCGGGATCGGTTGTGGGCCAAAGGTCAAGGGTCGAGCAGGTATTGACACTTTTATGAAGGATGCTTTGACTGGAATATGTTTCATTAATGACTTGCTGATCATAATGGTTGCCTGCTGTGCTTGTAATATGCTGCTTGGTGCTTTAAATGAATTGTAGTTTGCAAGTTTAATACAAATATGATTTTCTAATGTATTCATTTTCCTTTCTCCAGCTTTGACCAGATTCAATGGAATTCAATTTTTTTTTTTTATGAATATGACAGGGAAGACTTGTGATGAACCAGGTTGTCTCGCATTTCAAGATTGATCAAGATTTAGAAGGGGAAAATTTTATCTAAATCTGAGTACACACAGTCATGAAAATACCTGGGTGGACTTGTTTTGGTCCCACACGGATGCTCTGTAAGTTCAGTGGTGTTTACTGCCTACCTTCATGTAGGAAATCCGTGAAATTCTGCGAACTGTTGTGACGAGGAACAGCGTGCGTCAAGTGATGGCGGCCAAACGTCACGCCTTTGATGCCTGGAGGCAAGTCCTTGAGGTTCTGCTGACGTCCTCCCCTCAGGAATCGTTGCCCCTGGAAACGAGACAGAAAGTCACTGTAGAGCTTCTCCAAGAGCTCCTGGCAAAGGTTAGTAGTGACCCAAGAAGAAGCAGATAGGCAATTGCACAGTAATCTTGAAGGCTATACTTATTGTAAGAGGATTTTACAAGTGATAGAGCTTCCTCTGCTACAATTGGGATATGTTTATTGTTTATTACCTCCGCCAAGGGTAGAAGTTATGTTTTCGTTGGCGTTGGTTTGTTTGTGTGTCTGTTTGTCTGTGTGCCAAATAACTCAAAAAGTTGTGAACAGATTTGGATGAAACTTACATAAAAGGTTTAGAATGGCACAAGGAAGGAATGATTAAATTTTGTTAGTGATTGGGAATTTTTTATGAGTTTTGTGAAGAATTTTCGATATTTTGGCAGGTAGGGTCACTGAACTTGAGAGTTCAAGCTGCACATTTTTTGAGGTTTCCATACGTGCACCAAAGCGCCTGCTCTAGTTTCTACTAGGGTGAGGCACGCTACACAGCTGGAATTTGATAACGTAACAGAAGTGCTCTATATTGGGAAATCAGGTGATTTTTCAGCACGCATATGTATGGGTAGGAATCACCGATCTCTATGGAACAACAAGATCAGCAGTGGAAATGAGCTGCTTGACTTCGTTGGAAAGGGTTTCATTGTAAATGTAAAGTAGGCCACAATATTTGTAATGTTTCTGGAGTTGGATTTACTCTGTGGTATTATTGATCAACTTCACTTGTAGATACTAATGTGTTACTCCCATATCAAAGGGAAAAAAAATAACAGAAATAATTGAACTCGAATCACTGAGCACATATAACCTGCATCAAAATATTGCGGGTAGTACCCTTTAGTTTGTTAGACAACTCAACTCAACCTGGTCACTAGATTTAACAAGTAAAAAAACATAGAGGGAACAGTTTCATGATGCCAAAGCACTTCTACTGGCCTGAGGACTTTGACAGTGGTTGGATAAAGGGGCAATGCTAATACCTCTATTGCTGAGGTATTGCATGTTACACAGGGCTCAACACTAACTTTTCTCTCCAATGGCCTGTTCAGGCCACTAAAATCTTTGAATTTGACATTTTGGTGTCCCCAAAAAAGAAATGTAATAGCTGGAAATGAAAGAAACACCTAAAACATTCATTTTGAATTTCAGCTTCTTGATCAAGCCACCAAAAGATATCCTTCTTTAATAAAAATTTGGTGGCCTGACAAAAAATTTTAGTGGCCCTGGGGCATCGGGCCACTGCTTATGTTGAGCCCTGCATTACATCACCCTGTCACTCAATAATTTCCCTGGCTGTCACTCATAGCTGAAGGAATAAGCCAGGTGAGGGTTATGATAACTTTCAATGACCGTAGGCAGGCTCATACGAGTTACAGATAATTGACCTCTGACATTACTCATACAGGTGAACGATGAGGACTCTGTGGCTGAACTGACCTCCCAGGCTGCCGGCGCCTTCCTCCTACTGACCATGACCCTACGTCAGTGCACTCTGTCCGACCAATCGCAATCGGTCTCCAGTCTGATGTCATCGCAGTACGTCCGTGTGCTGGACGGCTCCATGATTCAGACGTGGGCGAGTGATGCCTCGTCGGTCCAGGGAGGAAGCGGTGTCAAGATTCCTGTCGTTTCTCTTACGGCCATCTTGAAAGAACTCATCGCCTTCATTTTGTCAACCAGTAATATTCTCTCTTCATTCTTTTCTTTTTAGTGGTGTTAGGCTGTCTGCTATCAACCTTCAGTAATCATAAAGTGATGAAGTATATTTTGCAAAAGTCAAGCTTAGCTGTCATGAGCAATTTCTTAAAATGTGTAATTTCTTGAAGGCATCACTTATAAATCTGTAGTTCCATTCTGTATGCACTCTTGAAGAAATTAGTGGTAGAGCAAGGGAAATGCATGATTAAGACAGTCTTGGGTCCACTACATTTTCTTGCTGCAGACTAATATATTCAAAATATCAGTTTATCCTCTTTTTAGAATAAGCATGTATTTGCGCACTGTTTTAACTATTGTGATACTATTAAAGCCATAG
Organism: Diadema antillarum; assembly: GCF_040938485.1. Lineage (NCBI taxonomy): Eukaryota > Metazoa > Echinodermata > Echinoidea > Diadematoida > Diadematidae > Diadema > Diadema antillarum. The sequence continues at coordinate 180,996 of NW_027271179.1, forward strand.
AGTAGTCTCCAAACATGTTTAAGATCTGTACGTCCACTTTGATTTTTGTCATAGTATCCATGTATGCAAATTAGCTGAGATTTTTCTTATGAAACTTTAAGCACGCACCTGTTAATGATGTCTCTTGTGTGGTTCAGGTGGGGTGCAGCAGCGAGTGCGGACCAACCTGTACGGCTCCCTGCTGAACTACCTCCAGATCCCTCAGAGGCCCAGGGAAATCCCCACCCTGCAGGGGGCCCCCGCCCTCAACTCCGCGCTCCTCGAGGAGTACGAGAGGGTGACCTCGGCCAACATGGCCGTCATTCAGGAGTTTGGCGAGGCTTTCTGTGACCTGGTGTGCAGGGATGCGTGTGATGGCCATGAGCTTGGCAGGGTAGGATGCTATTATTGCATGTATAATTGTGTGTCTGTGTGTGTGTGTCTGTCTCACATGATATTTAAACCCATGTATGTCTGAGCTCTTAGCTGTAGCTATGCTATTTTTTTCTTTCACTATCAAGTTGAATTATAAAAAAAGAGCAAAAACAAGACCAAAAAAAAACGTTGCTGTTGTATAAGTTACATTAACCCACTGAAGAGGTTACAGTGCGCCAGACCTACACAAAAGCTACTTTGGAATGATAGGAATGCGAGGATTACCTTAAATCCTTCCTAAATATCAATCAGTTGTGGCAACATACCATGTATATAAGCTCATCTGCAAGTATGAATGTGAAAATCAGTGAACAGAGGGCAGAAAGGATGGAGCAAGATTCCCACATATCACAAATCAAAATACTTACGGAGATGTCAGAGCCTAAAATTGTCAGAGATGTGATTAGAATATGAGTTTCATGAACTTGTCTGCATGAATGTTTGTAAGCTATCTATCAACTTTTGTAATGAAATGTTGTTCTACATGCATTTAGTTTGTATAAGAGTGGTCACAGTGTCCAAATGATTTCAACTACGTTGTAGTACATTTCCAAACAACTCACAGTTTAGTATGAGCTTAACAACCATTTGAGATATAGATCAGAGCTGCCAAAGCTTTTACATTACTTGATGTTCCTACTCACCCATTGCCCGATGATATTCCAGACTTTGGCCCTCTCTGTGATTGATGCTGTTAACACCATTGACCACCGGGGTCATTGGCTGACCTTCCTGGCTGCCAAGGGGTACCTGAGGAATTTTGTGGAGGGCCTCCTACACATGGATGCCGCCCTCCAGCAGTGCTTGCAGCCAACCCCTGAACCCATGAAGGCCCTCTACATCTATGAGTCTACCATGGTGAGTGTGTATGCCATATCTACTCAGATGCAGTGGAAGAATGTGATTCTGGTGCATGGATTATCTGTTTTAAAGACAGTGCAGATATGGTTTTACTTTTTATTAGACTTCCTTCACTTGTGGTCAAGCTAGCTACACAAGTATGTGGTGGTAGCTGTGAAACTATGATCGGATACATTGTACATTCCCATTCCGGATATCAAGTTCATACATATAGCAGACAGGACACCCTTACTTTTCGATTGTTTGTTTGTTCGTGTATTTGCTTGTTTGTTTGCTTGTTTGTTTCCATTCTCTCTGCCTTTCTTTAAATTTTCCAAAGTCAAAGGAGTGCCTCAAGTGTCCTGTAGGATGGCATTTAAAATGGCATTGACATTTTGTTTGGTTCTTTCCTAGTCACTTCTGACAAGGGTAGCAGAGAGTGTGTCAGGAGCCCAAGCCCTTCTACAAATGGGTCTGATGGCGAGACTAGCCCAGTGCAGGTTCCTTGACCTTCGACCTGATCAAAGCAGGTAAGTGCTGTGTGACCTCATGCAACTGTTTCCGAACCTCCTGTCATGAAAGGTATTGCAAGGAACTCTGGACATAAGTGATCTTGGGTAACTTTTAAGGACAACACATGTTATTGTATAAAGAACGAATTATTGATTTGAACTTCCAGTGCTTGCAAAAAGAGGGATGGGATTTAGTTTGTGCTAAGTCATGACAAATCAAGGTTTACCTTTTTACCTGAACATTGGTATTAGCACTTTACTTGAACATTGCAACAGTGACATTATCAGTGCATTGAATAGTGTCATATTGATATAGTTAGGGTGGAGAAGCTTCAAATGTGTTGGGGAAATCTCTATCTAGAGGTGTATGATACATCTAGTAGAAGCAGCATTGGTGGGAGTGTATGTTTTACCATGTGCTGAGTGCTTCACTCGCTGTATTAATGACTATATGGTTTCCTTCAATGATATCCTTCCGTTGTCCCTTTTTAGTTTATTATTTTCATCTGTTCTGCATCTGATCATCAGAATTTCTTTAATATGAGAATGTAAAAAAAATACTCAAATTACTTTTACTGGCATGGGGCTATTGTGCAATTACCTCAGTGAAAATCACCTGTTCAAGAACACTTTGCTTTCCACAGAAACAGAATGTCAGTCAGATATCTTACTACTGCATTTCTCTCCCTTGTCATGCACGTGTGCAAATAAAGGCTTAAATTCACCAGTCCTAAACATTTCTATCCATTTCAGTAATTTGAAAGTCACAATAATCGCATAACGATCTCATCTATCTAAACCTTTGGTATTTTGTAGATGAAGCCACTCTCCTTGCTAGAACCAACATTGAAAGTCTCTGCTTTTGTTTCCGATCATTACAATTGCAACAAAAAAATCATTATGAAGTGATTACAGATGGAGCCTAACTTTAAGCATAAGAATATAACTTTGTTATAGTGATTAGACATGTTTCAATGACACCTTTTTTGGCCTGCAGTCATCCCATCATGACAGATGGTATTGAAGCTGTCTCTGTCGATTCCTTCTTGCCCGATGTGATGAGTCGCTATCGGCAACTCCTCTTCCCTGTTCTCCGGCTCAGCATGGCAATTCTCACCTCCCTAGGCTGTCAGCACAAGGAGGCAACCAGTCAGGTGAGTCTCTTCAATGGCTTGACTGCCTAGTGAAGCAAAAATTGATGTCTGCAAAACCGATAAGTATGAATGTTTCAGTACAAAGTGAGAGGTATGTTCTTGTTCCTTGCTGTGATCTGGAAAAAGTCTCAAATTCACAAAGGTGATACACATGTACTAGTATATGGGCAGCAGCCCTTCAGGAGAAATGGTCTGAAATGACATGATAGGCTATGCACAGTTACAATCACAGTCTGAAATCACGATCTCTTGTAGCCACAATAATGAAAGACCTTGATATACTGTACGTGGTAGTCTCATCACAAAGGGTCTCCCCCTCAGCATTCCCTTCAAACTTCAATATGTTTGTGAAAGATAAATATTATTGTAGTATCCTAGTGTCATGCAGATGCCAGTGAATAATTTCAGTCAATGAAATAAATCTGTTGAAATACAGAGACGAATGAAATATTGAAGTAGGTTTCTGTGCATTGGCATGATATGTGAGTTCTATTTGTTTGATTGATATGTGAGTTATTTTGTGAGATTGATATGTCAGTTACATTTGCGAGATTGATATGTGAGTTATATTTGTGAGATGAACATGTATCATCAGTTTAAGTATGTCTGCTTACCTTGCAATAGGTTCTCCACTTCATCGTCTCTCACTCCGACACATTCACACTCATTCTGAGGGAACAGCACCAGCGCCCTCACAAGGAATCACTGGAAGAGTTGGCACTGGTGACGGGGGTTGTGTGCTCCGTAATGGGAGAAGGTAAAGTACTGTACATGGATGGGCATTACGATTGCTTACCAAATTAAAATCTGTTGCTCAGGAGAGTGATGTTGGTAACCACAAGATTGTAGACTCTTGGCCTCGTCCATCCCCTGACTGCTTCTTACAAAGATCAAAATTGTCTGCATTTACGTTTGAATCTACTCGTAAAACAATCAGAAGCGTAAGCATACAATATGTGACATTTTGTACACAGTATGTTTAGTGTACTAGCAGTATGCCCATTTTGTAGCTAAACCAATTGTTGATTGCAAGGATGATACACTGTTAATTTTATTCTGCCATATACTTCAGCCGTATGCATTGTGTCAGCTCTATACTGCACTTTTGCCATAATCATTTAAGGAAGAATAAAAACAGAACAAAACAAACATCTCTTAACTTCCTTTTCCTTTTCCTCTTTTTATTTCCTTGTGCTCCTAGTCATCTGTTTCTTGTACACTTTCCCTTTACTGTTCTGCTTTTGTCTTTTTACTCCCCCCCCCCCCCCCCCCCCCCTTCCGTTGGAGTACTATAATTTGATTGTGGATTTAATTTTCTTTGTATGAATAAATGGTGTTCCTGAGAAATGACCCATGTTTTTTTGTGCTGTTGTCTGGTGGTGGTTAATTGGTTGGTTGATTGTGATATTGTTAAGCATGCTTACTCTGTCCTTCATTATGTTTATTTATCAGTGGACTACTTTGATCCAACCCTCTTGGAGCTCTCGGGTCCCTCCAACGTTCCCCTCCAGACCCACCTCACCCGTCTCCACAGGCAGGTGGTGGCCCTGGTGCCCCGCTTCAGCTCCTTGGACCAGTGCCTCAAGGAGCTGGGCACCAGCGAGGCACGGCACCACGGCAGGGCGGGGCAGTCAGAGGACAGGGGAGGGGTGGCGGGAGGTGATGAAGGCGGCAGAGGGCAGAGTGGACGGTCAGCGCTGCTGGAGATCATCAGTCACGTCATCGGCTACTGCCGGACGGTCGTGGTGAGATCAGGTTGGTAGAGCATTCTTGCCTTTGCAGGGCATGGTCATGCTATCTCCTTACCCACCATATATCATGCTGTGATTTACTAGACAGAGAACATGAGTGATAGCCCTCATTTGGGAAGTATTGTGGGGGTGTGGAACAGATATAAACTCATTTTGACTAACATCATATGTAGGGCTTCAGAGCTTTGCCATCATTATAACTTCAAAAATATTGCAGTTACCATGGCAACAACTTACATGCCCACAAGTTATTTGTTGTTTGTTTTTTCAAATATCTGATGGTGTTGGTAAGTAACTAAAAAAAAAGTGACCTTTGCTTTCTGAAAATGAATGATTCCATTTATTCAGTACAACCACTTCAGTGATGCTTACTTGCCTGAGCAAAAAGGTTCTTTGGATCTGTGACATACTTCAGATGGGTGATTAAAAAACATTTGTGGTGTCAGGAGCGTCATACAGTTGGCAGTTTATAAAACTGAGTTTATGTGTGATTAGCTCAGTTTGTTCATTGGGGGAGGGGAATATGCATGAGTCTGTGTTCGAACAGACTTTGTATGGACAATGATTGGCCAAAGCTATGTTGTATTGCAATATCTATGTTTCTCCAAATATTGGTTTTTCACACTTTAGGAAACACTGCTGATGAATGCCAGATTCTCTTCACACCATCTCTCCAGGAGGCTGTTGCAAGAGACTATCAAAGATTAGAAGGTAGGAAGCCAGTGCTTGAAAGCTTTTGGCATTTCTTTCTGTGTGTCTGTGTGGTTTGGCATGGCTTTACTTTATTAGATGTTTAGTTCATTTTGTTGCTCCTATGGAAAGATATAACCTGAACAATATCTTCAGTGGGGTCAGTGAAATTGACTACTTTATCAGTAGAAACATCAACACTGTCAGTCAGACACAAAATAGGACTTGTCTAATATGGCATTCATTGGAGATATTTTCTAACTGATCCTCATAGTTCAGGGTACCTGTACTCTGTGTTCAAACCAAAAGTGATGGAATGTGATATAATGTGGTATTTGCGTTATATAAATGTGACAACACACTTTTTGATCCACGTAACTTTGATTCTCGTCATATTCCTCACTGTTGTGGCATCAGCAGTAGAGACCATGCAAACTCGCTGTGACTTCATAAGACGGGAAAAAAGAAATGCATTGCTTTTGCTATCATGTCCTCTTACTAATCAGAGCACTAATGAGTAGGGTTGTCTATAGACGAGGTTCTGTGATGTCAAATGACGCGTTGCCAGAGGGGCAAACCCAAATGTACACTGTATAATAAGCGCGTAGCTCTAGTGAGCAGTACATGTGCCACATACGTACCCGTCTGCCTGTCATGGGACGTAGTTTGTAACATTTACATGCTTGCCATTGCATATGAGGGCCTACATACGCACTTTTTGCCCCTCAGCCTTGCTGATGTCATTGGAATCTAGTCTATAGAAGGTCTAATTGTTGTTATAAAAAGCTGATACCCATCACAGCTTCAGGGTTCTCATGCACTTCTCTTCTATCTTCCCAGCTTCCTCGATGGCTTCCCGGGACCTTTCAAGGCCTCCGAGCCTAGGGCTGATTGTACGCCATCTCCGCCAGGCTTCAGCTGAATTTCTAGTTGCCATGGAGACTCATCAGCAGTCCCTCCACAAACTCCAGAATGTGGCAGATCTTCCAGCAGAGGAACTGAAAGAGGTCAGTTGGGGGGAAAAAAATAATGTCTTTTTGAGATGTAGTCATAAAAAAGTATCTTGAATGTCTGTTTTGTGTTTTAAAGGGGAAGGCTAGTAACTGATCAGTGGGAATCACTGGAAATGCTGGGAGATGATTGTTCCAATCCTTATGGGATTCATTCAAGAGTTCATTGTATATCTATTGTTGTGTGAAAATGATTTGCTTCAGAACGGTCTCATATGCAAGTAATGTGCAGATTTATGCTCCGTCACTGACCAGGGATGCTAACATGGAAGCATTAAACTGCACATTACTTGAATATGAGACCATTCTGAAGCAAATCATTTTCACACAACAGTAGATATACAATGAACTCTTGAATGAATCCCATAAGGATTGGAACAATCATCTCCCAGCATTTCCACTGATTCCCACTGATCAGTTACTAGCCTTCCCCTTTAAGTAGTGTCTGTTAGTGACCTTATTTTGTGAAGTCTCTGTGTGTGGTGTGTTTACAGCAAGTGTGACGATATATTACTGTAATCACCAGCACTTTGGGGCACTCACTGCTTTATTTCAATTGATATGTTGACTTCGAGTGATATTTATGCTTTACTGTTTCTCTACATAATTTCATGCGGCTATCCTGGAGCTGTAGCATTCTGAAAGTTAATGCATACTGTGTGATAGAAAGCATTCTTAGAGGAGAAACTAGGCAGATTTTGTTCTGAATCTCTCATGTATTTTTACATGGAAATGGGGTGCTTCTGAATTGCTGTATTGACTTCTGGTGATTTAGACTGTTCATTGTTTTTGTACATAATTCCTTGTAGCCTGAGGAGGGGGTGGGGAAATAGCTGTCCTAGAGCTGCAGTATTCTTCAGCTTATCACACAATTGCAATTTGTGTAATAGAAATGTATTTCTATTAACGCGGTAGATTTTAATTTGTTCTGAATCTCTCCATGTTTACACAGAAAATTCTGAAGTGCCTCTTACTTCATAGGGATTTTCTTTCGAACTATTTCATTTATATTGCAAATGATCGTGCTAAGCTCATGTTCAAGAAGAAGAGCAAAAGGCAGAGGCAAAGTTTGTGGGGTCTGTAAAGATCTGCCTTGTTTGTTAGAAGTTTTCAGTTGAGTTACCCTTAACCCTAAAAAGGCCGGGGGGTTGAATCAACCCCCCCCCCTCGACATTTTTCGCGACTACTCCGCCGCCCGAAATTTTTTGACCGCGCTGTGCGCTGACTTTTTACTTTCAAGTCTTGCGCATCTTTTGACACCATTTTCGCAAAAATCGCGCATACAGTTACGACGCTGCGTGACCTTTTGTACATGCCTGTCAGACCGAAAATGGCTCAAAAACGTGATTTTGTGTATAAAGTTTATGCAAATGGAGTTTTCTCTTCTTATTCATAAAGATATGATTATTTTCACTTTCATAGGCTGAAACTAATTAATTTTAGCATAATTATGCTTGAAATAGGTTCTGTCATAAATTTTGAGCAAAAAAAAATGATAAAACAAAAGGTCGAAAAACAAGGAAATACATAAGAAATTCATAAAACAATAAAATACATAAGAAATTGATTTTGATACCAGATTTTTTTTTCTTGTACATTGTTAGGAATGCTACAAAGAATGTTATCACCAAAATTAGGATTCTAGGAGCTTTAATTTCTGATTTAGAGCAAAATGTATGATTTTATGCATATATTAACATAATTAATCATTATGATGAAAATTTCCATTATTTTTTTATAGTTTGGTAGATTATGCGACAGGTAATGTATGTGCCAATTTTCATGGTGATTGCGCAAGCGACGGCCGAGATCTCGGGGGTGGGGGGGGGTGTGGGGGGGGGGGGTTGAATCAACCCCTCCCCGGCCACAGAACACCCAAAAAAGCCCGGCCTGGTTAGGGTTAAACTTGTTATTCCTGTGATAAAAGCAGTATGCATGGAATCGGCAAACATGCAAAATGACGCTCTTGGTTTGTGGTGTTTAAATTTCTCTGGCTCAGCTCTCCAAGCTTTGGGCGGGGCCAGGCACCAAGCTCTCCTCACAACAGCGGCTCCACCTAGCAACCAGACAGCTCACACACGAGGTCAGGAACAGAGTACAGGAGCTGTCTCTTCTCTTTTGTATCCTTGACAATCACCAGCCCACCACTGAATCAGCCACTATGTGTAGGCTGTAGCCACTATATAAATGCTGGAAATGATATTACTTATCCTCTCCACAAACTTGTGTCTATAGGCCAATGTAATATGTATCTGAATGGATTCAAATTTGTGCACACTTTATTGTTACATTTTATCTTGTAATGTATGGTACAAAAAGTTGCTCGTAGCACCATTGGTTGAATGTGCATAATGTCAGGGCGTGTATGATTATAAAAGCATCTGGTATCAAGTCAGGGCTTTTCATGGCTAGATCTGCAATCACCTCCTCTGACAAGAGGAATAAACTCCACTTAGCAGACATACTTCACCATGCCAGGTGGAAAAATCCAGCGTCCAAAGGGCTTCATTCCGGCAGGCAGTGATGGGATAGTACAATTTGTAAACTCCAAATCATCAGTTACCTCCAGCCTTACAAGCAGAACTCTTTAACAGTTGTCCCTGAATAAAAACACTGCTTGTTTTGTTCCTTTGTGAATAATGACTACTGTCAACCAGTAGCCAAGCGCAGCCAATGGCTGAATTTTCATACCAATACATTATGGGATGAAATAGAAAGCGAAATGAAAAATAGATGAAATCAAATGTATGTTTTAAAAATAACAGGAGGTTAGAGAACTCATCACTCTGCGCTCCCTCCCTTACTCATGATAGCGTTGAATTATTATTCTATCTCAGTGGTACTTTCCCCACAGTAGTCATCAGCTTTCAAATATGCCAATTGCATGCGGACAGCGTCTCATATTACACAAATTTAGCCAAGGGCTCTGTGCAGCCGGTGGCTGAGTTCTGTGAACTTCCATTACTCATAATATACAAATTGAATTTCAAATAGTTTTTCATTTAATTTTGTATCAACATGATGATTTTTCTGCGAATGCGGAGTATGAGGGTTGTGTTATATTGTATTAATTCCATTAGACAGAGTTGATAAGATTGTAAATCAATAGATCAATTTGATATGCTTATGAATTATGTTATTGCAAATTAGTATGCCATAAAGAGTATCAGTTCTTAGAGTGCCCCCTATAGTTTATGTTTGGTGCACATAGCAAATGCTTCATGGGAAGAGTATTCTGGAGTTTCTAGAAGGGACATAATGGCATTTTGCATTTTTGTCTTGATGGTCCTATTTTGAATGAGTCACAAAAGGGAAAGAAAGGATATCTTGTCAATGTGATGTATTCCTGAATTAGTCGTTCATCAGATGCAGTCGAGTGTGACATGTTTTTAGTCTGGCGCCATCTGGAGTACTACTTCTTGCACTGTCGGCCAAGTAGGGGTGGCTCTACCCCCTTTTCAGCTTCCTTTGCACTCCGCCAACCTCCCAGAAACCTTGCAGGTGAGCCTCTACATCCAGTGATAGGATGTTGTAGTACTGTATAAGCTGTTATTTTCGTGAATTAGAAGGTCACAGACATTTTCGCGAGATGTTGTTTTCGCGATTTGACACCAATGATATCTTGCATGCATTGTTACTCTAGTGTATGGCGACATTTTCGCGTGTTCTTAAATTCGTGATCCAACTGTGATTTGCGAAATTCGCAAAAATTAAACCCTCGCGAAAATAACCACTTATACAGTATGAATGCAGATAAGTCACACTTCAGGGAATGAATACAAGGATAACTGCTCACTTTGCTCTGAAGGAATCAAGGGAGATCAGAGAAATCTGTCATGTATAACACATGGGCCCGAATTCACGAAGGTGGTCTAAATTTAAACCATGGTTTAAATTTAGTCCATAGGTCTACCTTTGACTTCCCGTATCAACACGCATTTGTTACTAGACGTTGTTGATGTATGCAATCTGTCACATGTATTTACGTAGAAGAAATTTGCAAAAATCACAATCTAAACTTCAACCACCTTCATGAATTCAAGCCATGGTATTTATACTGAATGCCCTTTAAAGGTTAAGACCAGACATGCTTTTCATCACAGTGTGGGTTTTGAATGAATGAGACAAACAAATATGTTATAGAGTAGCACAAAAGTTATCAAAGATATAATAGTTTCATAGCGTACCAACAAGATCATAGTGCTAAATTGTCCACTACTTTTGTAGTCATACACTTAATGTGTTGGTATTATCCATATGCTGGGCTGCACACTAACACATTTTTCCACTGGTCAAACCTGTCTGTCGGACCAGTAGCTACCCAGTTTGTCTATGTTTTACTGGTCCATTCCTGAAAAAGTTACTGGTTCAACAGCGATTTTTACTGGTCAGGGACCATCAGACCACAGCCTTGTATATGGGTGGTATTAGTAATAAGTTTTGCACACTAACATAGGACCACCATATGCCTTATAGTTATACTGTTATCATCCATGTGCTGAAATATAGTGTGTTATCAGAGGGAAACTCTATTGATAGGTACACCACAGTCACATTCCCACTTGCCTTTATTGTGTAGGTTGGTGTAAGTATGTTGACTCTAATAATATGTCTTATTTGCTCATTCTCGGTAATTCCATTCAGACATGTCAAGCCCAGCTCTGAATGAGTCTGATCTATACCGCCAGTCCCTCTTTCCTGCCACCAGCCCAGAGGCACTGGGCATCACCCAGGAGGATCTCAAGCAGGTAAAACTCTCTCTCTCTTCTCTCACTCAATTAGCATTTCACTGTGGTAAACTTTGTCAGAGATAGACTATGTACCGGTCAATGCTTGCAAGCCTTTCTCTCAAGCCAATGGAGTCTCCACAGAATTCATTGGGTTGGATATAAGTGAAATAAAACCTTTCAGAGCTGTTCCAAGATATTTCCATGCATGTTGGATAAATTTTGAAGTCATATAAGATGTTAAGCAGTAGCATTGTCATTCTTCGATTGGAGGAATTGAAGGCTAATGATAGTTGCTCAAGGCATGAGTTCTCACCCAATTTAAAATTTTACTTATATTATAGAGACACATACCACTTGATTGGTTTGCTTTTAGCACATAGTAATTTGCATGTTGGACAGACTAGTCCCTTTATGAGATTGCACACATCCTTCCAACAGCGGAACATGATCATTTCTCTCTGCTTTGTTCCAAACATAATTAAAACAACAACAAACAAAAGGGGAATATCAAAGCTTCATAGAAGAAAATCTTTCCTCGTCTGCTTTAACTGTCTTTTTACCGAAAGTTGCGTGTGGATGCCACCAAGTGCCTGAGTGAATCCCTACTGAAGAAGACTCAGGAGATTGAGGCCCTGTTTGGAGCCCAGCGACGCTCAACTCGACACTCGTTTGTGGCCGCCCTGGCCCGCCGCATCAGGCGCCTGATAACGCTGGATGCACCCAGATGATCACGTGATGTGTGCGCGTCTCCAAAAAAAGACAGTAAATGACTGCCTTTAATGCAGGTTTTCTCATCAATTGACAAGTGTCGGCGAATCAACATTATCGCATCAGTTTGATGCCTGCTTAGTTCTGTTTTGTGTTAAGTTCAGTGTCTGTGAGTCAACATATATGTGCACAAGAATGCTGTTTATAGCAAGATAACTTGTTGATAATGATGTGCTAGAGGAGAATGTGATTCAGTGTTGTCATTCTGTAGTCTTCAGAAGACTCAAGTGAAGCCCAGAGCCAGATGTGTGCGTCATGTTTGTACAGTCTCCTTCGAGATTACATAGAAATCAATGGTAAAAGTTAATGCAAGACACTACCATCCGACATAGAGCTCATGTACTAGTGGGTGAAATGTTAGGCTAAATCATTGCAGGTATTTGCACTACTTAATGAAAAATATCAGCAAGAATATAACTCACTACTGTGATAGATGTGATAGTTGCCAATATTAATACCATGTGAAAGACATCAAGGCATTCCAAGTGTTTGACATTTCGTATTTGTACCACTCATATCCATTTGAATCATGATTAATACCTGCCTATTATCAATCATAACAATTGTTTGTAACGTTTAGCCATTTTGAAAATGCAGCAGCAGGCATAAAACTGACAGTATCATCAACTAGAAAGTATTTTGAGCCAATATTATCTACGTTTATCTTCATGGTTGAAATGAAATGACCAAAATGATGACTTATACATCTGAAAGCCTATATTTGATGTTAAATCCTGTACAACAGTATTGTAATAGGTTGCCTGTCCATGTGAAAATCTAACTTATTACCAGTACCCTCGTCTGACCTAATGCATTTCCCAGCAGCAAAGATTTAATCTTACAAGGAATGATATAGTCCGTAATAACAGTTGTTCGTGGTGGTGTCAGAAAAGATGGCACACCATTACTGGAAATTATAATTATCCCACACTGATGTAGCTAGAAAGTGCCAACATACCTACAATGGACACTGAATTAATAAATGGCAGAATTCAGTTATAATGGTTGCTCCCTTTTTATTATTTGCTGAGTGAAGATTTAACCTCTGGAGGACGAGCTGATTCTGCTACAACATGCATTTCCCATAGACACCTGCCCGAGTATACCCGGTACTAGTCTTCCAAGGTTTAAAAAGGTGCAAACATTGCTCTTCCATTATTCCAATATTCCCTTCTTTGACTTTAATATTTCCTGATAAAATGTCATTCAGTTGATTGTCGAAAAATATTCCGTAGCAACCTGGGAAATGAAACTGTGCCATTAGCCATCACTCTTGATCAAATTTGGTACGGTGTCATGTGATGTTTCCTTGTATTAAAGTAGGGTGCGTAAGAGTCAAAGCAAGATAGGTGTGCTACTCTTTTTCTTGTTAGATGTATATTACCCTCGGAGGAATTGCCTTGCTGAAGAGTTCAGTCCAAGATACTCAGTTACCCCATTTATGCTAGGCATGCCAGGGATAAAAGTTTTTTCACTATGAAGAATCCTGCTCCAGTAACAGGGTTTAATGGGGGGAGAACTTGGATTTGTGATGTGTGTCTCAGGGGGACATGTCATGAAACGTTTTGATCAGATATTTTCCTGACAAACTTACAAGCTACTGAAATCCTTTCATCTGATTGGCTGAGAGCAAATATGTCTGATAACTTTGTCGGACAAAATGCTTCATGAAATGCCCCCCAGATGTCCTTTGGAATCGTGATCAAATGCGTGTATAACTGGAATGTCTTTAATGATACATTTCAAGCTCAGCTCATGTGGAGTATGAAAACCAGCTAAGACACAGAGACAATAATGCAGTGACATTTAATTCCATGCATTTTGAAAAATTGCAGTTTGCAAAATTCAAGCTGTTCATCATGGTTAGATGTTGTGTGTATATGTATTGTTTGTCAGGTGTTTTGTTTTGTGTTGGGGGTGGGAGATGGGTGGCAGTTGGATAAAGACCTAGTGTCATTAAAAAAGTCTTGATCACTAATTCAGCCATAAAACAACATTTGTGAGTGACTGTGTCACATATTTGTAGAGCAGAAAAACTAGTCAAATGTTGGAAAAGGGCAAGATTTCATGACACCTGTAGATCTCTCTATATATTGGTGGCGAAGAATTATTATTTTTTTTTGTATTGTATGTAATATGCTCCTCGCAATGCAGCCAAATATGGAGACATGAGTCACATCACGAAGTGCTTGCATATTTGTGACAAAATTACCTCAATGCCGAGGTCTGACTAAGAATCGTGTTTCAGCTTTACTCATGGTAATACGTCACCCATATCTAATGTGGAAGATGAATTATTTTGGATTTCTTTTCCCATTTTTTGACAAAAAGTTGTAAATGATTCTAAAGGTTTATACATGTATGTGCCTTGAATAAAATGTAAAACTGACCCAGCATGGTCACATACAGTTGTCTATAAGAAAATGCATTGCATTCAGCCGAGTATTTGTTTAGCATTTGTAGAATTCTCTCTTTTATTGTTTGTTCTACTTCTAATTCTGTCACACACTCTCCCTCCCTTTCTCTCTCTTTCCCTATCTCTTATATATATAATGTACATAAACAGTGCACTCCCGTTACAACGAACAGGGTTATAACGAAATTTCGTTATAACGAAGTAGAACTTCTGGTCCCAAAATTATCACCATTAAAGTCTATGATACAAAATTCGCTTATAACGAACACGGTTATAGCGAAGTCTTTTTCGAGCGCCACTGACAAAGAAAAACAAAAGAAATGTGCTCCGTTATAACGAAATGCGAATTGCTTTCGAAAATACGTAGCGGAACAAGCATTTATAGCGTTTCTGCATGGGCGAACGCTTCACATCACCTTGTGTTCGCGCCGTGTGTCACGCACAGTTTCTGAGGGGAACTTGCGTTTGATATTGTAGTACAATAATCCCATCCTATTTCACATATCTTTCCAGTGTATGATGAGTATTCAGCAAACAGAATTGATAATATATATGCGTGGTTTCCTTGTTTTCGTTATATATTGTATTTGTTCGGTTGTGACGAAATTTTGTTATAACGAAAGAATACTGCCGGTCCCGAGCATTTCGTTATAACGGGAGTGCACTGTATATTTATATATACTACAATGTAGTTTACATCAAAATGTGATACACGGCTGTTTTTAATCAATATCTATACTAGTATATATATATATTATATATACATAAAATAGATAAATAGATAGATAGAGATGTAGATAATAAATACATAACTACGTAAAACAAATTCTCATTTCCTGACTGAAGCTCTTGGGGTTTGAATTTTGAGAAGTGATAATGCCAAATGTCCTTCATAGGAAGCTACTTGAATGTTTCATTTCCATTTCAAGTGTATAATAATGATTGTAAAGAGAGTTGACTGCTGTTTGGTCCAGCAATACTCCAGGGGTGTGTATCACATTTAGATTGTTTACTGGCAATTTGGTGGCAGTGTTGTCTCTTCCTGATGTTGACTTATTTTTCACCTTTTTTTTGCAATCCACTGGCACTGGCAAATCTGAAACACTACACATCAATATTTCACACACCTCCATTCTGCCTTTGTGCAACTCACCCTGCATACAGAAAATGGAATTCCAGACATTTATCAGTGGATTAAAAAAAAAAAAATCACACAGAGGATGGAAGTAGATTAGCTTTGGTACAAATTCCACAATTTATTTACCCCGTATAAGTTGACTGTGCCACTCTCGTGAGGAAAGATTTACAATTCTGTACATCTGTTTTGTACCTTTTTTTTTTCTTTTTTTTTCTTTTTTTTATAACCACACACATCACTGTCCTGTAACAGGTACACTGTGAATCTATGCACAAATAATCACAATTCTTTAATACAAGACAAATCACAATGCCCCTGGCACCCTTGGTGTAGAGATGTAAAAATGACATTACTCAAGCAACTTGATGTCTAAGTACTTACACCTGTACCAACTGACACAAAAATGTAATGAAAAGTGTTCATGAAACATGAACTCATCACAATTAATGTTTGAATGGCAGTATCCTTACAGGACACAAGAGCAATAATTAGTATGTAACGAAATATATAGAACATCTCTTTTTTTTTGTAATGAATGTATAGTATGACAGGAAAGAGCAAATGGATATTTGGTCCAGTGCATGTTACAATTTAATACCAAAAAAGTAAAGAACATGACCATTAAATAATAAACATTACGATCTGCATTTACAAATTGTACTAGAAATGCCAGTACGTGTATAACAGTACGTGTATAACAGTACAGTTGTTGCTGCAAGTGCAATCAAGCAGCCTACTGGATGACAGCAGAGAAACTTGCCAGAGACAATGCATGCATGGAATTTCACATTCGAAGGGGAGGAATTCAGGTCTGGAGATGGGCCCATTCTCCGAAGGTCTCAAGGTGCTAATTCGCACCAAGCGAGGGCACTACATCAATTTAGTTTTGTATCTTGCTATTCACAGAGGTTGAGGCACGTGGAAGGGAGCAGCTGTTGGAAATCTTCACCCTTTCTTCATCTCCACGCCCCCATTAGTATGAGCAAGATCAATCCACCAGACCCAGTTTTGATAGCACCCAATACAAGTATGAAAAATATGTTTAACCCATACAAATACCCAACATCTCCCTACATAAAGTGTATGAACAATTGTTGGGCAGCATGGGGTATGGTACTTTGATAGCAGTGGTGAAGAAAACACCATTCAGATACATCTTGTAATCGGATGGAAAATCATGTTGGACTTTTTTTAAAGGGTCAGAGAAAGTTTCAGGAGTTGTAAATCCACTGTCGGGCAATCCAACATTTGCACACTACCAGGAAAACTCCCGGAGAAATGTGTAATACAGTGTATGTCAATGATATAATTTACATTAATTAGGGACTTTTCCCGCACAATTTCACAAAACACTCCTCTTGAATATACACAAGTATGACAGGGAGTTAATTTTTGTTAATTTGTGCTCAATCATTTCCACACCGGTCACTCGGAGCAAACAGTACACAAGTGACCACTGCAGACTAAGTGTTAATCACATTGGTTTTAGCAGGTAAGGGACATTTTCTTTTGTGACCACTAAATACACAGCTGCTCTAAAAAAGGTGGCTTCCCATACAGTGAATGTAACAGAATGGGCAGTGTACTTTCATTGTATATCTTCACTTTAATACTCTTTCTCTGTGATTAAAAAAAAAAATGAATCTACACAAAACTGGATTAAAGTCTCAAATCTGTCACACATGATTATCAAAACAGAAGGCAAATATATCACTGCAATCTTGATCATCACCTCTTCATTTTTGTCACAATTAAATCTGACATGGGAGAATGTGGAACAGATTAATCCTACCACTGTAAAAATAGGTTAACCCTTTTACAACTATGTGAACCTGGCTAGTCCTGTACACAGTCTATGGAGATTTCAGAGTATGGGAGGGAACAGTGCCATTCCAAGGCATCAAATTTTACCCACTATGATATGTAATAATGTCATCCAACTTGCATGCATGAATCTCAATGTCTACGCAAATATTTTGAAAAGACATGGTATTTGTAAAGGAAATACAAGCAAGAGATATTCACGATACACATATCAAGAGCTGGCAATTATACATTCACTTTGTATTTCTTGTGGCAACATAAGAGGGTTGATGACCAATATCATTTCTTCTCTATCATTTTCCTCTCAACAATTTAGCTCTACTCTAAAAATATCAAATTGCAAACACTTCTTGCATTGAATTATGGGATTGGCCCTCATTGCATATTACAATACTATTAATATATATATTTTTTTACAATAAATAAATAAATCAGTAATCTAATACTGATATCTACAAGTCTCTATAGAAAATCAAATGGTGATAGATCCCTGTATAACATCAGTAACCTGGCCATTATAAACATGATACACACATGCACGCACACACATACACCCACGAAAAGAAATGCATTGAAACAAAATAACCTAGCAATTAATTTACAGTGCTGCCTCTAGGCTTCATGTTCATAATCATTATGAAGTAACATTCAAATCATTATTGATGTATTACAAATAGTACAGACCTGGAATCACAAGCCTTTCTGATTGGACACATCATCTTAAAACAAAAACTGGAATGAATTAGGCTGAATGTCAAAAATCACAATTTTCACAGCGAAAC
This sequence comes from Diadema antillarum, assembly GCF_040938485.1. NCBI lineage: Eukaryota > Metazoa > Echinodermata > Echinoidea > Diadematoida > Diadematidae > Diadema > Diadema antillarum. The sequence goes on from NW_027271179.1 coordinate 199,025, forward strand.
CACCTTTGACGCGGGAAGGACATATAGCAAATGTCAACACATCTAGCAGGTATCAAAACCATAGTTTGACATGTAACCTGATGAAGACTACAAATATTGTAGTACTGAGTATACTTGGGCAGGGGTCTACACTTATGTATGATCAGGAATCCTTGTTATAGCAACATCAGCTTGTCCTTGATGGGTTAAAACAAATTGAAAGTGGGATGACATAAATGTAGTCTTGACTAAAACATGAATTGCAACTTCACTATCAAAAATTCAAGTTGAACTTTAATACCGTCATCAAATCAAATTTACTTAAAATAATAATACATGTAAAATTAACTAAAACCATTAAAATTCATTAGTATCAATTAAAATTTGACTAAAACTAACTTTAATTGAACTGAAATTCATTTCAGTGGGACTAAAATGAATCTGAGTTGGACAACAGCTAATCCTCAAACAGACGGAGATCTAATGGAACATGAATTAAAATCATATTAGACTAGTGACAACTTAGGTGCATGAAGACCGGTGTGATATCAGCCACATCCATAGGGTTTGACCTTTGACAGGCCAATGGCCTTTTGTCATTCCCACACATCTGCTGCAGCTCTTACTGTTTTTACTGTGTTTATACTTCACTGTAGCTGTCCTTGTACTGCTTGTGCTTTGTTTTGTGTATATTTCTGTGTTCTGTTCTGTACATTTTTTACATAGTTCTTTTTTTGTGGGTTTTTTGAAAGATGTGAAATAGATTGAATTGAATTGAATTAAATTGAATTGAATTGAATTGAATTGAATCCAGAACACTTGTAATGACAATCTATTGCAAGCCCCAAACTGCCATTAAAAATTTGATGGATCACTAGAAATCATATCCCACTCCTTAATGAAATCTTGCACCAAAAGACAAGAAAAAACCAATAAACAAACACTTAAAGACCAAATCTAATCAAACATGCACTTCGCTCTATACCGTGTGTACAGCACCCACTGTCTAAATTGATAAGGTAACAACTGTGTCAACTGCCAATGTCAGCTTTTGTCCATGAAAGGGGTAGAAATCACTTAGTGCCGTGAAAAATGATCCTACTCGCTAGACAATTACCCCACTGCAAGATTAACAAATAATGGGGGATAGGGGCAAAAAATGCTCCCCTACCACCAAAAAATCTTCAGACATAATCATAAATAAAATTTTATCATGACTACATGTTGTTAAAAATTATATCACACACTAAACCTGTAATATATGCCTCTGCTCTGGATGTAGCCTGTTACCTTTCACATGTATCACATCATTGCACCCTCCTTGTCATTTAGAGGGCACAGTAAGTGACAAGTGATGATCTAGTTTGTCACAAAATCCCCTTCAGTATTCCAGGTGATACTGCAGTATCTTAACCCGTAGAAGACTAGCTGCAAGTATACTCCGGCAGGTTTCTATAAGAAATGCATGTCATAGCAAAAATCAGCTCGTCCTCAAAGGGTTAACCTTGAGTTTTCATGTAGGACCTAACAACATAACAAACGGCATCCATTCAAACACATACATACATAAAGAAAATCTGTGCACAAATAACAAAAGTTTGCATTATGTCTTTGACATCTTTATCAAAATAAATTGAATAGTCATGATAATGATTGTGTTGCAAATTTTGAACTTGATAGTCAAAACAATATGTGTGTATCCATACAGGATGTGACCTTTATCTGGGAACTTGAGTGAACTGCATAGGACGTTAACATGCAGAAGAAGTACACATGAGCAAAACCAGAGCAATTCCAGGAAAGCTGTTCTGGAAAAAAGAAAGAAAAATAAGTCAAGAAATTACTTTTTTGGGGGTGTGTTATATGGGTAAAAATCTATCAAGAGATAATTGAGGAACCCCCTAAAATACACAGACACAAATCACAATGCACATTCCACTGCTTCCTACCTGGAACAAGTCTACAAACTTTACATAGTTATAACCAACATAAATCTGTCAAAATATGTTGTAACAATCTTATGTGTATAGTATGTTTACCAAACGAGGAGTGACCAAGCATTACACACAATGTTCTACTACCACTTTCTGGCATGATTATGCATCAGAAAAATCCAAATAGAGCAAAACAAACCACCTTGATAACACTACAGCTTCCTATCATAGGTAAAGATATCACTCACTAAATGGTACAACTCTGCATATCAAGAGCTCAGAATGATGTATACCCAAAATTGCAATAGGTGACAGCTAGATACATATACCCAGACACAGTGAGGAATATAGGAGTACAAAAAGCCAGTGATTGGCAAGACACACACACACACACACACCACTCTTCTCTCCATTTTGGATGCTAACTTCACATTTGAGGTATCAGTTACAAAAAAGTTCATTCCACAAAATACTGGTGGTACCAGCCCACCACACAGCATGTCCACAAACTCTTACAAAATTTGTTTCAAACTTACATACATGTATATAGCCACATACTGACAAGACGATGACATAATATACAAAATAGACATCAAGTCACTAGAATTGTATCACATGATTCAAATTCATAGAAAGTAGTAACCCGATATATTCATTCACTGCTTTTGCAGAGGCAATACCAGGATCAAAATGTTATCATTGTAATATGTCCAGAGAAATATAGATACTGTATAGTGCAAATCAACCTGTACAGACAAGAAATGTAAATGCACACACATCAGGTGTGCCCTTACATCTTTTCTGAAGGTAATAGAACGATTGACCTAACCTCCCTCCCCCATCCCCCCCCCCCCCCCCATCCCCGCAAATAAAAAGTTTCCTTGCTGATCTTTCGTCTTTGCATTGCTGAGTAAACATCAACAACTTGTTGGTCCCATAATACACTCCCAATGGCACACACATTCCCATGTCGACTGGAAACAAGTCACATCTCACGCAATGAGGCTGCTTTATCTCCTGCACTGAGCTTTCCATTCTCATTGAATATTCATATCATTTCTTTCCCGAAGCAATGCTTGGCCCAGCTAAAACGTAGATGGCCCACCAAGGACTACAGGTAGGAAATTAAATTTCATTGCAAGTCTCAGTTACACAATGCAAGGTCCCACACATGGCAGAAAGTGTGAGCTCAAAGTAAGACGTTTGCACAGTGAGTGACATGAATACCTATACCACCGATTGCTTTCCTTCTCTAGAAACTGACCTTCCCACTCAATGCACCAGGACAATGATTATGTCACTAAATAGTTTTCATTACTTTCATATACACAATGTTTTCTGGTATGCGGTGGCAATTTGCCAGCTTTGACATTGAGGTCAGTGAATGTACAATTGTTGTGTAAAGTTGGTGAATTGTTTCTTTCCAGTAATAGCCAGTACACATTTCACAGAGAGGACATTCAACTGTGATATTACAACAATTTGACAAACAAACAATGGTCCATGAAGTGGTCCCTTATGATTAGGAATAGCAAACAGCAGCATCATAAAACATTCTACATCATGCTATGAATATTCATGACAAGTTCATGTGATATACTATGACTTTTGATATTGATATCTCCACATCAATTTTTCACTCAATGTTTTTTTTTCTAATTCAATTGTCATGTGATTTTACAAATCAGCCATACAAAAAGCAGAGGACACTTTAAAACATATAGTAGTTCAAAACTTTTCCACCTCAAATTTTCTACGTCAAATTACAACCAATGGATCTCAAAGATCCTACGAATGGCATTTAATGGAATGTGATAAAATAAAAATGGCTTTTTCCTTTGTTAGAGTTGTTTTTCTCTCTGTTGAGAATGAAGTTCAAATACCTTTTAATACTAAAGGAAGAGTGTACCCGATGATATGAAGTATATTTCAAATCAGAGGTATCCAAAGGGCACACAGTCTGTGACTATATGGACATTAATGAAGTTCAAAAACCAGCTGAGTTGTAAGAAGAAATGTTCACATGATGGCCTGTAGTCACTTCAAAATAACATGTGTTTCTTTGATTTATGGTTTCTGATCCACAGGTCTGTGGGATAAGAATGCTTCAATACAGCAAGACTGTACCTTCTTCATCCTATAATTCTCATGTTTATACATGCTGGCAAATTCATTTGATAAGGTTGTGTACATCAGCAAAGGCATCAATGACTATTAAATTCAAAGTTTTATTTTGATTTGTTGTGCACTTTTAAACAGTTGCTTTCATAATGGAATATTGAAGAGATAGAAAATTAATGATTTTTTTCCCACAAATTATGTATCTAATCAAGCAAGACCAATCCCGATGTTTCCAAGCAAGACCGCTCAGTGACCAGTTAGTAGCATTTTCTAACACACACACACATTACAGTCATTTCATATTTCAACGTGTTTGTTCTACATGTACTGCTGCATCAATGGTAACCATACTGTTGCATTATGTAAAGTGTCAAATAATAACTGATTTTTTTGTTGTTGACAAGAATATGTGCAAAAAGTTGTAAAAACTGTGACATGTGAATGCAGGGACTTTAGCAACCAGCGAGGAGAGGATTACCGGGACTTGTTACTGGTCCACACGTCATGTCGAGTCCTGCGAGTTGAAATGTCAGTGTCCCCATCTACCTGACGGTGTGAGTTCGCCAAGGCAACCGTCTTCTCAATATCAATTCTGGCGTAGATATCACCTTTTGATGCCGAAGTGCCGAGGCAGAACTCCTGCTGCGGTGAGACTGGGGTCTTGGGCGGGGTGCTGCTGGCGCTCGAACTCAGCGAGCGCCGGAGTGGCTTGACACTGCTCACCGCCGGCTGGTCATTCTCATCAAAGTCCAGCTGGATGTAGTTCATCTTGCCCTTTGGTGGTGGCTGGAGGATCATCCAGCCGTTCATCCCACTATTGGCACTGCTTGAAAGACTATGGCGCAGCGGCTGCACCTCGGGAAGGGTGTCCAGATTGGCATAATTGTGGTCAACGGGGGAACAGCTCCCTCTGTTGACATCAAAGGTGAACTCCGAGGTGCTGCTGCCTTTGCTCGAGGTGCTGCGAGGTGTCCGCAGCTCCGGGTAAAACTGGAAGCCGTTAGCTTGCCAGTTTGGTGGGAGTTCCCCCGCTGTGTCCAGATTTGCATAGTATGAGAGCGGCGACACACGCTGGCTAGCATTGCTGGAGGAGGTTGAACACACAGTGCATGGCGACATGTTGTCGTTGCGATTGGACTCCAGTTTTTGCAGCACGTCTTGGACCTGCTGTTCAGTAAGGTTTGCATAACTCATCAGAATATTGTACTTGGAGTCCATCTCACTGTTCCGCTCCTTCAGCTTGTCTGGTTTGATGTTCCCATTCACAACATCCTGTAACAAAGCTGTCCGTTCAACATCGCTCACTTTACCTCTTTTCTTTTTGCTGTCCTTTGGCTTGACTTTGACCTCTCTCTGTCCTCCTACAGCTGCTGCCATATCATGAGCAGCCTTATCGCTGATGAGTGATGAATCCTCAAACAATTCTCTTCTGGCTGCATCGAGATTGGAGTCACTTTCCTCAGACAGTGTTTTTTTGGACCCATTTGTATCACTGTGATCCGAGGTATCCCCATCTTGCTCCGGTCCATCAGATTCCTTGTCGGTCAGAACAGAACCTGACCCCTGGCTGTCCTCTTCACATGCCTCTTTTCCTCCATCTTCCTTTTTTCCTTCCTTCACTTGATCCTCGCTGTCTTTCAGATCAACATTCCCGCGATCACTCGACTCATTCTCACCATTATCAGAGCTTCCTTCCTCTTTCTCACTCTTTCTTTCATTGCCTTCCTCCCCTTCATCCTCTTCTTCCACATCCATTTGTCCATCATCCTTAGCATCACCATCATCATCTCCATCACCATGGTTACTGTCCTCATCATCTCTGGTGGAGGTGTGAGCATTCCCTCTACCTTCCTCCTCCTCAGTGTTATTGTCCTCATCGGAGGGAAGTTTGAGGCGGGCATAGTTCAGCGCAGGATCGCCAAAACTGTCTCGACTGGCATCGTGAGAGCCGACTTCCTCCGTTACATCTCCGGTTGAGAATGCAACCTGAATCAAAGAAGTAGAAGACATGCACACCATCAAATATCCATGCTCTAACTGACAAGACCTGGTCTTCTATATGCTATGTCATTTTCAAGAATGCCTCATAGAAACAGAAGCAAAGTCATTTTTCTTAATGCTAATTCAATCGCTAGATCAAAGTGAGCTGTGGGGGGGGGGGGATAATATTGTGATGAGTTAGTATGAATAAGCTGTTGGAAATGTTATGAAGAGGACAAAGGAGGGAAGCTGGCAGTGCAAATGCCCACATCCTATTGCAACAGGTACAGCAAAGTGGCTTATAAAACATTGTAGACAGACAGACAGATAGATAGATAGGCTGATAGACACATAGATAGATAGCTACATGGATGAATAGATTGAGAGATGTGGATAGATAGATACAGTATCTAGCACTGTCTGTAATGTTTGTCATTGTGGGCCAGTGGAAAAAAAAACCAGCACAGCATGATGGTTTAAACCTACCTGAAACTTCCTACTAGCAATCATTTCGATATTAGCAACAGGTTCTTCACTAAAAATACTCACATCTTCTAGAGGAGACTCTGGAATGTCACCAAAGGCGCTGGCATTCACATACTGAATGGTGGGTGAGACAGGAGAAAGACGTAGACTTCCATTGCCAAGGCTACCGCTGCTCTGGTTGAAGTAGAGCGGGCTCGGGCTCGTTGGTGGGTAGGAAACATTCGAGGACATGCTCGGGTGCGCTGAGAGGTTACCGTTGATCCCGGATGCATGGGAGCTCGACCGGCTGACCACTGCACCGGCCGAGGTGGGCGAGAAGGAAGTTGGGGCAGCATCGCTGCTCAGACTTCGCTGTCTCATTGCGCTAGTCCCATTGGCACTGATGGCTGCAGCTCCGTTTTCCTGGGTGCGCTGGGCATTTTCTTGTACAAGTTGGAAGATCTGACTTGCATGTTTGCTCTTGAAGGCATATATTCCTGGAGAAACAACAACAAAAATTAATGCATGGATATCATTCAAGCTAGTGGTTCACAATAGGCAAGACAACAACTTGTCATATCAGAAACACTACATGAAATTAATTCATTAAAATTGGTGGCTAGCTTCTTCCAGCCCCTAATCAATTTCAGCAACAAGAATGTTTTCATTTTTGTCCAAGTATAAAGTTTTCCAATTTCTGCTTGGAATGGTTAATCTAGAAGGTCCCCTTCAAGATATGGTGACCTGGCAACAAAAATATAGCATTTTATAAAGCCTTCATACTGTTAAAAAAACAATTTATTTCTTAGAAAAATTTGCACTCTTACGACATTTAAAGAAATATAAATATAACCTACATAATTTGGGTTGTTTTCTTGTATTTTACACTCTACCTTTTCTTACTTCACCAAACTTTGCTATGGAATGTGCAATGTCTATTTCATAATCTTTACCTGGTCCAGTTGCACATCTTCTGCCACTCTCGAAGGAGAAGATTTTGGCATCGTAACCATAGCGACGGAGGCAACGAAGTGGCCACTTGACCGGCTCAGAATTGATCACGTGCAGGATGAGGTCCACATTGGTCACCTCCAGCTGACCCTTCTTGACCACTTGCCCCGACTCGTTGACATTGTGTACCTTGAACCGGTTGGGCATAGTCCTGGAGGGTTTCTCCGGAGACGGGCGGACGCACTGAAGCTTGTTGCCCATGGTAACCGAGTAGTGTGGTGCTGGGGCATAGGCTCGGTCACTGACAGTTGTCAATCATTCATGTGAATCTGTACAATAGCATGAAAGAGGATATAAAGTTTTGTGTGATTTAGACACTGTGCAAAGGAAACTCCTGATATGCCATACAGACACAAGAGTGATGAAAAACGACAACATACAAACATTTGCCTTGTTATGTATTCACAGAGCAAATATTGATCAGACTTTACATTAGAATACACTGGGCACAGGCCCATTTTTCTTTATTCGTATGAAAGTGTTGTACCTTCATGCAGTAAAGACGAAAGAGTGTTTCCTAAAATATTTGCAATATGCTTCACCAATTAGAGTGAAAAGATAAGTTTGTTTTGAGTACTACACTGATGAGAGGCAACTGGTAATGTGCGTAGTACACTGGTTGTAAGATTCGCTGATACTGGACAGGCTCAGTGCACTCAGATACAATGAAAATTCATGTACACACAACTTGAGCGACATTTGGCACTATAATGCTTCCTCTCTTGTCATCCTGAGTCACAATCAGGGGTTCTCGGAGTGGTGTTCCTTTGAAAATACTCACTAAATTGCTTTCCATAAGTGGGTGTGACAGGAAATTTGATTCAAAACAATCTGATGACAATTTGCACAATGTTGCCTTGACTCATCACATCATCCCCAGTAGTACAGCTCTGTGCAGTGTTGTATAGCTCACACACTAGACAATTATATACATAAAAAAAAACAATCAATTTGACTAATGTGATACACATTTTAGATTTACACTGCTTTAGCATTTCATATCAAATAATTATTTACATCTTAGGTAGATGTAAATACATCAATCCTTTCCATATTATTTTTTATGCACGCTACAAACTGTCCATTGAAAAGAACAATATCAAAGAACCATGAAGAAGTGAATATATGTAAAAGAAAAAAGTACAGACATTACTTTATTTTCTTCCTACCATTTTTTTTTTTTTTTGGGGGGGGGGGGGAGGCAGAGGCGGAATACTGACATACAGACGGGTGAACACGGGTACACTTTAAAGACATTTTGTAAACGGGCACAAATTTAAACAGGTATGTGCACCCACACAATATTATACAACCAACAACCAAACACATGCGCACCTACACACACCAGTAGACACACCTACACACATACACACAGAGACACGCATGCACATATAATCACCCAGCATTTTCCCATGGTAATGGAATTGTACAGCCAAGTATTAATGTCTATAAATAGCACCTGCGTGCAGTCTGCTCATGCTCCGCTACCCTGTCCCTCCATGTGGCTCATTGCCTGGATACAAGCTCGCAGCGCTCAATATCCCCGACGTTTCTCAGGGCTCGGGTTCTGCTAAATTAATCTGCGGAGAGTCATACTGACAGGCCGGCGAGCAAAGCCTAACCCCCTACAATCACGTTTGCCCTTTCCCCAGGGCAGGCAGCAGTTATTGTGAGTGTGTGAAGTATTAGTTAGACTACAATGAAGGCCATACGAGCATGGGTCAGTTAAGTACCTCTGCCCTGTAGAGATTCAACGCTCAGCTGTGCTTGAGTCAGCTAACACTTCACACCGCTGCATATTGAATACTACAGGGGACTGATGGCGTACATAAATGCTGAGCTGTTTACCACAAGCCACGGCAAACTTGTTTGTGTTTTGCAATCAAGCCGCTAAGTACGCCATTTCCTGTGCCTTCTCCTTCTCCTCTCTTCTCAAATTTTGCAGCAACGTAAACGGCGGTGAAAAACATGAACTCAAACTTCTCGGCGGAGTGACGTCTAAGCTCTAAATAGACCGACAATATCAAGAAATCGCTGAAAACAAAAGGTTCTTGGAATAGTGCTTGTTGTTGTTGCACTTGCTCATTGGCATTAAGGTATTGTGAGAGCAGCCTCAACAATACATTGAAAGGAGAATTGTGTCAAGACAGAAAGTGTAGATAGGCTATGTAGTACTAAATTGTATCTTTCTGCATCATGATATAAAAGAAAAACAAATGATGCAACAAATAGAACACTTTTTTTTCAATCTTCCTACACACCAGTAGTGAAGCCATTACTGAGTACAGACAAGCAGCATCAGCAAGTAAAGTCAACAGTTGACTCACATTTCATGTGCAAAATGCCATTTGCAGTTACTGACTTTTTGAGTTAAAGATATCGCCACTTGTGGCAGAGCATGTGGAAGTGTTTTGCAGGCAACATGCAGTTTTATCAGGCCATCAGTCCAAACCACTTCCATCACTTAACTGAGAGAAATCACAGCTCTGGCGTCTTTTACCTCTGCCATGCACATCTCTGACACACAACAATTCCTGGCAAACGGTCGAGTAAATCTGGCTACAACACAAAAGGGTGGGCTATCTTCATGAGAAAAGGGCTTTAAAAACCTGACATTCAAATTTAATATCCTCACTTTGACTCGCTGTGACCTTAATATACAATGCATCATGTGCTTTTCAATGAGGATAGAAAGAAAAGGGGAAAAATGAAAATTGCTCTGAGGGAAAGAGGCACTTTGCTATTGAGAGGGTCTGCAGCACCCTAGTTCTACATCTCCGTGTGGAAAGCCGACTTGCCCTATTTGAAAACGACAGTCTGACCAAAAGTGATACAATTTAGCCTCTTTATCACATCAAATATCTCGCCAGGGCAGCCCTTCAAGCACTGCTGCATCACTAAAGAAGGGGGCGTGTTTCTCGAGTTGATGAGGGAAGTGCGCCGCTAATTCTCCACCTCCCTTTCGCCCGGAGCGGCTGATGGGCGAGATGCATTTCAACCCTAGCTTACTGGTGTATGCTATATCAAGTTATTCTATCGATACAGGAAAACCAGTCTCCTTCGATCAGTTGGCTATGTCAGATGGAAATATCGTAATGCCACTTGTAGCCGGACATTCAAATCTTTCAAATGCATTGCAATGTCACTTCCATGCGTACTAAAAATAAGTTGTACTCGTGAGAATGAGAATTTAGTCAAGCTACCGCCAAGCCTGGACTAAAAGATGAGAATGAGTTCATCATGCCTGAGAATTGATCCAGGCACCGCGTCTTTTTGTGTTGTGGTACGAGAAGCATCGAGAGCATCTGAGAGATGCAGGGAAAATGACAGGGAGCAGAAAACGAGGATGACAGGAGAAAAACTAAAAGCCTGGATCCTAAGACTCCTAAAGCCTCTCTAGAGTGAGGGAAAGAGCAAGAGAGAAGAAGGGGGGGGGTGTAGGGGAGGGGGAGGGGAAAGAGGAGAAAGAAAAAAGTATCACTCTTGAGAGCCTGTTAGTGAGAGCTTGTCATCAACTATTCCTTGTTGATGACATCTTTAGATTCCAGGTCCCCCGTGCAACAGATGCTCTGGCTTTGATATATAATATATGCCAAATCCTAAATCATTTTCTTCTTTCCTCCCTTTCTTACTTCTCCCTCTCAGTCTTTCCCCTCCCCCCCCCCCCCCCCCCTCTCGTAGCTTACTCTTATTCCTCTTCAGAGGCATTTGTCCAGGGAAGTATGATAGCAGACCAGGTGTTTTTCAACCAATGTGTACTTGCTAGGATGGAAACACATACTGGAGGCACTGATACAATACATAGAAAAGCACTGAATTTCGATAAACAAAAAGATTGATATTGACTACATTTTTCAGTTTCCATTGCTTATAGCTTTATCTTTCTGTTTTGTTTTGCTTTGTTTTGTTTGTTTGTTTTTGTCTTCTTCTTTTTTTTCACTTTTCATTCATTTCCTTTTTCTATGTCTTGACCCGCCCTGCATTTCAGCTCCTTGCACATTCAAGCAGAGTAGAGACAGAGATTAACACATTTGATAAGGCAGAAATAACCGTCTGTTCATCTTGTTATCAGCATGCAGGATTGCAAGGGAAGCTGTTAACATGCGTACTTGAAATCCAATAGCTGTGTCATTGTTTTTTCATTCTTATCGATATGTAGTTAACAACAGAGAGAAGTGAAAAAGATGGCGAACCTGAACTTTTAAGGATCTTTTTTTTTTAAATCAAACATTATTTATGAATATTATCACAAGCATACACATCTGCACAGGTGTAAACAACTTTATCATAATTACACTGTAAGTCACCCTGATTCAGACTAATTGGATTGGTGCCTACGCATAAAGTGGAAGGGGTATAGGTCTGATCCATCCACATGGATTAAAGGAAAGGTATGCCCAGGGATATCAATGTTGTGATTACACTACCATTGGCGAGTATTGAAAACAGGTGTTATTTATTGGCAACACTTTGTAACCCCCTTCCCCACCCCCACCCCCTTCTCTGCCCGGTGCAAAAAATTAGTAATGTATAGTTTTCTGGAGAAGGCACACACCTGCCAAATGAGATTAGTGCTCCTATGAGTCTTGCTGAATCTGAAATGATTGCTGCAGGCAGGACGGCTTAACTACACTAAGCCATGTAATGTTCCCCAGTAGTCAGGAGATGAGAGGCAAAACCCACTAATCTTATTATCTCTCTCTACGGTCTCCCTATTTCATCTCTCTCTCTCTCTCTCTCTCTCTCTCTCTCTCTCTCTCTCTCTCTATATATATATATATATATATATATATATATATATATATATATATATATATCTTTCTCTCGCCATCTATCTCTTATATCTGTCTCTTTTTGTCTTTCCCATCTATCCATGTATCTATATATTAATCCATCTATCTATCTATCTATCTATCTATCCATCCATCTATCCACCTATCTATCTATCCATCTATATATCTATTCATCTGTCCATCTTTATATCTATCTCTCTATCTATCTATCTTTCTATCTATCTATGTCTCCCCTTATATGTTTCCCTTTGTCTCTCTTTGTCAGTCTGTTTCTATTTGACCTTGATATTATTCTTCATTCCTGCTATCAATGAGCATCAGCAGAAATTTGATTATAGAATACTGACTGCAGGTGAAAGATATCAGGATATCTCATGAACTACTTAACAACATTAGCTATCTGCATCTCCCTTGATTAAAAAAAATAGGGAGAGTAGGAGAAAAATTATCATATACAGATGGCCAAAAAAAGAAGAAGATAGCAACAGAAATTTATTCCATCTCTTCAGTCAATCAGTCCTCCTGTTGGTCACTGAGCAGGACAATGTTGATTCTGGGAGCATACTTCTATCATCTTATTGTTTTCTAAGCCTGTGGATCACCACAGTTTGAGTGGTTTTGTGGTTCATAAAGCAAACAACAGTAACGCGGCAGTGTTTACAGTGAGCTAGCGGGGTAAGTGGCTGAGCAATTTGACTCAAAATACGGACACATGTTGTCTGTGAAAATCATGGAGGAACAGAGATTATATATAGTTTCCATATTCCACATCTAGCAAAAATGGACAGCATATCTTTATCAAATATGCTGTAAAACCTGTAGAAAATCAGTATATAAGACATACATGGACATAAATAGCTTTTAAAAGTTTTTACATGGGTCAGCTACAAAGAGTTCTAGATATTACAGATGAAAAGGAGCCTTCAACACAGGGACACAAACATCCCTTTGCCACTTGGACCAAATCTGCTGGGTACATTCAAATCTACTGCTGATAGCACTGTGAGGTCAGGCTGCTTAACCCGTTGAGGATGGTTTGATTTTGCTACAACACGCATTTACCGAGTATACTCGGGACTCGTCCTCAACGGGTTAAAGAATTCAACATCTCCTTGTCCATCTCTCTGTTGGTCTCTCTCCCTCCCTCCCTCTCTCTCTCCTTCTCTCTCTCTCTGTGCACTGTACATACATGGGATATTGATGGGTACGTGCATTACAAGAATAATTAACAGTCTTCGCTCAAATAAACATGCAACATTTACAGCGCTATGAGGTAAAATGGCAACACCAATTTTACATTCAAGTACAACAAAAGTGATTCAAAAACCTAATATGACATACTTCAAATGATACGACCGAAGAAACTGTTAAAAGATAACTCAAAATACTGTAATGGTTAAAATGAAAGTATTATGATTAACCCAGTGTTCTGAAGCAAACAACAACTTGAAAACTTCATCCTCACGAACAAGACAGGATTCTGATGGATCTTGGCAATAATAGTGCATTTTGTGCAATATTTTGGAAAAAGAACTCTCGAGGATAATATGCAGCCATGGTGTACTAGAAAACCGCGACATACAAGCAAATTTCCCTTGGGGAATGAATTTTGCCACTTTTAATCAATATCCAGTTTGCCACATTGATTGATGGCGATCAGGCACTCGCGTGGTGGACACTCTCTCTCTTCTTCCCTAACTCTGTGCGGAGTCTTGCCATACTGACTCATAGTATTTGATGAGATGTGTGTCCCAGCCAAAAGCCACAACTCTTGCGCATGTACATAGTGGGTGATGTACATCCCTGTGGTTTGGTATGAAACTGCTGTAATGTCAAAGGCAAATGTTAAAGAGTTTAGTGTTTCTCTGAAGAGGGATGAGGACCGCATACAAAAATGATAAAGCCAGAAGGCAACAGATGAGAATTCCATGAGGGAGCAAAGAGAAAGATGGTATGCAACAAAATAAACAACAAATTGATAACACATAAAGCCTGTTCCCCTAGCATGATTTTAAGATGTCCGCACAGTATGTACAGGGCTCGAGATGAACCCCTTGGCAATGCAGTGAGCAGCAATGGAAACTTTGACTTCACAGTCCACCGTTGATTGCTTAGAACAATGTGTATAGAATATAAACTCTAACAATTAAAAGAGCAAAATATCCGCAACTGTAAAATGGGTGACAGAGTCTCTGGAAAACCACCATCACCACCACCATCAAAAAAAGGAAGAAAAAAGATGTTTGAAGAAAGCATCACTTACCATCAGTAATCAAATCAAAACAAGTTGATGGATACACTGGGGAGATAATGGCCAAACTATTGTCGCGAGAAGTTTAATTCCACATCAGAGAGCAAGCCTAAGAGTAAACACACATCTTCTCTCTGCCTTCCCAAATCTTGCTGTGAGAGATACTCGCGAAAGTACACTTTCCAAGATGCAAAAAAGTGCAAGAAGCCATACACAGGGGCATGCTCTCTCTCTCTCCACGGCAACACAGGGAATGAATTTCTCACTAGTGTAGCAACCTCGTCGGTGGCAGCGTAGCGAGGTAAACACCCAGCAAGAGGGATGGAGAAGCAGACGGAACGCGAAAGAGCGTAAGTTGAGAGAAAGTCATAAAAAAAAAAGTTGTAATCCTCGGGCGGACTGAGGAGAACAATTACTGGCATTTCTCTAAGTCACGTCACAATTTACGTCGCTATGTGACGTGAGCGCTGCATTTTTTTTCCCCCAGTTTTCTTCCCCGGTGTGCCAATACCTTTTTACCCTCACTCCCTTTGTCTCTCTCACTATGTTTCTCCCTCTATCTCTCTCTCTCTCTCTCTCTCTCTCATGTCTTCTGCTCTCTTACTATCTTCACCTATACTCCCATCTCTTTTTTTCTCTCTATACTCGTATCTTCTCTTCTCTGTCTGTTGCTGTTTTTCTGACTATCGCTGCATTTTTTTTTTCTCAGTCTCTCTCTGGATTCCCTCTTTCATGGTGGATCTCCCTGACGTTCCTGAACACTTTCACATGACAAGACACCGATAAAAACTGCATTCTCCTATGCCAGTGCCTTTTCAGAAGATTCCTCCTCTTTCATATCGTATGACTTTCTGCCTGTTTAATGATACTGTGTAGTTAAAAGTGCGAGATGAGTCGTTGCTAGGTATCTGCTCATAGTTGACATCATCGTCTTTATCTACCCCAGAATAAACTACATATTCCTCCTGTTTACATCTCGCGTGCTAACTCCAAGTTCCTCCATCTTTACTCGTACTTGAACCAGTTACACCTTGAGGGGAAAAAATGCTTCATTATCAAACTCCCTCCCACAGTTAAAGGGAGAGAGAGCGTGCACACACACACACACACACGCACACTGTGTGGTGTAAAGCAAATAACATCTACACCTGAGTGAATGTAATGGTATTTCCATTTACTGATAGTAAACTGTAAAGCATGACTTGATGTCGATTGTTATTTTATTATCGACAAGAAAAAACACTGCCGCAATATACTTTTGAAGGAAAGGAATCTAACAGAAGAAAGTTCGGCATGTGTGCATAATTGCTTTCACTTGTAGTTGCAGGTGTCACTGAAAAAAAATGAACATTGATATCAATAATCATTGCTTTTTGAAGGAAAGAGATTTAGAAAGACCTCTTAAACAAACATTACAACAGGCTTACACCTTCTGTTTTTTTCAAACTCAATATTTTGTGCTCTATTCCATCATAGAAGTATGGTAACAAGGTTGAAAGATGATGTACAGGTTTGTCTCTTAATTCTGAATGAAGAAATCCTCCCTGCGTGTGACTGTATATGTGTGTGTATGTGGGTGGGGCACATGAACTTTAAATTCAAATCTACTGAAAGCATTGTTGCATTATAATTGAAGAGATATGAATGATGCTCTTCAGTTAACAGAGGTTTGATCACTCTTTACATTGGATGCAGTAACGGCTTATCATTGTATGATAAGCATTGCAATATCAATGCAGCACATAAAAACAAATCCACAACACAACCAGACTATGCAAATGGAAGGTTGAAGAACTTGTTTGCATTAAAGGCCCACAGATAATTAATGATCACATCTTCTTTAATACCAAAAACATTGTGTGGGATAACAGACTTCAGCTGCGATCAACTGCCAGAAATAATGGTCCAATTGTGGATGAAATGTATCTATGAAAACATATATGCAAACTCTTTATTTGGAGCAAACTTAATCAAGACATCCCACAAACAGTGGCGAAAAAGGAGCATCACTAGAATTCTTTCCCTTCAAACCACACACCTCTCATTACTTCAACTCATCCAATTCTGATACCAGCAGCTACCACAAGACCTTTTTTTTTTTAAATCTTTGAAAGAGAAGAATGAGGGCTGATTTGCAATGATAATATAATGAATATCAAGATTATAGTATTGACTCATACACTCAGAATCCCCTAAATGTCAGCTGTGTAGACTTACTTGTGCATGAGATATTGTTAATCCCAGCCCCCCCCCCCCACCCCCACCTCACATGCACATAAGAAGAGACAAAAAGCCGATTAGCTGCAACCTGCTTAGATTGCATGAATGAATGAATATATTCATGAATCGTTATCAATGACAATTAGCTGTCATGCTGCCAACAGGCGCTGGGAATTACATTGATGCATGATAATGTATGCAGAGCCGGGCTAAACTGTTTGTCCCTGTTCAAACGATAAAGAGCACTTCATGCACATCATGCTCTTAGCCAGAGTGACTTTGGGTATTACATGAGGTAGCCCTGACATTTTGAAGAGGAGGGGTGCTTGGTAGTATACAAGCGTGTACATGGATTCATTGCAACGATGTACTGACATTGTCTGCAGCAAACAACTTCTTACTGAGGTCACTGAGTGTTTACTCTGGTACCAGTAGGAAGATTTTTTTTTTCGAGAGCCAATTACTTTTACATTCTACCAGATGATACCTTAGCATTTAGATAAGGGATTTTGCTTCATGATTAATCATCTCAACCTGAATGCTCTTTGGTTCAATACTTTGGCGCTAGTCAACGGTGAGCTACCACGGTACTAGTTAAATCTCAGAAGTCTGGAAGGCTTCCCTTACCCGGGGCATGATAGTTGTGTCTATGCAAATGATGTCATTTACTAGAACCAATCAGAGCAAACAATTTTACATACATACATGCCAAAATTCACACCCTTCTACCGGGGACATAACTGCAAGTACAGAGACGAAATCTCTGCAAGCCAAAGACAGCAGGCTTGCAACTGGTCGAATTTATGCAAACATTATATATATCACAGCAAATCAAAACAAAGGGTCTTCGATGCATGGCAGAAACCTGCCACACACTGTCTTTTCTGATGGTGTAAGACACGCCCAATCCATCAACACTGGGTTTTTCATTTAGATTGTTCCCTCTCTTTCAAATCGAAATGCCACTTATATTAGGGCATAAATTTTCAAGACTCCTACACGTAGAACATTAAGTGCAATTCACCTTCCCCCCAAAAAAGACACATGACCTTTAAAATCTAACTGCCTCCTCCGAGGTTAAGAAAAAGTAGGGTATATTAAATTTTACGTGCCTTTAAATCTTTTGCTTAAAAAATGATACATAGCTAAAAATGCACCTTCATAAAAACAAATCAATAGTCCAAAAGGTCATTCAGCAGGCTATTAATAAGAAGAAGAAAATGGATTTCACATCCAACAGCTATAAGTACACAAAAATCTAAAAGAAAGAAAAAGAGAAGAAGAAACCAGTTGCCCAATGAAGATTTTTCATTATATGGACAAAAGATAAATGAAATGAAATGAAATTCTGAATGTGTGTACTGTTGCAAAGAAGAAAAAAAAATGCTTCACACACTAACCATGAATGAGAATTTTAGGTGTTAAGAATACAGTAACACACACATATATGGATCAAAATTGCAATATTCAGACATCCATCTTATCTTTGCCCAAGGGATATTTTGATATGGTCAGAGGATACGATGACCCATTTGTATTGAAAAAGGTTTAAAATTGCTATGCCACTTTTTGTAACATACAATCATGGTGCGCTGTTTTGAATCATGGATACATTGTGAGACAGACAAAGAATCATTATATATATATATATCTTTTCTTTCAAGGAATGGCATATACTACCACCCTGAGGATGCTTTCTATTTTTGAACAGTCTGCTAACCCCTGGAGACTTTAACAGGACTTCAGCATTGAAGTACGGCGTGCGTGAACAACTCACTCCACAAGAGCATCCTAACATGCTTGAAACAGTGTGATAAAAATAGATAAATTGGTGAATAAGGCAGCGAGGTGGCCTGCTTGCCAAGCAGGCTAGGTTTTTTTTTTTCCTAAGAATTACTCTTTTTTTAACTATTCCACAGCTCTCCTGGGCAGGGTGGTTTGTGTGTTTGTTTGTTTGTGTGTGAGTGTGTTTGTTTGTGTGTGAGTGTGTGTCTGTCTGTCTGTCTATCTCTGCATATTTCTCTATGGACAAGGGGAATACTTGTTCACCTATATTTATTTCATCTCTACAGAGGCACAGATGTAATTTGCTAATAGGCAACATCATTGATGTTTGTTTAAAAAAACACACACACACACACACAGTTGCTAACTTTGGAACAACCTTATAATAACTTCCTTGGAAATCTCAAGGTATCAAGGTACAAAAGGTGTGCAGCTATTCTGAGCACAGGCAGATATATGCACACACCAAGAGAATCTCCATATCACCATCTGCACAACAAACTCATCTTGTCTGCATTAAAAGAGACTACCATGCAAAAAGAGCACAAACAAGCCCACAACAAGAAATGTGGAAAACCTGCATTATGAAGGGTATAAAGTTACAAACTTGGGTAATAAACAAGGCATTTTGTACCAAACTAATGCCACGTATGGCATGAGTAGACTTCAGATGGCGGTGTTGATAGCCAGAATAAAACAAAAAATGCATCTTTAAGAATCCATTTGTCTTATATGAGGCAATACATGCAAAAATGAATAATTCTTACATTTTAGGCTTTGCTCAAATTTCTTTCAGCACAGTGGTGATTGATAACAGGCAGCTGGTTATGAGGCCGCAGAGTGGAGAGGCGATAAAATTCAGCTGAATATTCATATCAGAGATTTTTGTTCAGTGGGACACAGCAGGCACTGCTCTCCCACGCGTGCAGAATCTGACGTACAGCGTCCACTGTACGACGTGAAACGAGGATGATCCCACGTCATAAATTCAGATTCGGCTTGGTGGCTGTCAGCAAATCCAATTCTTGCACCATATGACCTACACTTGATATTCCTCTTGGAATCAATCACTGCTTTTGATGCATCACATGGCTGTGCCTTGCCGTATCTCCTAGATAATTATGCTTGTAACGCATCAATCAAACTGCATCAGTGACGACAGACGGAAATATGAATGTGATCACTGCAGTATCAATATTCAAAGACACATTAGGAGGTCCCCTTTTTTCTGTAAGCAGTTTTGGCAAAGTTCCATTTCATGGTGGTAAGATGAGTTTCAAAGTAAAAGGATGTTGCTACTCTTAAAGTATGGACATGCCCCAGGACAGGATCGCTACTCTTAACCCATTGAGGACGGGTCCCAAGTATATACTCGGGCAGCCGGGCAGGTGTCTACGGGAAATGCGTGTTGTAGCAAAATCAGTCCGTCCTCAACGGTTTAAGGTATGGACATGCCCCAGGACAGGATCGCTACACTGTGCTTCCATCCCCTCCCCTCCCATCATCACTCAAGTTCAATCACTATCACAACAAAGTGCATACATATCATTTGTTCCTTTTCCTCAGGGCAAATATCTTTATACATCCCCATTTTCCTTAATCTCTCCCTAGTTGCATTCACACGCACACCGGAATTGAATGGCTTTTGAAAATCTATTCTTGCAATGCAATGCAAAAACTGTCTCCAGTCTTGTACGTTGGCACAAAAGAATTGTTAACTTTCACGATATGCACTGCGATGCGAAAGTGAATCCTGCTTGATTCCTTTTTTAAACTCTCATAATAATTTGCCCAGCACGGTGAGTGTGAATGGTAAGAGAAGAGAAAACTATTACCGTTTTTTTTTAATCCCACAATGCAACTTACCACACTAGGTTCACGCATTAGGGGGTGCCTGGGGTCATGCACCCATCATTTTTGTAGGCATGTACAGTCTGGAGATTCAAGCATGCGCTTCAATTGAAGCCGAGTCATTTTTCTTGCTGTGGGTGAACAGTGGCTGATAAAATACACTTTTTACATCGTGATGCAAAAAGTGATAAGTCCTGTGTGTGAATGTGGCTAATTCTCTTCCTCCTTCTCCTCCTCCTCTCTCTCTCTTGCCATCATATAATACTCTTTTCTTTACATTTGTAGTTTGTTGTCTTAACATATGCACCTGGATAAAAGCAAAATACACACACACACACACACTAGAGAGGTGATGATTATTCCTTTGCCTACTACGGACATAGACAAACACAGACAAACACACACACACACACACACACACACAAACACAAACACACAGCATATCAAATTTCCAATACCTTTCATAGCTAACGGAGCTTAATTGCTCCCAAACATTCTTAATTACCTTCAAGGAGGACGGCAAGGGTTAACTGCACAAAATGAACACAGTGAGAAGATGCTGCGCTTGCCTGTGGGACGACACAATACCTTTGACCTTGTTAGCCTTTTTTTAGGCCATCACAACAGTTGGGATTTCACACATCCCAGTCAAGATCGGTTTCAGGCCAGCGTGCCAGCGAGAAGTGCATGCATACGTCATGAGAGACTAACCTCAACCCCCCCCCCCCCCATTCACACTGAAGAATTTCATATCAAGCTACAGATTATCCATATCACGTATGAATATACAGTAGCCCTCTCTATTTTCGTGCTTGTGTTTCAATACACTGTATGAATATCATAGGTCACATTCTATAATGATGGTTTGAGTATCACTTGTCATTCATACATCCTCTTGTCAATGAAGGATTTTTTTTTTTTTTGGGGGGGGGGGGTGTCATATCAGTAGGCTAGACTCATTCCCAGCAGATGCTGAGCGAACTTACTTTCCACTTCATAACTGGTGTGGACATACATATGTGCAAACTTGGATGTATTACCATAGCTTGGAAAGCTTTTGAATACTCCACACTGTGTAAGAATGAGGGTTATAACATATTCATGAGCCCTATTATACATAAATGAGCTTCCAATGTAATGTGGTTTGACAAAAATGAGGCATACGTGGTCAAGTAATGCACCTACAACTGTATATCATATTGCATACATGGTACGATTATACTAGTACCTTGCATAGAAATGGGGTCTTGAAACAGTTCCATCAACACAAGACTTGCTTTTTGTTAATGAAATAAGGGCCACTAAATCTGTCATGCTCCATGTTTTTATTTCCTTTACATAATCATTAATATGATAAATGCATTTAAAGCTCATAGCAAAATGCCACCCCTTTTACTGATTTTTCCCTGACAATACTATCTCATGTAGGTATCTTGATATACTGTATACGCTGAATATTTCGCGAGGTTTTTCTTTTCGCGAATTTCGCGAATCAGGTGCTATTCGCGAAATGAACGACATGCGAAAAAATTGACTCTGATCCCGATGTGAATGTGACGTATACATGTACATTTCTCCATTCAGTACAGGACTCCACGATCGCGAATTTAACCACTCGCGAAATTGTCGGGAATTCCCGATTCGCGAAAATTTAGACTCGCGAAATATATGGCGTATACAGTATTCACTCCATATCCCGGTTACCATGTGCCATCTTTCACACAAGAAGAACTGCTACTGGTACTGAGTAACATTGTAGCTTCAGAAAGAGAGGGTTTCATATCCCCACATCTGGGCTTGGTTCCCTGTCATGCTACTTGTATTTAAAGGAACTATGCCATACAAATGGAAGTTGACTTGAATTGATTCACAATACCAGCAATGATTGACAGATGACATCACTGGCAGACTCTTGGGTTTAGACATTTTTTTGTCAGTGTATCCATGGAGCTACATGGTGTATCCAAGTAATCTGAAGACAAATAGTATAACATTTATATGCTATGTACTAAGACATTAATTTGGCCACCTAAGTGATGTCGAGGCTATCATCAAACAACACAAGTCAAAATGCATATTTAGCATTATCATAGTTTCTTTAACCCACTGAGGATCGGTTGATATTGCTACATCACGCATTTTCCACACACACTTGCCCGTGCGAGTATACTCAGGACTCGTCCTCGACGGGTTAAACCTACTGACAGAGTGTCAGCTGATTACTCCTCTCCTTTACCCCCTTGATCCATCGCTCCCCGTTTGCTTCCACAACAAATGGCGTCTGCCTTGGACCGGAGCCAAGTTTCAGCGGCCCTTGCAGCGATGCTATGATAATCGGAGGATGCTCGACTACGAGTGGCTCTCAAAAGGTTGGCCATCAGAAGGGTTCTCGACCAGAAATAGGTTTTAGTTAGAACTTCCAATGTCATCTCCATCGCACTAAGTAGGCATATCTTGCAAAATGAATTTGATGTGACTTCAGTACCAAGAAAAATGAATGGTTTCCCATGTCGAAAGGGGACCAAATGAAATATCCTTGGAAGTTTTGTTCGGGTGACTGCAGTCCTGCTAATAACATTATCTCTTTTTTTTCCCCCTCTTAAACTTAATACTGGTAAATGTACAATAGCTTAGCAAATAAGGATGTGACAACAGAAATATGAAAAGCAAAGTTAGATGTTTAAATCGAAAATGTACCATTATTCATTGTATATAAAAAAAAAAAACGTATTAGCCTGGCATCCCCTTTTCAGTGTAGACACTTTTCAACTTGTCATGTCCATGAGTTTTAAGCGTTTGTTGGGATATGATTTTCATAATGTCTATAGTGTATATGACTTACACACAACAGCATACTAAGTATGATGATAACCATTCATAGCCATTGAAACTAGTTTTAAACAACCTTATCTTTCTTGTTGCTAACAATGCTCGCACTTGGCTCAAGCTACGGCAAAAAGATTTTGACATCATCACTACGGAAAGGTACTCTATTGAAAAGTTCAGCAAACCACTCAGAAAAAAAAAAAACTTTTTTTTTTTCAAAGTTTCTCAAAATACACTTGCTTGTTACTAAAGCTATATATATACACTGTATGAGGAGCGTAATGTTTTTTTCTTTACTTTTAATCAATGTATTGTTACAAACAGCCCTACTTTCCTTTCCCTAATTGACTTCAACGGCATGCACTTACATGTACCATGGTGCAGATAAGCAGCATTACAGAGAACAATTTTTTAGGCATTGGGTCAACTGTAACATTCAATACCAACAGGATATAGTACACACACTTACCTGGCAATCTAGAATAGCAATTCTATAGCAATTCAAATATGCAGGGAGTTTCAGTACATTCTATCTGTAAGGCCTTACCATAGATCGATGCAAACAAGTTTACAGCATAGACGTCTTTGTACAACTACGAAAAGACAATTAGGATTAAATGGCAAACTTAGATATATATCATATATCTTAATGGCTGTCTTGTATTCACTACCTCCTTACCATCCATCTTCACCAAGCAATCTCTCTCAGCTAGCCTCGAGCTCAGTTTTGGCTACATCTACACCGCCCCTGTTTGCCCTTGTTTGGTCTGATGTGTCAGCCCTTTGAAAGAAGCAGCTGGCTGGCAGAAAAATGCAGGGCTCCCTCGTGGATGCACATCTTCTCGTTTCCCATCTGGGGCTTGATTGTGTTTCGAGAAATCCAGGGGTGTGTTTGTCTTTCATTGCGAGGGAACAATGCATCATATGGAAACACGACCGGGATGCACAGATTTTCTTTGTCATCCCGCCCTTTGCCTGGGAAAGAAAATGATTGATTTATGCTTGAATGAACTTCAGCCCAGACCCTGAATCTGTGATCACCTGACTGCTCTTATTTCACTCCAACTGTACCACACTATTGTGGAAATACAAGCGAAATGATAAACAATCCACATAATAAGACAAACAATCACAAATAGTAATACTGACAGAGAGAGGGACAAAGAGATATATGGGACAAAAAAACAGACAAACACTTTAAAACATACACATCAATTACAATATCTTTTACAAGGTTACTACACAAGAGAAGACAGAAAGTTTTTTTCAGGGCTCCATGGTTCAATGAAGGGACTGGTGTTTACACATCTAGGTTGATAAATGAGGAGAAAGCAAAGTAGTAAATCCATACAATCGCTGTGTCCAAGCGATGTCAAAAACCGCAGTTCGGTCCTTGTTTAACAAAGCAATGTCTCAGCTACAGGTTGAATGTAATACTGTACCGGTATATGCCACACATCACGCTAGTCTAATTTTTCTCGAATTTTGAGAGTGGTTAAATTCATGTTTGCGGAGTACAATAATGGACAGAGAAATGTACACATGTGCATCATTTCGGTATCATTCTAATAATTTCGCACGTTATTGAATTTGTGAATAGTACCTGACTTGTAAATTTCCCTGAAATACAAAACCGGTGAAATATACGGCATATAAAGTTGTAGCAGTTTCTCACAGCTTGTCCTCACCAGGCTTTTGGCTCAGAAAGATTCACGACCTATGGTACCAGACAGCTCATCCATGTGTCTGTGTCATATACACTTTATCTCATTGCTAGATTCTATGACCTACTAAGGGAAAGATAACAATCAAAATTTTAACATCCATCAGTGATCATGCAGTACAACCTAAAACCAACCACCAAAGTTGGGGGTGTCTGATCAAGAGAGAAGTTAGGACTCCACCCCTTTGTGAAATTATATATTGTATTATGGTATTTATACATTTTTGCGAAGTTTGTGAGTTGGGTGCTATTCACAAATTCAATAATGCATGAACATATTAACTCTGATCCCGACATGAATACAACATGCATGCATATTTCTCCGTCCACTGCTGAACTCCATAATCACTCATTTTATCACTTGTGAAATTGTCAGAAGTCCTGAACCAGATATGTGCAAAATTGAACTTGTTAAATATATGGCCTATAGGTACATGGTGCAACTGATTTATATTGCTGGCCTCGTTATGATTGTGTGCATACCCATAGTCATTATATGATCTTATAAATATCTAGTATTCTTCCTATTACTGCAAACTAAAAGCTCAAACCAAGGTTAAGATGCAGCTCATCTAGGTACTAAAAAAAAGAAACACTCTTTGCATGAACCTTTTGCGAACTGGTGCCAGCGACCTCTTTCACGGCATAAAACTTTTGAGAGTTTCCGACCACAAGAAAATAATGAGTAAGCCTACATTGTATACTACATAAGTATGCACTGTGTGGTCAAGAACTCTTGTGCATTTTACTTTCGCGAATCTTGGCTCCTCGCAAAATTCATGAAAGTTTCATGCAAGCAAAAAAATGTCTGGTTTGATTATATCTAATACAATTGCTTCGGCATTATTACTGGTTTGGCATAATGCTCCGTGATTAGGAAATGCTCGTATAAGGTACAGTCATTAGGGCATGCTCAAAAATTATGATGTAGTCTGGAATGATTTACAGTTACTTCCATTTTTTAAAGTGCATTGTTTATTGGCCCTACATAAAAGTGACTGTGATTACAAGTTCAATTTTTTTCTTAATAGACTATTTTGACATAATTGCATACTGCAATACATGTACATACTGAGCTCTGTCCAATATGGGGAAATAGCCCCCAATCGTGGGACACATATTGTAGGTAAGATATTTGGATTGGGAACTGGGAAAGGCGTAAGAAAAATTCTACATGACGAATGAATGTCACTGACACGAGTAGCTTGTAACACCTAGGCAGGCTGGAGACCATCAAATATTGAAGTGTTTGGAGGGCAAGAGGTGTTAGATGAGGGTGAATAATTTGTGATTCGCTCTGGTCTGAAAGAAAGGAAATATTGGATGGCCTCTTTGTGGTCGTATACAAGTAGTGTGAGATTCATGAAAATAGGGCAGAACATGAATTCATTAACATTACTCTGTGAAGGGAATATATATCAATACATACACCATTCATCATACCAAAAGATTAAAAAAGTACTGATCAGTACCATAAAGATAATTGTAGAACTAACATAACAATTCAATAACAGTGGCAATAGAGATGTAAAGACAAAGTCACAGAAGGTAATTTAAGATTTAGCAATTAATGCTTTTATTTATGCAATGAATGTAATTATAGCAATGTGCATACCAATGACATGACAGACACAATGTAGAAAAATAATGTCAAAGAGATAAAATGCATGAAGGAAAGAAAATTGAGATGCACTGGTATTGCTTTAATCTTCATGTGAGGTCAAGCAAATATTAAAATTATCATAATTTCCACCAAAAAAAAAAAAGTACTAGTGCTGACATGTTATAAACTATCAGATACACATACACTGCGTACATTATGTACTCATATTGATAAAGTTCAAGCCTACGTACATGTAGACCTTGTAACTTCTTACTTGATACATGTGATTTCTGTTGTTCTAATATCAGAGACACGATCTAATACATTACAGGAAGGTACCATTCAATGCAGAACATCACAAATTTACGTCTCAAGGAGAAGTAATTTGAGGGTTGGGCTAGCCTAGATGAGTTTAGCAGAAATAATGCAACAACCTTCGTCGCGAGATTAGAATGCGACACCAAGAAAACCATATATTAATCATATATTTGTAATTTCCTGTGGCAGGAATGTAAATTCAATATTCTGAGGACATCTTACAATCTATCACAATATTTCTTCTCACTGAAACGTACTGCTGCTCTGATGCTCATCTTATTCTCATCTGATGTCATCTTTTGCCTTCAGATGGAATTAATTTGGAAGAAATTCAATAAGCAGACAAGTCTAGCCAGGTTACGCTCGACTAGCAATACAGTAGTCTCCACATAATGGGTTATCACTTTATTGGATAACTGCTTAAAGGCACAGTGACCTGGGATTCAAAGAGGGCGCTGTTGAATAAACATTTCACCTAAGAGGACAGCACAATGCCCAGCACAGGAATCACAAATTTCAAAAAGTCTTCAAATCTGGAAGCAACCCACAGATCAGAAGCAGAGAAATGTCTTTTGTCTTCATGCATAATTTTCCCTGATTAAGTGAAGCATTTTGGTTAAAATTGGGGTCACTGTGAAGATTGTTGTGTGACTTGGATCTTTACAGGTGTCAAACAGACAAGCTGAGGCTGTCGTGACACATCGTGCTGTGCATGTGATACAGATAGTAAATCATTAGTGTGTACCATCTGTGACATGAATGAAACAGCACCAGTTAATCAGGTACCACGCACGTATCTGCACATGTCAATGCTACCTGATTATGCGGGAGACATATCGTATTTGTGAACCCCTCACTTTCAATCAGTGTGATGTACTCCCTTCTTAATCCCTCATGAAAAATGACATCTCATGTGGCAGTCTTATACAGTATATAAGATGGTTCCCAGGAGCTTCATTTGCCTTGAAAGAGCTAGATCCTCTCAGCAAGCTGAGATAATACCGCCTGTTCAGTGGCCTCCAGGTGGCAGCACATCAACAAAGCAATTACCATACTTTGTTTGTGTGTGCGTGTATCTAGATCACCGTATTTGGATCTATATTCCTAATGACCTCATCAGATCAGATGTGGCTCATGAGTGGGGGTGGGGGGGGGGGGAGAGAAAATCCTTTTATTGATTACGAAGGGGAAAAATGTTGATTTTGCATTCAATAATCATAAAAAAAAAAGTAAGGCACAGATGACAAATATATGCCATTCTGGGGGGTTACTGTAAAACATGATATATTCGCGGCATGAATTTTTCGCGAATTGGAACCGACAGCCTTTTTCGTGGCATGTAATTTTCTCGAAGTGCCACTGGCGTTCAATGCATATAATGTAAACAAGGACTTTCGCGTGCATTTTAATTTTGCGAAATTCGCGAAATTAAAGTGCACGCGAAAATTCCTCTTTTTACAGTAGTCAGTGTTCCCTGGTTGAATGCTAGTGTGACGTAGGATATCTTATCAATACATTTGTCAGAGTTGCATGGTAACCTTTGGAAATACTACGAATTAGATCATGAACTGTATTTGGTTGTCTTAAGAAGAGATGGCTCATTACACTATGTGTTCTCTTTGCCCCCTACATGACGAGATTACTTATGTAAACTTGGTAGGATAGAGCAGGTTTTGATATTATTGACACACGTCATGAAAACTTGGGTTTAAGCACAGAATTGATAATGTGGCAAAGTTTTCTCACGAACTGCTTTACAACAGATCACTCTGTTAGGCTACATCAATGCATCACTGAGAGCGTGGACCTACAAACTAGCTCCATGCTGATAGTGACACAGATAAAAAACAAACAAACAAACAAACAAAAACCCAATCATATGCTGTCTTTTATAATAGGGCCATTCAAACTGACAGTGATAAAAATGTGACAATATAGTGAAAGACCTCTGAAGCTACTCAAAGCATTGCCAGCGAATGTGTGATTCAGAGTGTGATTTATCAAATTTCATACAAAGCTAATTGTAACATTGTTACAATGATAGCCATAAGAATTTTCTCTCTGCATAAAAAGATTTTTCTCTCAAGACTTCTAGTCCTACTCGACATGGTCACATGTAGACTGTGCAGCAATCCTGCTCTCGTCAGTCAAAGTTACATGCAGCACACTTCTAAGCCACTTTGGGATACATATAAAACGATGCCTGATAGCAAAAACTCCATAATTTTCCCCTAGTTTCATAAATTAATCAGTTTTTAGTTGCTATGTGAATTATAAAGTCAAACACTGCAATTTTTTATGTTGCCATACTTCCCAATGATAATGAGCATAATGGTGCAATGACTGTGACAAGTGGCAACATTAGACAGTTCCCTACAAATCTCTCCCCTACAGGGGCCACCATCTGCACCCCCATACAATTTTGGCTCTTTCAAAAGAAATATGAGAAAAACAGAATAAAAACACACACAAAAAAAGATAATTTCCAAGGGTTTCACCCAAGATTCTTCCTATTGAAACACCCCTATGCTATTAAAAAAAAAAAAAAAAGCTCTGCTGCCCCTGCCCAAAAAGACACTTTTGGCAGGCCAATCACTACAGTAACAGTTGAATGCACAAAACTGCTCACAGATTTTAGGAGAAGCTGTTGAGAAACACAATACTCTGTGAAGTTGATTGTTTATAAGACTGATAAAAAATATTCTTGATTTCTGTGATTTGGCCAAAATGTTTACTATTAAAAGATCATACAAAGAATGTGAACTTCGAGAATTATCAAATATGATATGAAATATGTGGGACTGCATACTAACACGGTATGAATTCTTCCATTAAAAGAGCATTCATTAACAGTATTGCACATCCATGTTCCAATTTTGGTTTACGAATGGTTTTCTGATAAAACTTAAGACTTTACCTGTGATTGTATCTTTCTCACTTGCATTCCACGTCACCATCAAATTTGAGATCCCGGCACTATGGCTCACAAAATAATTGTGAGCATTGGTAACTGAATACATAAACTATGATCTCCCTCTGAAAGCATCATTTCATGGAAATGAGAAAAAAAATATATAGCTCCATATTCACAGAACAGACTGCGTGGTCTAGCGACGACAGAACTGATCATGGCGATGCCAAATAGAATAGCTTTGAATATTGCACAGTGCGTTACAATATTGGAGCTTGCAGAAAACGTGAGTTGTGCACAACACATCCACACAACTGAATGAATAATGCTGATATAGAATGTGAGCACTGCGTGAAACAAATGAATAAAAAATACTGCATACGTTTGTGTAAATTTGACTTACACCCTGATTCCTTGAAGGAACTTCATATCAAACCCATCCAGTAAATACTGCCTGCTGTTTGCTCAATGCCTGATAAAAATAACCACATCAGGATGGATGTAAGATGGATCAAGGCCCAATGAACTCCTCAACTCACGCATGATTAAAGGCACACCAACTCTTCAGCAACATACAAAATGTACCTCCCTTGTATTGCATTAAGTCAAATTATACCCATCTTCTTCTTTTAGGCTCTACCTGTTTCGCAGCTGATGTGCAGTCCTATACTAAAGCACATCTTCTGGGAGAATCCTTCTGCATATCAAAGGTTCAATTTCAGCAGTATTAAACCACTCCCTTATCCTAGCTCCTCCGTTCCTTGGTATATCTATACACAGCTAGAGCACAGTCCCAAGCTTTGCATGGTAAACATCAGTGCAGAGTCTCCTACACTGGTTGCTAAGCAACTACAATGAAAACTCCCTAGAAAGAAAAATGCATGGAAAATCAAGGCTGGAATGCTAACAACTCTAGGTTATGTGACATAGATATAGCTAATGTGTAACTGGCAATTATTCATCTGCCCTGTTATGAAATCATGTATGAATATTTCCTGTATCACATATATATCTGTCATTTTGTGCACACAATAGTGATAAGAGACTTCCCAAAACTGTGCGTTTTAGTGCAAGTGTGACTGGAAGTGCAAGAAGTCACAATCTTTTAGATGGTTGTATGGAGCTGAAAGGGGTCTCTTCAATTAGCCAGCGCTAGTGAAATGACTAATCCTTTAAAGAGATCAGCACATGACGGCCTTGTGTTTGGTCAAAGCCTGATAACGATTACAACAAGCTACAATGTGTAGAAGGATAAAGAATGGTTCAAGGCCCCCGCAAATACATCCACTCACACACACAGTCACTGCATTGTGGCACACATGTAGTACATCACAGTGAGTATGTACACGCGTAGTTTCCCTTAGAAATGCTATCATACAGTAGACTCTTTCATCTGTTAGGTCCCAGGAGACAGTGTACTGTAGGCAAGATTTAATCATTTATGCAGCTTTAATCGGTGTTTTTAAATTACAAAAGTCTGCAGCTTATATCATCTCAGAATGCTATTAATAAAAACATTCCATGAAATGTTTGTCACATATTCCAGGCACGCTCCAATCACATGCCATACACCAATGACATTCCTTGGCAATAAAACATAAAAGCACTTTCTTGGTTCAAGGAGAAGTGGAGCACACAACAAAATATATCGAAATTGAGGGATCATACTTTATATTTATAGAATAAATTGAAAGCACAATTGCTGATGAGTGGGCATGCCTCCTAGTGTAAACAACCTACTTTGCAATACAAAATGCACACATTTTTATTATTCTGCTTTTCCATATATGGGCACAATGTAGTTGTTACCCTGTAGGCCTACTGGATAATGGTCATATCACTGCTTTAATCTTAAATGCACAATACACAGGTAGATGGAGATGTTGGTTATGATACAACTTTAAGCAGTATTAGCAAATATGGGGGGGGGGGGGGGGAGAGAATGCATATCATGGTACATGAGCATGCATCTGGGCCGAGTATGAATTGACCCAATTATGGATGTGTGCCACAGTGGGGTGATTAAAGGTGTGGTGACAGAATGGAAGGGTCCTTTAATTCTATAAATACGGAAATAGGCTAAACACATACAAGTTCAAAACTCCCAGCTCTGGGAGTGAATTAACTGAGCTGGGGTAGACCCTACTTGTGGGATAGAAATTGCTCCTGTTTACCTGTACAATGTATGCCTACCTGGTCATGTTTTCCTTCCTAGAATGAACCTTGGGGCCAGAGGTAGACCCCCTTTCACATCATGCCTTTGCCAGGCCGCTGCACCACTAAAATGCATGCCTGCAAGTTTTTCATGCTCTAGTAGGGATATAATGAGAATGATGACATCACCTGCCTGTGTGGAGAGGAGCAGACTATGCAACATCTTCTAGTCTGTCCACTTTCGTACCAGAGCCTTGCACACAAGAGGATCTGGCAGCATTACCACCCTGTCCCAGGCAGTGCATCCAACATTGGATTGGAATAAGAATCTAACATTCCATTCTGCATAGTGACTGGAGAAAAAAAGAGGAAGATTGAAAGAATGCAAACACTGAGGGGGGAGCCCCTGCTTTTAGTTTCAGACACAGAAAACTTGCAGAGTCTCCTCGTGGCTCAAGGAGCAGTGAGATGGACGGATGAAGTGATATGCACAAAAGTAAGGCCCACTCCAGCTCTTGTAACATTGTGCCTAGCATCTTTCAATGCAATGTCAAGTGCTTCCCACTGTTACAAGCTGTCACTATTGGCTACGGTACTCTTCATCTCTTTCCTTCTATTTACGTCCTTTTCTCTTCTTTAGTTTCTACTCCACTGCTTTCTAAACTTTCCATTCATCTATCTCTCTTCAATCTCAGCAGTCCTTGTAAAGACTAAGATCCTGCATTACCAGGCTGTACTTGGACGTTTCCTGAGCATTCTCTGAAGATAAAACACAGGGTAACATTCCACAGATAATTATCGAAACAGGGGGTGAACGATGAGAGCACCATCTTAACAGGTGTTACTCGAAGAAGACTCAAGGTAACAATGTTCCTGTGCATTCTCCGGAGGCTACCCTGAACTCTATGGTCTGTTAACAGGGTATGATACCTGATGGTATGACAAAAACCCACTAACAATCAGTATTAAAAATGCTCACATAATGATGGAAAATCATATACTATCAGCTCTCATTATTACCTTCATCACTCCCCTTGTGCTGTAAAAGCATGATATAATTATTGTAAAGGTTCATTTTTTGGTCAAGATTGCATGCCAAATAATACCATAGCTAGTTTGCAATCATTAAATTCAGAAAGGCACTAGCTTCTTTCTTTTTTATCAACTCAAATCTGGTGCAGATTATGGTTTCCAAACAATTTTCATGGAGTTTTGGGAAGCTGATAAATGCAAAGCTGTTTTGATTAGGCCTAAATGGTTAGAAACATATTTCAGAAATGCAAAAAAAAAGTGCGATCGCAAATGTGTTTGGGCCTGAAACACATTTCTGAATTCATTTTGAAACACGTTTATAGCTCAGACCTGCCAACGCATATTGCTGCCAACTATACATCGCTGCTCCTCAGGTCAGACTGTGCAAAGGAGCCGCACAGTAAGGCCTCCCAATTGACTCACAACAGAGTTGATAAACCTAAACAATTCCACAAACACGATCCAAAAGGCGTTTGCAAACGTGTTTTGATAGTGGGTTTTGAAATGTTTCAAACATGGGAAAGTTGATAACAGCCTGTGCTGGAATCTCATTTCACATGTACATAATTCCTCTTCTACGAGTTTTTGTAACCTTGGTTCCAAGTATAAATGTAACCAGCAACAGTGATGAAACGCTGCATTTCCAGCAACCCAGTTGTACACTTTCTCCTGACAACCTCAAACAAGCTTCTTCTCCATGGAACTTTTTGACAAGAATCGCTGGACAGTACAGTACTCTCTGCGTAATCGGGTATCGCTTAAATGGGTAGTCCGTTTAATTGGGTAGTAACGTCAAAATCAGTTCCAATGCGTAAATGGGTAGAAAATTTTCTTCTAATCTAATTTCTACCCACAAATTATCGAAGATATAACACTTCAAAAAAATCATGAATGTCAAAATTTCCACGGCCAATCACATTCTCTGTTTAATTTGCAAAGAAGACCGATCATTTGGGAGTGATTAAACATGAAAACACATGTGCCAGTACCGACTTGCCACACGTAAAACGAACATTACACATGTAGCTGGCACTCACTGCTCACAATTGCTTAGACAGACATGAGTTGAACACACTTGCGCTCCTCCCTTGCTCCGCACCAAAATTCACAATACGAGATGTTTGCAACGAAAATCAGGCCATGCACCAGCTCCAAAATTTTACTTTAATTTCCCCAGTCACTTCTCGAAAAGTAACCCGACGTTCTACGTGACTAATGCACGCAAAGAGACTACATTCGGAAGAAAGCCTGCGTGTTAGCGAGGAGTCCATAGTCAAATGACAAAGTTTTCTGAAGACATTGTCCATAAAGAGAGTGTAAATTATTGCTCGTAACTGAGCAAGTGCAAGGTATGAATAATGTGCCGTGCAAGCACGCGTGTTAAGCATACAGTGTAGATGTTTGGTGCACTGTACAATGCATGTACATACACATTTTGTGTGTCAATTGTGAACGAGACGTGTTCTTCTGTTAATCGGGTACTCCGCTTAATCGGGCAAGAAACGCTCTGCTCGAGCCTACCCGATTATGCGGAGAGTACTGTATTGACATATTGTACTACACTGGCTCATTGTGGTACTTGGCACTGTGTGAAAATCTACTTCCCATTGCTCATTACCTCCGCCAGGGAGGAGGTTTAATACATGTATGTTTTCGTTACTGTTTATGTGTCCGTGTGCAAAATAACTCAAAAAGTTGTGAACAGATTTAGATGAAACTTGTAGGAAAGGTTGAAAATGGCACAAGGAGTAGATGATTTGAATTTGGTAGTGATCCGGAAACTTTTATAGATTTAATGAAGGATATTCAATATTTTGGGAGGTGGGGTCAATGAACTTGGGAGTTCAAACTGTACATTTTTTAGGTTTTCATGCTCTACTGCAAGGCACCATGCATTTGAGGGTTGATGACGTAACAAAAAGCTTCTATATTAGGAATTCGGGTAATTTTTAGCATGCATACGTATGGGTGAAAATAGCTCGCTGCCCGGGCGGTATTTTCTATCCCCCAATTACATATATAGCAATAACGCCCTCTGTAGCTCAATAACAGAGACAGCTTCATAATTACCGCCCGGATTTTTGGACAATTTGCATCAAGATCGAAACGCAGATAACATGCATGGGCAGTCACAAGTTCAAAGGGAACATTTCCCATTGGCTCTCTGAAGCACCTGTCAACAGTACCAAGCATAAGTACTGCCCTTAAAAGCATAAAGAGCGCATTTACGCGCAAGCCATATTTGAACACGATGTGTGTGACAGACAGGCCAGTGGGCGGGGACAATGAACCTCATGTGAACCAGCGGCGGTGTCAAAGTTTCCTTGTCCTTTTTTCGTAAACTTATGCAGATAGTGAAAACAAGAGGGTGACAAAAAAGAATACGGACACAAAAAAGGACAAGAGTCTTGTCTAGGGTGGAAATCACTGATCTCTACTGAAGAACAAGATCATTGGTGTAAATTAGCTGCTTGGCAGAGGTCTGCGCTCTAAAAGTGCTTCTCTCATTTCCTCATCCTCTTAGACTAGATTGCTCATGAGGTAGAACAGATCCACCTTTGACAGGAGGAACAAAAAATCAACACTTTCATAGATATGAAATAAAATCAAGCTGTGTCACAATCATCCCAGCTAAGAAATAACAAACAAACAAACAAGCAGAGAATGGGTACAGACATGAAGTGGAAAGCATGCAAACAACTGACGTAGAAATCGGTGGGGTGCTTGAAGATCTGAGGTTGAACAAATGGGGTGAGGGTAGAAATTATTCACATCGATGTACCCACCATACACCCTCATCACCATGGCAACACATGCTTCTCGCAGGCGTCTCTTAACATATTCTGACACTAGGCACGAATATAAATCCTCAAAGGAGTTACAGCAACTCTGTCCTTAACCCGCTGAGGACAAGCTGATTTTGCTACCACACACATTTCCCCATAGACACCTGCCAAAGCATACTGGGGGACTAGTCTTACAAGGGTTAAATCTGAGCCCATAGCTGATCTACTTACATGTACTCTGTAATCCACACTAAACACACCTCACACAATATTTACACACTGTAATCTAGTAAGACACTCACTGGTTGCAAAGTTCCTAAGACCGAGCTGTGACTTCGATTGAATATCATTCTTTGTCCAAGAGCCCATGCTACCTTTAATTCTACCCCAACCGCTGTGGCATGCCCAGGCCACTTTGCCTGGGCAATCTTCATACCACAGTATAATGCTCAGTAGTGCAGTCATTGCATGCAGTGTCACGAATTATGTCCAGGACAGGGTGATGCATTGCGGGGGAGGAGGAGGGGGTTGGGGTGGGGGGATGGAGAAATAGTAGGAGGAAAAAAGAGAAAGAAGAGACAGAAAATGAAAAGGAAGGAAGGAAGGAAAGAAGGAAGGAAGGAAGGAAGGAAGGGGGAAATGAAGATGGAGATGAAAGATCAGAGTAATTCAAAATAACAATGGATCTTCAAGGAATTATGACAATTTCAAATATATTCAACATGTCTTCACACTGCCAAATAACTTTACCAGTTGCAGAAAACAGGATAACATGACTGATCATATATGAATATTTTCCAGAAATGTCATTAGCTGACTGGTCTTTCAATGTAATAAGAATGGTCAGAATCTGATAAAGTGAATTGAACATTTTGCTGTGAGTCCATAGAACTACAAAATTCCTCTAGACATTTTACATTTTCAAAGTCAATTTTACGTTTGACTTTGACCATTCACCTCTGACCTTCCTCTGGTATTACAAATCTCATGAATGAATTCCTGGTCCCTAGCTGTCACGCAATGGACCAAATCTGATGAAGAATCCTATATTTAGCCCATGATTGCCTAAATGATTGATAATTTACAATTTGATCAGAATCTTTTAATCATTAATCTTCAATTCATGTTTCTAAAATCTCGCCAGTTAATCAACAAGCAATACTGCTCCCCTTAGCAAAGTCTGATAAAATCTGAATGAGCTTTTAATTGTTATCTTGCCAGATGAAAATCTTCTAGGAGAATATCTAGCTAAGTGAAAATCTGTCAAGATAGACAAATCAACAGAAAGTTCAACAGTGTTATGTCACTGTCAGTAGTCCCTTCCCCTCCCCCAGCCCAACCTGGTCAAACACAGTGTCTAAAATGTGTTTATTGCTTGTAAAAGCAGTTTTGTCCAAGAAAGGAAAAGACAAACATAAAACTTAAAAGATTAGGAATAGAGAAGAAAAGATTGGAAAGATAGACAGAGGCAGAAAGCGGAGAGATCATTATTTGATAAGGGCCCTGTTGCATTAAAAGAATGCGATCACGCATAAGTCAGGTATCAGCCAATCAGAATTGAGTATTCAGAAAAGATTCAGGTCTGATATCCAAATTATGTTTGATCTCAACTTTTATGCAATGGGGCTCTGGAAAGACATGGACTATCAAGATTTTATAATACAATATCAACTGAGACAGTCTTTGTCGGGCAAAAATCAAAAAGAACCTCTGTTTATAGGATAATGACAAGATTAACTCCTTTGCTGCTAAAGGCAACATGACTGCATATAGTATCAAAAAATGATCTTTTGAAAGGCTGGTCCTGTAGGCTCACTAACCCATTATGACAGGCTGATTTTACTATAACATGCATTTCCCATAGTATTTTCGAGACTCGTCTTCAACGAGTTAAAGCAAACCATAGCTGTAAGGACTGTTTGTGGGTCAGTCAACCATTTCTTTAACCCTTTGTGTCCTTCGAGTGCTGATTGGCATAGAAAGCCCTATAGCCTTGTACACACTGTCCAAAGTAGTTGTACCTGGCACAGAAAGGCTTAAAATAAACACTGCAGTGCTTACAGACAGGTAATATCAGGGACTTTTTTAGTGTCGCCAAAAGCAGTCAAAGTATCAGGTGAAATAGGCGTTGACGTTCAGCACATAGGCCTATGTTCCGTTGACTGACTTTAAACCTTTTTTGATTTGGCATAACGCTAATGCATCAATGTACAACTTCACATTCACCGCTCATACGTGCGTCTATGTATCGCTATGGACACAGTGCTATAACCAGCGATCTCCGTCCACTGTGCTGTTACTGCTTCGTAAATGGATTATGAAGCCATTTCACGGATTTAAAAAAGAATATATAGAGGATAATTACAAATACTTCCTATACAGAAAATGTATCATTTCCTTTTAATAGACATAACTGTGAAAAGATTATAAGAGCAAATTTGTACCGTTGTGCACATTCATTGCAACAACAAAAAATCATCTTCAGACATGCTTGCTTACTGGTGTGCTAGCCATTTACACACACTATATACGTTGTTCACAGGTAGCTTAGCAACCCCAGCTAGCAGCCTGGTGGCAATCATCAGGATAAGACAGGGCCATGAGCCAATCAGAATAGGGCAGTGAGATGCTGTGAGCAGCATATGGGTCACCAGTGGAAAGTGAGGCTAGCATGTTCGAAAATCTGATGCTCAACGCTCAACGCATGCGCAATATGCTTGTATGAGACAGTCACAGCAGCCTCCGACTAGTAGGGCCGCACAAATTAAAAAGTCCTTATTACCTGATTGTGAGTCATGGAATGGGTGTGTCAAAGTTAAATGTCTTAAATCCTACGAGTAGCTGCATCCATAAGCCATTACTAACTAGGGAGAAAAGATAATCATCTTTAAATATTAATAAGGTCTTTGCCATCTCCCTGATATGACATGTTTATTCAATAGAGCTTACCTCTAATTCCCAACAACACAGTATCTCATGTTCATGTTGATCTTACTTGGTTGCTAACTCTGCTTTGACATAGAGTCTTCTTTACTCTGAGAGGCCCCTTGGACACAACAAATATGCTAAGTAGTATGAGGGCTCTTTCAACTGCAATTATGATGTTTGAGTAGGCAGTGTGTACATACTTCATGGGAAGATTACAATGTATATAATCACTGTCACAATGATAATCCTGATTGATCTTGATTGATGGTAATCATAACAATCATTCATTTTGAAATTCAAGAAAACATGTTTATCAAAATTCCTTTCTTTCATACAGTTGCAATTCTACCAATCCAATAGTCCATGACTGATAAACAGGTGATTTTTTCAAAGAAATGCCTAACCGCCCCCTCCCATCACGTAGGACGCAAGATGGGTGATTGCAGTGAATATTTAGAGGTGGAAAAAAAATTGCCTGCATGCTAGATTTGATTTGATGGATATGCCTGTATCTTCCCAGGGTAACTTTCAACTTGAATAAGATAGGGGAAGTCAAGCGGAAAGGGTCAAATTCTCTGCCTCTCTTTGAAGACCCTCACTATTCACAGGACAGTATCTGACAC
This sequence comes from Diadema antillarum, assembly GCF_040938485.1. Classification (NCBI taxonomy): domain Eukaryota; kingdom Metazoa; phylum Echinodermata; class Echinoidea; order Diadematoida; family Diadematidae; genus Diadema; species Diadema antillarum. The sequence goes on from NW_027271179.1 coordinate 238,319, forward strand.
ATCAAGAAGTGAAGTATGGAGAACGATACAATAATTATTCATTTTGACATCTGGTCAGATTTCTGAAACCAAATTCGAGATTGAAAATTATCATACTATTCAAATATTCCCCTATATCCACTTGAGTACTTTTCTGACCGGTATGATCTTTATCAAACCCCTCCTGAGGTTTCAGTTTAAATATGTTAATCCACATGATCAAGAGAATGTGAATTCTTAATGTCAATCAATTAAACATGTCTACAGGCTTAGACTAAATGCCCCCCTAGTTCTATGTGCATTTATGTCATTTTTCACACCTAGAACAATTGGTCAAATTTCAATTTTCTAGTTATGCATGGACCAATCTTCCTTAGCACTCACAGTTAATTTGTTTCCAGTTTGATATTATTCATGAATGCTCATAATTTTTTTTTGCACATTTGAATGCATGAATATATGAATAAGCATATCATTAATTGAATAAAAGACTTAAAACAAGATCTGTATAAATAAATGGATGAATTTACAGAAGCAAACAAATTAATGAAATAGATATAGGAAGAGAATTAAGTGGGCTCTGTGAAATCTCAGCATCAGCTTTCAAATACATTAGTGCAGTAAATATGTAGAAGAAAAAAATAACATTTCAAACTGCATCATACAATAAAAAAGTAAAGGGAAAAATAAGATTTGTTCAAGAGAAAGAATAATTTAAGATTTGATTTGTTATGTTACATATAGGACCCCTCTATGCCTAAAGAACATAAAGCTACATGATGCTGTCATGAACATAAAATGATTTTTCATACATAGTCAAACACTTAATTTGACAGGGATTCAATTTTTATATCCTCATCACCTAATTGTAGGGTATCATCATTTTCAAAATCACAGCAACACAGTGAAACTGATGACCAAAATCAGATTACCTTTCACATTCATATTCTGAAAGACACAACAAGGCACACCACAGGTCTGCTGGGCAGATTAAATGGAGGGGCAAAATGAGCCTACTACAGATGCCACTGGTGAGACACGATTACTCCTACCTGCCTCTAGAGTGATGCCATCCCAAGCTCACTGATTCTCATCAAGGTATCAATGGTGAATGGCTGTCTTGATATCATCCTAGAAGAGCTCTGAGCAAATAACTCCTAGCCAGCGAGAGTCCATCACAGGAGAGCGAGACGGCGATAGGGAGAAAGACAGAAAAAAGAGGGGGAGAGATGGAGGGATGGCTAAGAGTGCATGCCCACTCGGCTTGCACCACTAGAAATCCGGATTGCACTGTTGCCATGCAATGCCACAGGGAGGGAGACTGCACGCAGCCCATAAGGCATCCCATTGCTCTAAGCAGCGTTACCGTGGCGCACCATCCACAAGCAGCATGCCTCCACCTATAACAGATAATTGAAGCGACCTTCCATCCGAGGCCTTCCAGGAATGCATTAATCACCAGCGGGACCACTTCACAGCGAAGCTGAATTCTGCGACCGACTGCGACTTGCTCCACTCTGGAGTGGCAGCCTGTTGATTCGTCCTCTGGGTTTTTTTTTTTTGTCATCCACAATAACTGTCCCTGTACCAACACAAAACTCCCTCACTAATCTCACAATACATATACATGGTCTTTGTTCTTGAATGGTGACTAAAGAGCCTTCAAGCATTTAAGGGTTTCAGAGAAGGGCATTTCACTCTGAAAACAGTATGATTCTGATATATCATTCCAGTCTATACTACACACTAGATCTGAGGAAATAATAGCATTGAATGAGAATCAATGGAAAACGGGTGAAAAAAAATACTAACCAGAAGTACAATTTAGACAACTTGACCACAGATTCATGTGCAATAAGTTCACAGTCCAACAGCACAGATACATCAGTTTTCTGTCAAATCTATTTTGCATTTCACAGACAAGAGTTATCAACACCAGATTTGATCAACTAGTACACTTTATGCCTTTCATGTGCTGGGAACAGAAAGCTGGAGTGACGAGAAGTGCAAGTAATGCAATGAATCAGCTAAGCAAATAGTTGAACAGTTTGAGTACCAGTACATTGTACAAACAGCTTCAGTCCATGGGCATCTTGTGTCCTGATAGTAATTATATGTGCAGATATTTTCTCCCTTCATTTGAGTTGCCTTGACTTGATTTTGATATCATTTAATGCAAGTATGCCAGTAAGGTTCATATACCTGCAACAGTAATAGGGGGGGGGGGGTGGTAATGTATCATAAATCACTATAATGCATGCATGTCATTCACTTATAATGTAAAGATAACATATATGGATTTATACCATTTGATATCTCAGATGGGTTTACCGAAGTGTTATTTCATTATGCTGTGTATCATCATCATCATCATCATCATCATCTTCAACATTACACTTACAGAATGCAGCAACTTGAGCAAGAATACATCAGTGAAAGTTTGAGAAAAATCAGGGGAATGAGTACATTCAAAAAATTCTCCTTATATTTTCGTTATATCGTTCTACACATGTGACATCACAAACTGAAATAGTCTTGTCATCCAGCAGTGACAGCGCAGCCGTTTTGAACGGATTGTTTGATTTTCCTCAAATTTTCACTGATGTGTTCTACTGATATTGCTGCGTTCACTCAATCCACATGTATGTATTAAGGTGAACTAGCCCTTTGAAGACGATAGGGCACATATACATATGTGTATGTATGTATGTATGTAAGCATGTAGATATAGACTGTAAAACGAGGAATGTACGCATGCATTTTGATTTCGTGAATTTCGCGAGCAGTAAAATTTGCGAAATTAAAATGCACGAGAAAGTTCTTGCCTACACAGTATGCAATGGATGCCAGTGGCAAGTCAGGGAAATTTCATGCTGTGAGAAAGGCAGTCAGCTCCAATTCGCGAAATTTTCATGCCGCGAATATAACCAATCGTGTTTTACAGTATATGTATACTATATCTATATACATACATACATATGCATATAGACATAGATATACAAATGGGAGATGGAAAGAGAGAGAGAAAGGCAGATGGAGAGAGGAAGAGAGAGAGAAAAAAATAGAGAAGGGGAAAGAACAGGCAGTGGGTTGGGGTGATGAAGTGAAGGGGAGATAGAGGGACCTGGCTACCACTGGGTGGCATGGATAATGTTCACTGCTTGTCACTAGCCAATCAGACACTACAGAACGGCCAGGACTACTCCCATACCTAAAGCGTGCTGTCAGCCCTGGAAATATGTGGAAGGTCACTCAGGGTCAGGAAAACTACCACTTTCTTGGCCAAGTTTCCTTTCTTGGCCAAGTTTCCGATCTTGGCATTCCTGCCACCTCATTCCAGTGGACCCGTGCTATTTCCTTCCAAACATTCACATTCCTTGATTTAGAAATTTTTCCTTGCTGATGTCACAGAATGGTTGAGTATACAATATGTGAGGTAAACAATTTCACTGTAGCATGAAATCACCCTTCATGATCTTGAAATATAAAAGCGAAGAATGTTTTAATCTTTTGATATCTGTCCTATTTTAACAAATGAGCTCACGTCGGCATGACACATGGAACATTTTCTTCTACCACATCAATAGGTTGAAAACAATGTATTTAGCAGGGCTTGAGCAAAAAAATAAATACAGATATTATTCTATCTGCAGGGTAGGCCCTAGATTGGTTTTAAAAAAATCGTAAACAAATAAAAGCTGACTTATTCATTATCAGATATCTAAACTGTCATTAATGATGTTGCACATGTAAAGAAAACAAACTGCCCATCCTTGATTCCATGTTCCCTCAATTTCTCATGATCTAGTTTTTTAAAGATTTTTTTTTTTTTGGCATTCCTGCACTACTTTTCTCCCACTTAATATGCAGGCCTATTATAGGCCTATGTATTCATTCTCCATCAGATGAATACATTACCCATAAGATATCCTCTATTGGCCACATATCAGCGCTACAGTTCTTAACATTCTCTCACATTTTCAAAATTGACCTATTAAGATAGTGTAATTCTTCCTGTCTGGAGGTCACTCTACTATGTGACAAATAGTCTAAGGGTTCAGACCAAAATGCCATCAGTACAGGTTTAGTCCCTTTTCTCTAGTTATTACAACATACCATAGATTACAATTATTGTTGTCAAAATCAGTAGTACTGGCAGTAGTGGTGGTGGTGGTTGCAGCAGTAGTTGTTAGCAGAAATAAGCTCTATGCTCTATGGATACAAATGATAAAGATTAATGATACTGTACAAAAAACACAAAAACACAAAAAGTAGACTCGTAAACTTGCCATAAGCCTTTCCCTTTCAAAACTGAACCTCAATTTTTAAAAATAGTCCTAAAAGCTATTTTACTCACTCAAAAAAAGGAAAACATATTGGCAAGTTAACACTGTTTTTATAAATATAAGCAGTTTAAGCCAGCATTGACTGATTAGACCTATGTCATCTGATTATGATTTGTTTTCCTTTCAAGTCAGTTGAGAGGAACCACACAAGACATTCTGTTATAGAGAATTGGTATTAAAAAAATGTGAGAGTTGCGACTAGCTTTCTAAACATGGCAATGCACACTAAATATGATTTACTGGTACCCTAATATTTACTTGCAGCTTTGCCTAATCACTGGTAAAAACTCATCATATTCTTCACAGAAATCACACTTCCCCAAGGAGCGCAGTTGCACTTTATGATAGAATGAAAGTGTGAAACAAAGAGGATGATAGATAGATAGATAGATAAATAGATAGTCAAAATGGTCTTTATTAAGATTAAAATGCTTTGAGAAAGTATCACTCTTTGATTTTGCTAAACCTACATATCTATGCATTTGGTTGTTCTCTTTTTAAGACTGTTTCATTTTTTCTTTGCTTGCACTTTGCTTTATTTCTTTAAGAAGAAAATACTGCATGATTGGTCAGGAACATGGCAAACTGGATGGCTAAGGAGTATACCGCAAGAGCTCTGAAGGCTAGACTATTTTTTCCAGCCAGCAAATTTGTCTCCTTAAGAATCTCCAATGGATTGGTTCCTATTTGTAGTTGTATATCCTTGACATCGTGTCAGAACGAATTTCACTCCAGCCTTTGAGAAGGCTGCACCAAGGTAATACTCCCCACTATGAAGTGTGATACCCGAGGGAGAACACATGAAAATGACTACCCTGATCTGTGATCTGGCACTTCCACAGTGTGATCAGTTACCCGCCCAATCAGTCGACCTTCCTCTTACTGACGGCGAATGTCTCAGTCTTGGGAAGAGACTACCTTCTCTTAAGGGCTTTTTACACTTGTAAATTTTTGCTTAGCCCCGGACCAACGGTGGGGCTAAGGGGGGGGGGGGGGCCTTAGCCCCACCGTTGGTACGGGACTACCCTTAGCCCACTTTCTGTTTACACTCGTTTTTGCCAAAGTGGGCTAGCCCCACCGATAGTACGGTACTATCTGGCCCTGCAAAATAGCAGGGGTTAGCACCGCAATTGCGGTGCCAAGCAAGTGAGTGTAAACAGAACGAAAAAATAATCCTGGGCTAAGCGACGGAGACGAAGTCCGACCTTCACTGACCAATCAGAAACGAGGTAATCAAGCGATGCTGGTGCGTGCGTGTACGTCAGTACACAGCGTAATTATGAATATTCATGTGGTTTGGAAAGTCCGGGGCTAAGAAATGCGAGTGTAAAAAGGTCAGTTTTCTCCTTAGCCCCGGACAAGAGATAGTACGGGACTAATTGGCGAGTGTAAAAAGCTGAAAAAATTGGTACGGGACTAACGATAGTCCTGGGTCAGAGAAAGTCCGGGGTTAAGAAACACAAGTGTAAAAAGCCCTTTATTAGCCCAGCTAAGACTTGATCACCCTCAGCAATGCACTTCCTCAAGGAGACATGCAATGCTGTGCAAGAATTTTAAATTCCTGAACATATTCCATGCGCTCCTTTATACACATGGTTTCAAAGAAAATATAAAGACAGTTCATAATCCATATATCAAGCCTGAATATTTTCGGAGATCTCTCTCCTTTCTGTTCTTGGCAAGAGTTCCATATGTACCCCCTGCTAAAACTGAAAAAAGTGGTATGTATAAGTAATATGATTAAATTTAGGTGGCTTGATAGAGTTTAGGGTTAGGGTTAGGATGAGGGTTAGGGTAACACTGATCTCTCTGTCCTAGGGTAATGCGGATACCAAGAGTACTCCTTGGTTAGTGAGGGATACATATGGAACTCTTTCTCTGTTCTTTCCCTTACATGAATCCTCATAGCCAGAATCTTTGTATTATCACATAAGTACATACAGGTACTTAAATATACATGTATGACAGCAAACATTAATGTATCGTATGTCACAAAGAATGCATTTCCAGTCACTTGGCGTGCCAGAGCATAGTTTACTGGTTGTACCTCAAATAGCCAGTCATCTCATACTTAATGGTTTCTTTCAATTACATAATATCATGTTGTTAGTACAAATTTTACTCACATTTGACATAAATATATGTGTATTAACTTATGTAATCACAGGTCTAAGTAACACCATACTGGCAGAGAATGATAGCCTTGCTTTAAGAGTATCATGAATGATCCTTGGGTAAGGTAGTGGTCGGTAAGATGAGCATCCGGCCACCATCTTGAAGACAGACTACATATTGGTAACGAAAGCCTTTCCAATTTCCTAGCTAAGCTGGGATGAAAGTCTGCTGTGACAAAGTAAAGCTTTACAGGAGAGTATATCAATAAAATGCTGGTGCGGGGCTAAATGTCAGCAAATAACCAATACTCCTCCCACCCACGGAGGAAAATATCACTGTTTACGTAGACATTTCGACCGCATGACCGTATTCATAGCAATGGACTATGCTGAGCTAGAAAAACTGAATTTACACTGAGTACAGTACCTTTTAAATCCCTGTAAGGGATTGGCAATATCTGAAAGATGACTGATGAGAAAAGGTCATAATTTTCACGAAATGTCATCTCTAAATATTAAAGAACCTTTCACAAATTAGTTATCTTCAGCATTAAAACATGCATAAGCTTTCCAACAGCAACATTTGATAGCAAGTTGTAGTCATGACTTGGCTACATGGACATGAACTCATTACATATCTTTTTTCTGAAGTGCGATGAAATAATGAAATATCTTATACAGTACTGCAGCATAAAAGCTAGATGTACTGTATATGAACTCCTTACATTTCTTTTGCTGAAGTGCGCTGACATAATGAAAAGGAATGTTGCATCTGATGAGAGACACTGGCAATCTAGCAATGGATGAGGAAGAGGCAATTTCACGACAGTGAAACACCTATCTCACTGGAAGAGACATCGCCATGACTGCTGCAACTGATCAGTTGTGGCAACACATTTGACTCAAAAGACCAAAAATGAAAAGAAAAAAAAGAATGGCTTGCATGCTAGAAGTAAGGGCAATGACTGAGACATTTACAAACATAGAGACAACTTATTCTCCTGGAAGTAGAAGAAATGTCGTCACAACATCTCAGAGACATCTTCTCAGCTTCGGAGATGTATTCGCAACATCTCCACGTCACTGCAGGCAGGTCGCCATTGGTGTCCACAAGATCACAGATGAAATCAGTCCTCACAACTTGGCTGCGACTAAAGGAAACATTACACGGTAATGCTGCGGAAAAGTCTCTGAGATCAGCCAGAGACAAGAAAAAGTCTCTGAGAACGTTGAACATCTTTGATTTTCTTGTGACTCATCAGAAATCAGACTACTAGAGTAGCCTCCAGGAGACGTCGTGTAGACATCTCTGTGGGCCAGTGAGATTTGAGTTGCCAACAGATTGCCACCAACAGTCTCCCAGCCAATGAGATACACACTCACCACTCCTGCAGGTGGTCTCTGGGAATGTCCTGCCTCTGAATGTTTAAAGTATGGTGAACGAGACATTAAATCAAGAAAATCGTATAAAAGCAGGTGTGAAAGCAAAGGGAAATGTCTCCTAAAATAGATTTTTTAATGTGACTTATTAAAAGATATTCGCGCCACTGAAAAATCGTGAGTTAAAACTGATTGGTTTGCTTCACCTGTATTCACTCCGGAACAGCCGTCTTTTTCGAGCCCTAAAATATGACGTCACGAAATGAACAAAACCCTTTACGAGTTCAGCGGGACATCGAGGCCGCCATTCATAAAGCACGTATTTCTTGAATAGTGGATGCAATATCTGGCCTGTCTTTAGTCGCCTCTGCTTTCTCAGCTGAGACATTAAAACCTCCAATTTTTACCTTATATTGTACGGAAAGACTTTGAGTTTGACATCGAGAGTGAATTGAGTGATGACAGTGACAATGACACTGATGATGACAGTAGCAAAGTCAGACTGGTAGAAGAAACGAGGAGGGGAGGCGACGGATATGGAAGGCTGTCGTGGACACAACTCGTTTGGGGCATACATGGAAACGGGCACACTGTCTCTCCATACGTATGCCCCAAACGAATCACATCCGCAACGGCTCTCCATAGACGGAGCCCACTGTGTGGATGGAGTGGTAGCACAGTGCACATTTCGTGATGTCATAATTTGGTCACCAAAATTTCACCGTCAGATCGGGGCTTGGTGGTCTAAAAAGGGTCTCAGAACACCATCTCTCCATCGTTCTGGAGAAGTTTTTACCTTCAGAAAGTTAATTATTCATATTTCTAGAGACTTAAGCTTTCCAGAAATATATAAATCACCTTGTTTATGAATACCGTCCTTTTTTTCTTGTTCACCATACTTTAAGCAAATTCATGTCATTATCCAAGGATGCAGCTCTACAGACATCACACGATTTTCATTGTGATGGTATTTTAAAGATACTCATGAACAAATCCATGATGCACTAAACTGTAAAACCTGGAACATTCATCGCGAGAAGCTTTTGTGAATTGGAGCTGACAACATTTATCGCCGCATGAAACAAAAAGAATCTTGTTTGAGGGCATTGAAGGCTATTGGAGAATTGCAGGAGGAACGTGTTAAAATCATGATATTGCAGGAATTATTTTTTATGTAAAAAAACTAGAAAGACTCTAGAAGGGCCCTATCAAATTCACCACTGCAAAAGTACTTTGCTGTATTGAGCAAACTTCCAGAAAGAAATAGGTGATCAGTTTCATACAATACATACTGTTTTAACTATTTCCCGCAACACAAACTGAAAAGCCAATATTTTGCTTCCTTAATCATAAGGATGTACCATTTTTAAATTATAATTTAAGACTGTATTAGATGTCAATCTTTACTATTTTTTTTTTGTCCCACATTTGTAATCTGTCATTTTTGTTTTAACCAAACTTGATCTGAACAGGCCTCATGGAAGACTAGTAGTAACAACATGCTTCACGCGTAACCTGCTGTAAATTTATTCCATGTTTTGATGGAGGGGGGGGGGGGGAGGGCACAGGGGGACAACGTCCTAAGGAATACAACAAGCTAATATACAGAGAGTGGCCAAACGGCATCTTCAATTCAAGCCATTTATCATGTTTAGATATAAAATTCCACTATTCTTCACAAAATTGGAATATATAGTTGCCAAGATATGAGTCTACTCCTGTTCGCCTCTCTTCAATTGCCATTATTCTTAATCTCTTCCTACCTCTTTCCCTCTCACTGTCTCTCTACTTCCATCATTCATTTCCCTCCCCACCCCCAATGATATCAACAAATTATCTGTATGTATAATCAAAAGGAATAACTGTATTTTGATAGCCACTTTGGCAGCTGATTGGAAGGCACTGTACTTTAATGTACTATCTCTTTCCAACCCATCTGTTGGCCAAGTTATAAAGTAAAGATAATATATTTTTATGGACATCAAAATGCAGAAAAGGAGAGAAATATGCTGTTCTATGACTGTCATAATAATGTATGTGTATATATCCTCATATACAAATCGTATCCATCCATTTTTTTTTTTTTTTTTTGGCAGAGGAACTCTTATCAAAATACATTCAAATCTAAGTGGTGACTCAATCTGAATTGACAAACTATTTTAATACATGATGGAATGGTACTGATATGACAAGTCATATGAAATATATACTCTTAGGGAGTTCTGCATAGCAGGGATATGGTCTCTGATATTGGCAAAGCCCTCTCATAAATTCACAATGAAATGCTTGTGACTGCAGATATTGACAATGCCAGCCCAAATGTCAATGATGTTTACAGATATTTATGGGTCTCCCTTCTGCACTAAAATATAACTCCAACGAAAAAGGCATGAATGCTCAAGGGGGTGTATAGCAGCTGTGTCACGGACACATGATTTTTCATTTGTACAACTCTACTAACAAGGAAAATGTACATGGAAAGTCTTGTACAGAAAGAGTCTTCACAGGGTATAAAGTCCTAATACCTGGATTACAAAACCTAATAACAAAACCTTTTAAAAAATGTCATTAGACAAGGTTTCATTTTCAAAGTTCAAGTCAATTTCTAAAAGAGGAGATTCTCAGCTTTGAAATGATATCACTTACCAAATTCTATAGTTTGCTGACCCACTAAAATATACCAGTACGATAGAAAACAAAAAATACAGGAATGTACTTTCGAGGAAAGGGGGTTTGATAAGTAAAATACGAAGTATATGAAGTAGACTGCATCACTTTTACAATAATGTGTGGAACCAAATGGGACTCAAAACTCCAAGGCAAGTTCACTGTGAAGGGATTACCAGACTAACCTACACTTTAGGAGGCCTACATGGATTAACAAACATTCTATTAATGATTGTGTTGAAGTCCCAAAGCAACCGCTGACTAATTTGTAAATACGGTTTCTGTACCCACATTCACATACTGTACCTCATGGATGGAAAAGAGACAAAACCAATTTGAGACTGGGAAAAAAAAGAAAGGTCTGCAATAACTTTATCACAACATAAATAATACAAACTGTAATTCTATACCATAAATCAGGCAATTTAGCCCAAATGTTCAGATTTGTCGAATAAAAGGTAAATTCTTCTTCATCAAGAGCACAATTTTCTTTAACAAGAAAAAAAAATAGTATCATTCCTGTGTTTGAAAAAATAGCTTGCAGCCAGGTCTACATTTACAAAGGTATTTAAAGGAAAAATCCTGGAATGAATTGGAACAAACAAAATAGCCTTAGGAACTTCAATATCCACACTTTGCAGTAATCTTGATATCAATGCCGGCATAACTTCTACTCAGTATTATGTATCTCTGCGATACAACTGTGTTGTAGCACTATGGTCTACTTTACAGGAACCCATCTCTGTGTAATGATATCATTGGTTTGCATTGAAGTAGCTCCGTGAGTTGACATAGCCTCTAGATAGATAATTTTGTTTTTCTTGACTTTGCTCCAAAGGACCCAGTAATTGTTACAATGCAGTGTAGCAAGAATATCAACACATTGTGTCTAACGGTACATCAACATATTCACACTGACGTGTATCCTTGTATGTTTTTCCCCCTAATAATCAGGTCAACCATGTAAAACATACTGACTTGAAACATATTTTTTTTAAATGCGACAGTAGACACTGTGACAACCGACGCGGCTTGTCAAGAGGCACCGCAGGGATATTTGAGAGGAGAATATCACGAAGCCATGTGTTCAGCTGTACTTACCCACATAAATATTTCATACTTGCTCCATCAAGAAGCTCTCCTGGAATCGTAACATCTGGCATCACAGACACAATGCTGGCAAGAACACGCCTACTCGAAGATCAAGTTAATGAATGCGCCGCAAATCCGGAGGAAAAAAGTTTGCAGTTACACAACGGCTCTGCGGTCCACTATTTCACCACGTTTCAGCTACATGTGAACTCATGGGTCTACAAGGCTTGGTTCATTGTAGTTTGCTGACGCCCTTCGCGATGCTGAGACCTATAGTATCACTCACAACCAAATCGTTGACAGAATCTGTAATTACAAGAAAGACAAACAAAAAAGATCAGAATCAGAGAAATAAGCGGTAACTGACTAAAAAGATTGCAGAGAGGAATGAGAAACAGAGAAAAAGACAGCTCCATGCACACCCCACGGCAAAAAATAAATGCCATTTGGGAAACTGTCAAAAAAGTATCATTTTTCATTGTAATGATTTGGCATGGAAGGAAATAAATTTTACTCTGGATTTGTATTAAAACTCCATTAAATTAGAGCACTTGCACATTGTGCAAATGAAATGTTTGAATTATATGGATACATATTAAACTGATCACCTTTGAACACATTAGTTGTTGTAATAGTACCTGCCATTTACAGTACCTCCTTTGAATCTACTCTTTTTCCTTTCTGTAGCAAAAAAACAAAACAAAAACAAAACAAAACAAAAAAGAAAGGCTGCTGAAAAACATTTATCCAATAGTGGCAAGCCAGAAAAGCAATAAGGAGTCAAAAGGGGCCGTCTATGTCATGAGCTTTTCATCCAAACAGAATGTTCTCAAGAGGCAAAATGACAAACATACAGAGGTTTTCCTTTCTGACAGACATACAAAATAATCCAGCCATATCTTACTTGCCACCAAAGCTTTGTCAGTCATTCAAAAGACATCATCACAAACTTATTCATCATACTGCCCATTCAAGCACTGGTGTCTTTTTACAGCAACAAGGGATTACAACATCATAACTCTTTGAGTCTAAATGCAAAGACTACACCGATGTACGCCAATGTATCAAATACTGCAATAGTATCTTGCGGTTATCCGCCAAGTTTAGCGGTATCACCGAAGGATGATGATGAAGGAATATGGAAACATGTGTTTAAAAAAGAATGTGTTTCACATTAAACTTTTCACTTTATATCTGTGGATACTGCTCATCACACCATAAGCCTTCTCAATTTCGTATCATGCGACCGGAAAAACGTGGAAGCAACAGGAGAAAGATGAGCACATGGATGATACCTAAATCTTCCTCTCATGCACTATTGTGCTCTCAAGCTCTGTGACACTATTCCTTATCTTTAGTGTGCGTGGGCATGCCTGTCCTCACAGGAAATGGGGACATCTACTAGGTATCGTTTACACCTCATGGCAATAATAAATTCAATGGAAGCCCATCTTCAAGTTCCGGCTTGCTCTATGGATGCAAAGAAATGTCCTACTGCATGAATTCAAGCAACAATGAGATCAGAAGGTCAAGGAAAATGAGACTGCCATCAAATCCCTCTTCCACTGCATACAAACATCCATTTATGGATTATCTTTGGGGAATCATGAAAGGAGCTAATCGGGAGAAAAAGAAAGAAAGAAAAGAAAGGGAGGCGAGAGCACCAGTAGGCCTAAATGCAGCCCACATTCTGAAAGATCTAATGTTCGAGCAGATCAATGATTTGTTTCTTTCTTTCTTTCATAGGATATTTCTTTCCTCGATAACAACAAAGTTACATTGTGTTATATATGTATTTACCTTTCACTGATGCACAAACAGGAAGAGAATGAAGGGCCGAGAGGGGCTACACGATAACCAATACAAAAACAAAAATCAAAAAGCGGCTCACAAACTCATGAACGAAGAGGATGGCATCGGGATGAAGACAAAAGGTCAACGATCCATTCAGACATGAGAGCAAATCTCTGAGTGCCTTTGGGTCAATGTGCCAAATTATCAGACAAGAAGAAGAGACAACAGATGTGTCCGTTTGGTGATGGAAATGATAATGTTCATCCACACCCACTTCAAAATCAGTGGTTTTGCCCATCATCCTGACAAGATAGCTGCCAGGAAAAAAAAGACAAAAATGATCGGGATGGTTTGCTTCCGACCTAAAAGGGAAGCAAACTATTACTATAAACTGCAGGGGCACACCACCAGTGTTATGAGAAAGCTGCTGTGTCTCCTATCCTTGGCTAGCACATTCACCTCTTTGTGGTTATGTTCACCCAAAAGCCAATGGTAGCTAATCATTCATGATAAGATCTTGCCCCCTATGTTACAACACATGTCCACATGATGCCTAATAAAAAAATTGAACTTTCGAGCAAGAGTCCGTATCACTCAATGATCAAACTACAGAACCGGACGAAATACACATGTGTAGGCTATAACTAGCAAAAAAAAACGTGATCATAGCGGGAATACAGTTCTGTACAACATGCTCTGGAGGTACATGCACTTTAGACCTGGAAGCTGAAAGAGAAAAGGATTCACAGAGAGGTCAGGATAACTTCAGAATTTGTTGATGATCGTGTGTCCACACAAAGAGTTGAGACCCCCGTGTCTGGTGGATAAAATAGAGCGTAAACCCTGAGAAATCTTGTGGTTTATAATCATCAAGAAATCTTTCAGATAGTTAACTTTCAAGTACATCTATACAGTACTAAATTACAAGCTAATCATCAAAGTTAAAACTTACAGCTTGATTTGGAACATTGTGTGAACGTGTTCAAACTGGCGTATGCTCCTCAGAAGCAGCTTTAGTCAAATCAACATTATGTTTTTATCACCATTTATGACTTGAAATCAAACTCCTGAATGTGATTTTCTAACTTTTCGTCAAGTTGTTGACATGATTAGAAGTGTGAACTCTCAGTGCAGAAGGCTTGTGATTTTTGTCACACGGCTCCCACCAAATTTTAAAGGATAACCTTAATATACAAAGTGCACATGTGGATTGAGTGAATGCAGTAATATTAGTTAGAACACATCAGTGAAAGCTTGAGGAAAATTGGACAATCCGTTCAAAAGTTATGAATTTTTTGATTTTCTCCACAGTCACTGCTGGATGAGAAGACTACTACAGTTTGTGATGTCACATGCTTAGAATGACATATAAGGAAAACATGAAGAAAGTTCCCAGAATTTCTTTTTTGAAAAAAGTATACATTCCCTCAACTTGCTACGGACCTATATTAAGGGTAATATTATTTCCTCTGCCTTCTGAAAGAGGTAAGTAAAGTGTTCTTTTATAATGCGAGAAAAATGAAAATATTTTGAATTTTCTTTACACTTTTTTTATATCGTTCTACCAATGTGACATTGTAAGCTGTAGTAGTCTTCTCGTCCAGCAATGATGGCAATGGAACATTAAAAATTCATAACCATTGAACAGATTTTCTTATTTTCTTAAAACTTTCACTGACACGTTCTATATCAAGGTGAACTTGTCCTTTGAGATTACACCCTGCTTCCATACTATGAAACATGCAACCAGCCAGCTAGGCTATTTACATGTATTACGTGAGTGCAGACTGCTCAGCTAATAGCACAAAATGGTGGCAAAACGGCTTTCTTCTCAGTCTCATAACATTACTCTTTTTCAGGGTAATGGACAAAGAGGTCAATCATTATAAAGATTTACCTTTTTGTCAATCAAACTTTTGTTGAAATCATCAAATGTCATGATATTTCAATTTTAAATGAAACTTTTGTGTAATTTCTTCAGGAATATTTGTATATTTTTATTTTAGGGATCTAAAAGTTCATCTTAAAATAGGTGCATGATCTTGATGCAGAAAATGACAACATCATCCTCTGAAGACAGAGTAATATGTCAACCATTATCAAAAAAGATGAAACCAAAGCAAAATACATTTTGTTTATTAAAAACTAGGCAAATCTGATGAGGATAGGATGGGTCATCTGAGAGAAATAGATGTTACTAGAAATAAACTATATATAATATTCTTCTATATTACTGTGGAAATGAAGCAGTTATATCAATCTTTACTGCTATGTTAGCATCTACCCCCACCCCTAAAAAAAGGAGACTGATAACTGAAAATCTTATCACTAATATAATTTCAATTGTGAACATGGTTGGTTTGGGTTTTCATTGTAATCAACTGCATCTTGTAATACATACAGGGCAAAACACACCAAACCCTATACCAGGCATAACATTCATTAATCGATCCCTATAGTGCCGTATTATTGCAAAATTATGAAATTTGGGTCATGATCAGGGTTGCATCTCTTTTATTCGATGTTCACATTGCAACAAAAAAAAAATCAAAAAATACCTTTTGGGTTTATTTTTGAAGAGCTGACCCGCACACGTTATGAATGGAATGCTTGCCAGTCTACATATCAAGGCCAATTCAATACTGTAAAACGAGGAATGTTCGCGTGTATTTTAATTTCGCGAATTTCGCGAGTGCCAAGATTCGCGAAATTAAAATGCACGCAAAAGTTCTTGTCTACACTATATGCATTGAATGCCAGTACGTGGCAGGTCGTGAAAATTTCATGCTGCAAAAAAGACTGTCTGCTCCAATTCGCAAAAAAAAATTCATGTGGTGAATATATCATGTTTTACAGTATACAGCAGCACACCACAGCATGGTAAAAATTACATGGATCATCACAAGCAGTGCATTGTAGAATGTAAAATCATTTTTTTTTTTTTTTTTTTTTTTGCGGTCATAGTTCTCACTGCACAACTTGGCATCTTTTTTCAAAAAATTTCACTAATTTGTGTGATTTGGATCAGGACTCAAGTTACTCGGAATATTGCATTATTTCTGTTCTCTCTGTAAAACTACCATGACCTGAAAAAAAAAATGTATTACACTGTAGGAGTGCAATGATAATGCATTTTTGAGTCACAGTGCTAGACTTTGTACAAATATGTATGCATGATGTTGGTTTATTGCACAAACCCTACCCTGACCCACAAATACACCACCCACATAAAGAACCATGACACAGTCATAAATTGTTTATTCCTCCTTTCTACATAGAGCAACATTTTGTAATACATAAAAATAAGAAACAAACCCACAGGAAATATGCTAGAGCGTCCACGAAAGATACTTAGCACACAAATTCAACAGAATGGACAGCATCCATACGATACAGACACAAGTGGGCAGATAGATGTTATTACACCACGATGAAACCTGAGTTAAAGAAGCAATGAGATCATGATATCACTCTCTGCCCACGCTATCAATGAGTACTGCTTGCTTGACTGCACAAAATGATGGAAGATGATTTCATTAAGTACTGAAGGACAAATCAAATTCTCAAAAGGGGGAAAATGTAGTAACACAACATTATTCATCCTCTCTTTGCTCAATCATCAGCAGCATAAATGAGTAATTTTGGATGAATCATTTGCATATATGGTTGTGAACGATACTGTCTTGTAAAAAGAATCACATGTAAAACTGTATACAATTTTCTTGACTTACATATGTGACCCTGCATCACAAAACCAACAAAAAGTTACCACAGTGCAGACTCTGAGCTTTAAAAAGATGTAGTGCCTATAACTCAATACAACTGGAACCTCCTGATTTGTCTAAATAACAGAAAGAAAGCATACACTCTGGCAAAGTTTTTACTGAGGAGAGGGTCTATCCAAGCACTTAATCTCACCAAGTTGTGGGCTGTGCAATGAATGGGGGGAAAAAAACAGGACGTAATACCCTGTGATAGCCACAATGAAAGGATTATGAGATTAAGCTGAAATTGTAAACATTCTATTCATGACTGATACTAACCTTAGATACTTAGAATCATCCTTCCAAAAGTTGAAATTGGAGAGTATGTAAAAGGGTTTTAAGAAATTAAAAAGGGCCTCTAAGACAGACCTAATCACACTATTCTACAAAAAAAAAGTGTTCTTGAAAAACTGCTCAAACACAATTTCCATTCCATATCATGATCCCAAATTTTACAATAATGTGGAAGAATTGCTCTTTCAAAAAATATGAAAAACCTAGACTGAAGAGGTGACCTGTTCCACCTATTTTGAATCCTCACATAAAATTAGAACATACAACTTTTTGTTGATTTTGTAATAGACGGTCACTTGTAAAATTTTAGTGAAAACCGACCATTTTTCTTTGTAGGATTTATTCTGAATTTACATTTGTATCTATTGAAGCAAATTTCAACTTGTACAGTGGTGTTTCACTTGAAATTTATTCCATCATCAACTCTCTTCTTGAAAATTATCAAGGTTCTCTTGCTGTTACTGGCTATACCATTAGGAATACATGAGTACGTGTGCATCTGGGATTAAAAATTATTGAAATTGCAAGTAATTTGTCCTTCACCTATGAATACAATGGTGTTTAAAAAAGCACACACACACACCTGGTTCTGCTTAAACTGAAATAGAATCAACCGCCAAATGACATGGCAGTGGGTTCAATTGTAACACATGTGGAGACATGGGCAACTGTCCTCAAATTCTCACAAATAATTTATCAGACTCACCAGCAGTGATTTATTTCAAAACTATGAAAGAACCATCACAATTTTGTTGATCTTTTATTTTCTTCAGGTTTTTTTTAACTAAGTTGCACAATAGTGTAAAATGTGATAACGATCACCTGGTTTTGAATGTATGGGGGTTAGAGTTATTGTGGAAACTCAGCTATTTGATTGGTGGTTAAAGGTATTGTTTACCATTGGGAGCAGTGATTTAAAAAATGTTCCAAGTTATCACATTTGATGCAAAGAGGCCTATGTGTAAGGCAGTTGTATCACAAAACATCCTACCATGTAAAAATTTGGCAAATACAACCAAGGAAATATTGCTATTTTCCTCACTGAACCGTAATTGTACATGGTTTAGTCTAGAAACAATTTTATCATGTCTATTGTTCATATTTTGTATATCTAACAATACTTGACATTGATTATACAGACTAAAATTATTACATTGGTTGTTTCTATCCCTAACTCACATTTCCAAACTATTTTGAAGCACTAAAGCTGGGTTTTTGGTTTATCTGCAAATGGTACCGTAAATAATGCCTTTAAACACAGATTTATCATTGATAACATGCTTTCCCAGGAACAGCAAGGTTATGGAGTTGTTGGACACCTGCCAGTACCTTTATCACAAACTACATGTTTTGTTGTTGATGTACTTGATTATCCTTTGCATGTTGGTCAAAATGTCTAAACATTTCAGTTTCAGTTGATTGCAATCAGGTTTTAACATACACAGCGGTTAACATTTTTGCAATCAGATTTGCCAGTTACCTTGAGATGCAGTTGCTCTGATATGGATCTTCAGCCTGGAATTAAGTGGAACAGTTACAATAAAAAGGGCAATAAACCCTCTAAAAGTTATCTTGTCCAAGCAAAGTTCAACCTTATAAAGAGATCAATATACCGACACGAGTCTAGCCGACAATATGACAATAGTAGGATTCACACTGACACAAATTAGTGGGATTCAAGTCTAAAGATTTATATCGCGATCCAAATCAGAAGATTTTTGCCAGTATGGACATAAAAATCTCACCTTTTGGATCGCATTACTCAAGTTGTTGCATATCAACTCTGTCATGAGACGATTGGGAGGCCTGGTTTTCTGCACAGCTCCATTGCGCAGTTTGACACTGAGGAGCAGAGATGTGTAATTGGCAGTGGTTGGCAGATCTGAGCTATAAACATAAATTATTTCAAAAGACTTATGAATATATAAACGAATTATAAATCAACTCTACAGAAACACATTTCAGGCTCAAATGCATCATGTGATTGCACTTTCACATTTCAAAACACATTTCTGTCCCAATAATCTCAAAACAGCTTTGCATAAAACCAACTGCCAAAAACTACCTGAAAGTTGTTTGGAAACCTTTAATTTTCTGCCAGAAGTGAGTTGATAAATGCACCCTATTTCTTTTCACAACATTATCATTTTCTCTCTTTTTGGGGTGGAGGAGGAAAGGGCCAGCCTCCTTCAACTTTGTGTATTACCTTGGAGTAGAAGAACTGGAAGGTAGCCAAGGACTTTTTTCATTAACTGGAAATGAAGGGAAAAAGAGATTCTATTATTGGTCTACGCTTGATCTATCTTTTTTTTTCTGAAGCTGTTGATTCAAATTTACAGGCAGTAATAAATACACAAGTCAGGGCCATCTCACCCACAAGAACATTCTTTAATAGTACATATTTTGCTCTTTTACATTTTAATATTTGTCTTGTCTGACTCTATATCTGTGAAAATTTCTAAGGGATAGGCCTACATTTAGGCCTATTTGACAAGGAGATTACAATTTGCATATAAGTAGTAATTGAAGTAATTGAAATTATATTTGGTAGGTATTATGGTTTTGAGGCATATGTGAAAAAAAATTGATTAGAAGTGAAAGATTTGTTGAAAGTTGAATTTTTGATAATAAGTATAATAATTATAGAATTTATTTAAATGAATGAATTGAATGAGATGTTTATATGTAATATGTACTATGAATATAATGGTTATTATTTTATTTTTCTGCAACAAGTAATGCAAAACATTTATGGTTTATCTTATTAGTAATCTGTAACGTACGTGTTCAATGAACAATTGTTATCTGTTTGTATCTCTTGTGTGTAACGCTGGTGGAAGGCGCATTTCCACTTTCGCATTGTGGACAATAAAGCAATCAATTCAATTCAATTCAATTCAATAAAATATCTATGAGGTATTCATAAATTATTCAATGTCAAGTCCTTGAGATAATATTAATAACTGCATCCATAATGTTACAAAATCAATAACATTTACTAACTAGAAATGTCGCTATGGCGACTGGTATGCCTCCGCCATAATGCATGATTCTCCTAATAGGTCTATAGTACATGTGGACAATGTGTGATTACATTTTCACAAAATTGGCAAAATATTAAAATGACATGTTTGTCACAAATGTATCGAATGTTCACCTTCCTTGACCTATGTTTAATTGGATGAATAGGAGAGCATGTATTTGGGGATTTAAGAACTTTAACTTCGACTTTGACCCTTTCATAAGTTTACGCACTTGAGTAATTGTCAAGGTATAAATTGTATGGAGAAAAAGCGCAATTTCTGTATTGAACAGTAAATTGTTATCATTTTCATCTGGCCTTTGATTCATAAGAGAATCAATGTCAGGCAGAACATACATAAATATGTACTAAGTTTAAAGATAACTTGAGCCACTTCCGAGATATGGAGAAAGAAGTAAGTTCAGCACTTTCACTTGATCTTTGACCTTTTTACCTTTGACCTTCTTGGCAAAAAAAAAAGAAAATCCCAGAGAATCTCTAGTGGGTTATACATGCATACATCAAGTTTCTAAAAAAATAATCCTGCTGGCATTGCATAAATATAAGGAAAATAGTAAAATTTTGAAGTATTACCCTTGACCTTTGACCCCTGACCTTTGACCACATGAACCCCAAATTCCCTAGATAACCACTGCCAGTCAGTACATGCATATATACTTTGTTCCATAAAGATACCTTGAACAATTTCCAAGATACAGAGAATAAAGTGCAATTTTAACATTTTACTTGACCTTTTGACCTTTGACCTTTTGACCTCATGACCCCAAACTTTCACCAGAGAATCTTAATTGGGTAATACATGTATACACTAAGTTTCAAGAAAATATCTTCGAGCATTGCATAGATATGGGGGAAAAAGTGAAATTTTAAGCATTTGACCTTGACCATTTGACCTTTGACCTTGAGCATGTGCACCCAAAAGTTGATAGGCACAACTTCACCTCCTAATACACATATATGCCAAGTTTCATTAGGATACCTCAAAAGGTTTTGATAGTTACCCTGTCCACAAAATTCATTACGGACGGACGGAAGGACGGACGGACGGACGGACAACCCGAAAACATAATGCCTCCGGCACCACTTCGTGGCGGAGGCATAAAAACACTTCTTTTTGCATGGTACTTTACGATGACAAGGAGAAACATTATGTACAACTATTACCCTTGAAACTAACGAAAGGTACTACGCCAGTGGTACCAAAATTTTGAAAATTTTGCACTTTGGAAAGATAGAGTTGAGAATATGATATACTTAGGTAACAGCCTGTACACTATATATGGTCCATTTTTCATGCTTTTTGGATTTTAAATCTCCCAACCTTTATTTGTCAAAAGATTTTTCCTGAAAATATGATGGAAAGATGCTTATATCTAACATATTCATGATTACTTAGTTGGGGATTTTTTTTCAAAAGAAATTGCTATGAATACCACAAACATTACCATTATTTTCGTTTATTATGATGATATGAAGATTACTGACACTATTGCACAAACCTGGATTGACAACCAAAAAAGATATGTAATTTACCTCCTCAGTGGTTTTTTTTTTTTCTTGTTCTTTTTTTTTTTTTTTTTTTTTTTGCTTTCAAACAGCACTTCCTGGAAACTGGATTCATTCATATTTCAAAGACATTAATAAAGGATTCATGTTCTGTGTGGACCACGGTGGTTGTCATGGGAACCACAACAGCATGGGCCTACACTTTCATAATTGGGCAGTGGCAAAAATATCAATAAAGCAGCACCATGTGAGTGCCACCATGGCACATACAAAAATTGCTATTTAAAGTCTTGCAGCTGAATATCACTTGAGGTATTGTAGACGTCAACAATTATTTGGGTCAAAACTGCCCAGACTGCAGGGCAGGATGCAATCAATCCCGCTGTTTGTCTGAGAGCTGAGCCCTAGAGAATTCCCAGCAAAATTTAAAAAAAAAAGTTGAAACAGGAAGTCCAGTACATTGACCTCTTACGTGCAGCTTAGTTTAATTACTCAGTCATCCAGGTATGGATTCATGCAGATTCTGCACTGCCCAGCTTGTTTACAGTTCTTCCGGACACAAAGCCACAATCATTCTTTGAATGCAATATTTCATAATTTGGGTTAAGGCCAGGTCTAGGCAGGGCAATTTCCACAATACTTTTTTTTTTCGATATCTTATTGCAATTTTTGTTTGTATATTAGTGGTAATTGCACCTTTTCACTTTTAATTCAATTCTCACCAATCCACTGAATGACAAGGACACAAGATAATTTGTTGTGCAATGCAACGCTGAATAGAGATAAGACCGTCTAATTTTCCAAAATCCCTGAACACAATACGTTTTGTATCATGTGCAATGTTGAATGAGTGCTATATTATGCAAATGAATAGATCATCTTTAACTATTCAGTTGTTTTGATTTACCACTATTAACATGAGCCATGACTGTGCAACAACTCCTGGAGACTTCCAATTCCCCTAAGAAGAAGGAGGGGGTGGAGAAATAGGACATGGTACAAACACTGAATTATGCATACCTTGCAGATCATCTCTGGCAAAATATGGCAAAACATAGATCCCACACCTTCTAAAGTAGTGTGGGAAGATTGAATCTGAGGTACAATGTAACCTCCACAAAATCACCATTCCGGATACTACACACTGTGTTGAAAAAACTTTTATATTGCAGACACCTGACAGCTGGCATGTTTTCAGGCAAAAGTGACGGATCATCCAACATTTGCCCTAGATGTCAAAATGATATTCTTTTTCTGTGCTAATACTTCCATGATGAATCTGTCACAGGAATACTCTGCCTCTCACAAGCACATGGCACATGCAGTAAAAAGATAATAACAAAATAAAAATAAAACATTAAAAAAAATTAAAAAATATAAAAATGGAAATAGAAATATATATACATAGTGTAGTGATAGAGAATCTAAACAATTAAAAAAGGAAGTACAATGGAATTCAAAGAAACAACATTAACCCGTTGAGGACGAGTCCCGAGTATACTCGGGCAAGTGTCTATGGGAAATGCGTGTTGTAGCAAAATCAGTCCGTCCTCAATGGATTAAGAAAAACAGAGTGAATAAAATTATCCATTGCCATCCATGTCACTAACCAGGCACAGAGCTGAAGTGACAAATTTCCCACACTTTCTGCAACTTTCTCACGCTTGTGAAACCCTTCTGGGCAGCTGAGGCTGTTGTAGGAATTAATATCTCATGTAGACTTACAGAGGGCAGCAGCTGATAAAACTGATCACATTATATACTCTGCTTTTTTAGAGCCCAAATGAGGAATTATGTTACTCTGAAGAATATCTTATCTTGTGATGGTGAGAGCAACCATATCTGCTCTTGTTGCAAAAGGGCTGCACTGTCCACTTCCCAGACATAATGCATTTTGGATTCAACCCAAGAGTAGTTTGGGCACTCTATTACAATAAAAAGAAAATTATCATACAAAACAATGTTAAAGTAAATACAAAACACTATTTTCACGAGTGGTCAACTTTAATCCGTTGAGGACGGGCTGATTTTGCTGTAACATACATTTCCCATAGACACCTGCCCAAGTATACTCGGGACTAGTCTTCAACGGGTTAACTTATTTCCACAATCACTAGGTACTGTAACACATCAAGAGCGAAGTCTGTAGTTCCCTGGTAAAAAGTCCCAAACAAATCTTTGTACGTATTTGTATAACTTCTCTTTTCCTAGGCCTGCATTTTCATATGATCCAGAATGTATGGGAAGTAATACTTGAACCACTTGTAACAAATATGTAGGCAGTTTTTCAGTCGAATAAGAGATTTATTCATCAGAGCATTGCAGGTAGCAGACCCATACTTCCTAACACTATACACAGCAGATTTTGACAAAACAAAAGATCACATTGAAAAGTTTGTGTATATATCACATAACTGAATTGGTATCATATTCAATATTGGACAGCAACACAAGGATTTGCACCTTTCTTCTCTTTTTTGTCATTTCACAGTGAACTACTAGCTGGTAGGCAATATGAACACTCACAGCAAATGAAACAACTGTGCTACAATTCTGATTTTACATAACACGTACTGTAGGCCCTACATGTACACTGTATGTGCCATAAGGCATGCCAAACTTTACATTACAATTACTGAGTATATGTCTGACGAGGGCATGATTCTGATGTACTTTTATGTTTATTACGTGTCACCTGCCACCCTTGGACAGCATTATAGTCAGCGATGTGGAGTGGACTCCTCCAAAAATGTTAAAATATGTACTCTGACCTCCAAAGTAGGTTCTGATAAACAACATTCCTGAAGTCGGGAGTCATTTTGTTGCCTTCAGGTGAGATCCACCACAGCTTGCTGGGAAGTCCTCCAGTTACCTTCCCTTTCTCCTTCTCTCCCTCAACCATCCCAATTTTCACCATTAATTTTTCAATTTCATTGCAATGCACATAATGCTCACAGAAACCAGATTCACACTGTATTAATACACAAAAATCAAAATTTTTGAAAATCAACTTTTGCAACAGGACGCAAAAACTGTTCACTCTTGTGTGTGGACACAAACAAATTGTCAGCTCTTGCAATATATGCATCGTCATGTGAAAATCTGTTCCTACTTGACTTTTTTTTTTTTGGAAGTCTCGCAAAAATTTCACCTGTGCAGCATGTGTAAACGTTTCACAAATAAACCATTAATTCTTTTCTATCCCACAATGCAACTCATAACATACATACAGTGTATAGTCCAAATTTTATGGAGAACGAACATTTACTTATAATGTCGCTTATACAGTACTCTATGATATAATTTACCCCAGAATATAAGACAAATCACTGATACTAAATAGATTCAAGTGTGCTTTGAAAATTGTGTGTGCAAGGAAACATGATGCTCCGAACCATCATTGTAATTGGAATGTATGTAGATTTTTTGTGGATGTTGTTGTGGGTGAACAGTGGCAAATAAATCAATTTTCACATCACCATGCAAAAAGTGATAACTGCTGTGTTTGAATGTGGCTTGTGACAGAGACATGTGGTCAGCACCTGTGCACCTGCTGTCCATCATCCAGCCCTGGTCTACTACCTCCCTCATGGTCAAAAGCTTGCACAGTCCAATCCCAGCAAGGACAATGCTTATTCATGAAAACTGAGAAAAGTTCACAGTTGATGGGACACAAACAAGAGACCCGTGGGTCTAGCGCTCACCTAAGTATTCACCTTTCACGCAGTTTCCCCCCCCCCCCCCAGAAGAACACTTTTTTAAAGATTCTTTTAATAATTTGGGGGGATTTTTGTTGTTGTTGTTGTTGGGGGGAGGGCAGGAGCATGGTGTCCATTTTAACAAATTGAGATCCTAACCCCCTAGGGATGCTACCTGCCAAGTTTGGTGAACATCCATCATGAGGTTTTCAAGAAGATGAAAATGTACAATTTAGGCCCCAATGTGGACCTCCCCACCCCTCCTCCCTGCCCGCTAGGGGGGCACCTCTGGATCTGCTATCAAACAAACTTGAAACTACAGTCATTAATGTACAAGCTCATAGTATTAACTTAGCTCTATTACTTCTTATTCTAGAGAAGATTTTTAAAGATTCCTTAATTTTGTGAGGTTTGGATCCCTTGGGGCCCTCCAGGTGGGACACAGTGCCCATTTGAACAAATTGAGGTCCTACACCCTTAGGGATGCTACCTGCCAAGTTTGGTGAAAATGGGTCATGGGGTTCACAGGGAGAAGATGAAAATGTACAATTTAGGCCCCATTAGGACCCCTCCCCATCCTCCTCCCCTGGGTCCCAAGGGGGGCACCCCTGATTCTGTGATGAACAAACTTGAAACTATAGTCATTAATGTAGTAACTCATAGTATTAACTTAGCTCTATCACTACTGGTTCTAGAGAAGATGATTTAAAAGATGATTTAAAAGATACCTTAATCTGGGGGCCCCCTGGGTGGGGCACGGTGCCCATTTTAACAAATTGAGATCCTAACCCCCTAGGGATGCTACCTGCCAAGTTTGGTGGAAATCCATCGTGAGGTTTTCAAGAAGATGATAATGAAAATGTACAATTAATGCCCCATTTGGACCTCCCCCCCCCCACCCCCCACCCCCCGGGGAGGGGGGGGGGGGATGGGCACCCCTGGATCTGCCATGAACAAACTTGGAACTACAGTCATTAATGTACTAACTCATAGTATTAACTCAGCTCTATCACTTCTGGTTCTAGAAAAGAAGATTTTTAAAGATTCCTTAATTTTGGCGGTTTGGGGCCCCCTGGGAGCCCCCCCCCCCCCCCCCAGGTGGGGCATGGTGCCCATTTTAACAAATTGAGATCCCAACTCCCTAGGGATGCTACCTGCCAAGTTTGGTGGAAATCGGTCTTGGGGTTTTCAAGAAGAAGAGGAAAATGTAAAAAGTTTACGCACGACAGACAACGGACGACGCACGACGCATTGCGCACGGTGCACGACGCACGAAGAGCGATCGCAATAGCTCAGGTGAGCTAAAAATATGAAACAAATCAAGTAAAAAACAAAAATAAAACCCCAAAAGTTGCACCCTTCTCCTTCCATCAACTACATGTTGTTACTTTTGAAATGTAACAGCTCATGACTAGAAGGAGACATGACGCATCTCAGTTTTTCAGGTTTTTCAATAATATTAAACAAAGAATATTAAAAGTGCCACAACAATATTGTCATGTTTCAAGAAAACTTCTTTCTTTAAAGATGTAACATTTACATCGAAATTCATGTTAATGTTCTGATGGTACATATAATATGACAATGTCTTTTCCAGGCCACTGTTAATTTTTTTCAGGGTTTCAAATTAAGATACCCTAAGACACTGCTTTGGGGTTTTTTTCCAGTTTCACATGATTAATATCAGTCACACAATGCAACAGTTTTTTTTAAAGGGTTTTCATAAGATGTCATGTTAACCCGTTGAGGACGAGTCCCGAGTATACTCGGGCAGGTGTCTATGGGAAATATGTGTTGTAGCAAAATCAGTCCGTCCTAATGATATTCAAACATACACATGTAGTCATGAATTCTCTCATCATTTGTGCAATTCTATTTTGATACGTTTTCACATATCATTTGTGTATAGTATGTGAAGCAGTTCCATTTACCAATCAGTCCTTGCCTCTTTTCGTTGTATATAAATCTAGGATGGCAATGTTCACCGCATGCATTAAGAATTAGCACTGAACAAGCTTGAAGGTTGTCATAGGCAACCTGTTTAACTCATTAGTAACTGAACCGCCCGAAACTGCCTGTCCGCATTTTTATAGTTTTATGCTTTACTATTTATATTTTTTTCATATATAGAATATATAATTATGTAACTTGAAAGAAGTCAAAGGTCAACAAAAGTACCAGTATGTCATTTCTGTGACATGCAAGGCTTTCAAATAAACATAACTTATTATAATACACAAAAATAAACATGCAGTGATCAATTTTGCATAATTTAGAAAGTTGTCGAAATGAGAGTAATATTGGTGTACCTTCCAGGGAACAATAGACCATTACGTACAGAATCTTCAGTTCCCAAAGGGTTAATACACTGTATTAATTATACCTCTCTTTTTAATAATTCCTTGATATTTCACGGTCACAGTGAGTAGGCCCAATACGTTTTTCTTCTTCCCTCATTATTCAACCCATATTGTATGTTCAGTTTGCCATACAGTGCATTCAAAAGTCTGCTTTCATCACCCCTTGGCATGAAGCAATTATCATGCAAGTCTTTGTGTAGATTGTCCATTGAATATTGCTGTAACACAATGGGATTTCAAGGGTGTGGTTGGTATAATAGAGAAGTTAAAGAACAGGGCTTGGGAATACATGAAAGGAATATTCTACACAAAAGAGGTTACCTCATGATTTGCATTGAGGAAAAACTGAACTTTGATCCTCGAATGTAAATGTTCTGAGACATGAAATTTTTCAAGATCGCAGTGAGAGAGTGAGAATTTTCGATGTATGTATCAATGCATTCAACTTTAAGTTTGAAAGGCAGTTGAAGATGACCTGAAAAATAGCTGCACACATCACAATGCAGGCTTTGTGTGAATGCTCTTTCTTTGTAATTCATGTTAAATACAATCTCATGTCTATAACCAGCACAAATTTGCTACCACAAGACCATTAGCCCACATCTGATGCGGGGCCAGTCACAAATTCATGCAAACAGTCCATGGCATCCTGTATCTAACAAACACTAATTAGACACTTTTACCAGAGAGCACCTCCCTGCTTTTACACTCTAGGTTGTACATGTGTGGACCTAGTATACCATACATTCTGTATGTTGGGAATAGTTTTCCATCCCTCATTTTCCCTTTTTCATCAATCTTTCCCATCATCTTAGGCAGTCTTTTCTCCCTGCACTGAGGTAAGTTTTCTGCTCAATCTGTCCATCCTTTTCTTTCTCCTTCCTTCAAGCATCTGCGATCCTGTTCCCATTTTGATCGTTTTGTCCTTCTTCTTTCTTTTTCCAGGGCTCACGGGACCTTGACCCGGGAGGCTTTTGAGATCTGACCTGGTCAGTTCCCTCCTCCCAGCTCCCTCCCTCTCTCACTGTTAAGCGTCAACTCCCATTCTCTCTCTTTCTTTTGGGTAACAGATAACCACAAAACATGGCAGGTGCTGGTAAAAAGTTACCTTGGAGTACCGCTGCCAGGGTGCAGGTGGTTAATTGAATCATTCTCATTGATATGATCATGACCACGTATTCTAGACTACACCTCTGGGCCTGAGTTGAGGCCTACAGTGAGTACTACAAGTTCATCGATGACCTCAGCATGATCGACTACTAATATGTAATTTGTATCAAAACTGCAGACCTACCAGTCCTTCACCATATACCCTTTATATCTTTTTTTTTTAAATTAAATCCATGTCATCTATGCATAATAATTTTAGAGTATAACAATTTCAGCAAATTCATATTTCAATTTTTTGTCTTCATTAGTGATAAATGTGCAAGTTTGAAATTCACTGGAATATTAAATTCGGGAGAATGTGTTTAAAATTTTTCTCCCAAAATAGGGACCACTATTGATATCAACATTGATTGCAATGGTAAGACATAAATAGAGGGTTTAGGTGTAATTTCACACCATATTCAAGTTTTCTTTACCAACAATGGAGTAAAAAATCAGATTTAAATAGTATGGTACAATTTCAATTCAAACTGTGCAAAACACGGCCCAAGAAAGTAAAAGAGGCAATGTATGACGTCATCATTGCGCAACTCTCCCACTGGCTTATGCACAAAATCGTTATTAAAACTCATTATTTGAAACAACACTTTTACAACTTCAAACCATTCTCCCTTATGAGTCATTGTCAATACCTGTAGGTTATTGCAGGACTACAATAATTTGATGTAAAATGACACAATTTATGCTCTTTTTATTTCATCATCCATGTCAAAATGGGAAATATAAGGTCAATAGCACACTTGTGATGTGATGACATCATCTCATCCTGCAGTTGCATATCCTACGCTAGTGGTTGTGACAATGCAGCTTTCATCACTGATTCATGAAAACAAATGCAATTTTAAAATTTGAGATTTCAGATCTGATTTTGATGAAACTTCTACCATTCCGTTTGTCTGACCTTTTTACATTTAAGCCAACTTTAATATAGAGTTGTAGAAATGAGAATAGAAATTCTACAATTCTGATCAATTACACTTGTACTTAGCACAATTGACATAGGCTAAGAAGTATTTATAAACCAACATGCACACCCAATAGAAGAGCACTGGAACCTTTTTATCATCATTCAAGGCTTACACCTTTCCAATGGAAAGGTACTGCCATGAGTAGATAGTAACACCTACACACTGAACAAGGTGGAAGCCTTCAAGGCGACAAATATTGACAGGTACATTGTAAATGCAAGACAAGGTGCTATGAATACAAAACAATGACTCATCTACAATCTAAGTTGGAATACAGTCATAACCTAAAACTTGGTATGCTACCAGTTTGGTATTGATATGGCACGCTGCAGCCCAGGGTACCGTCATACTACCCCGCATTGTGACATCATGTAGTAGCACTACCTTGTTTTCTTAATAATACGTTGTAAATTTACACACTGCTCTCATACATGTAGCTGCCAAAGTTTAGCAATCATTTATACGGTACAGCGTGAGCTGTACATCTATGTACATGTACAAATGTACTGTCCAAAATGCCACTATAGCAGCATAGCACTGGCATTATACTGTTTTGTACCACAGAGACATAGAAATCATAATTAGGTAAACTGCAGGATTTATTTGATGTACCAGCTTTCATTTATTGTTGTTGAGATTACTCACACAACAACAAAAACAGTACTAAAAATAGAAATAGATTTAATTAATAGTTTGAACAACAAAGTGGTGGATTTTTAGTTGGTTCACAAAAGTACATAATACTGCATCATTTATTTTGACTTGGAATACTCAATATCATTTTGAACAAAACATAGAAGTCCTTTAAACAAGAGACCCGGGGGTCTTGCGCTCACCTGAGTAACGCAAGTTCACCTTTCACGCAGTCACTAAGCTAAATTATTCAGAGCTCTACCAAAATTTGACTAGGCATTCTCAAGTAGAAGATGAAAATGTACAATAAGGGCCCAAATTTTTTAAGATTCCATAATTTGGGGGGATTGAGGGCCCCCTGGGGCCTCCTGGATGGGGCATGGTGCCCATTTTGATAAATTGAGGTCCTAACCCCCTAGGGATGCTACCTGCCAAGTTTGGTGAAAATCCATCATGAGGTTTTCAAGAAGAAGATGAAAATGTACAATTCAGGCCCCCAAGAGGGGCACAGCTGGATCTGCTATGAACAAACTTGAAACTACAGTCATTAATTCTAGAGAAGATTTTTAAAGATTCCTTAATTTAGGGAAGTTTGGGCCCCTTAGGGGCCCTCCAGGTGAAACACGGTGCCCATTTTAACAAATTGAGATCCTATGCCCCTAGGGATACCTGCCAAGTTTGGTGAAAATTGGTCATGGGGTTCTCAAGAGGAATATATGAAAATGTGCAATTTGGGCCCCATTAGGACCCCCTCCCCCCTCACCTGGGTCTCAAGGGGGGGGGGGCACCCCTGATTCCGCCATGAACAAACTTGAAAACTATAGTCTTCAATACATGTACTAACTCATGGTATTAACTTAGCTCTATCACTTCTGGTTAGAACTAGAAAAGAAGATTTTAAAAGATTCCTTAATTTGGGGGGGGGGGGGGTTGGGTCCAATGGGGGCCCCCTGGGTGGGCATGATGCCCATTTTAACAAATTGAGATCCTAACCCAGTAGGGATGCTACCTGCCAAGTTTGGTGGAAATAGGTCATGGGGTTCTCAAGAAAAAGATGAAAATTTATAATCTAGGACCCATAAGGATCCCTCCCCACCCCCACCCCCCCCCCCCCCTGTCCCTGGGTCCCAAGGGGGGTACCCCTGATTCCACCATGAACAAACTTTAAACTACAGTCATCAATGTACTAACTCATAGTATTAACTTAGCTCTATCACTTCTGGTTCTAGAGAAGAAGATTTTTAAAGATTCCTTAATCTTATTTTTTTGGGGGGGGGGGGTTGGGCCCCCTGGGGGCCCCCTGGGTGGGGCACGGTGTCTATTTTAAGAAATTGAGATCCTAACCCCCTAGGGATGCTACCTGCGAAGTTTGGTGAAAATCAGTCTTGGGGTTTTCATGAAAAAGATGAAAATGTAAGAAGTTTACAAACGACGCACGACGCACGACGGACGATGCACGACACACGACGGACGCCGGACGAAGAACAATCGCAATCTATAGCTCACTTGAGCCTTTGGCTCAGGTGAGCTAAAAAATCCTTATCATAGGCCTTTGCCTGCATTCCATGTGATACTTGAATATAATTAAAGTAATCATATCACTGAGTGCATAAAACATTCTTGCTATGTCAAAAGAGGCTCATTCTACCAGTACCCTACAAATATCAATTTATTTTCTTGTCTCCAAGTCATAGCAAATCAGTCACAATGTACAATAACATGTAGTACTGCAAGTCCTACAGTTTGTACGTCATTCCTCTGTACACATTCACATATTAAAGGTATGGGTATTTTTTCAATGTTTCTCCATCCAGTGTGTTTCTTTTTGGATCTTTGTTTTATAAATTAAATGAGACATGTTTGCTGCATAAATGATTGCAGAAATTGATATTTGCAAAGATTTACTGTCATGAAGAATAGGTTTTAGCATTTTAGTTTAGTTTAGTTTAGTTTAGTTTATTGAAGTTTCAAAAGGCACTTTTTAAAATAAACATACTGTAAAAGTGGATATTTTCATGCTACTAATTTTTCGTGCTTGGCCGGGTGAGAAGAGTTTCAAATGTTTTTAATTCCACAGAATCAAGACATCAACTACTGGAACATATGGCTTGCAAAAACATTTGCATGCTGTTATTTTCGCGCTTGTTTCTGGTTGCTCAAAATGCACGGAAATTTCAACACCGCGAAAAATGTCCACTTTTATAGTATACAATTATGTGAGACTGATGTCTATAGGAAATACAGGGGAAATTGCCACTTACATCAAATCAAAATGTATGTTGTGGAAACAAAGAAGAATCACATCAGAGAGTTACTAACTGGTACAACAGCTGAAAGTCAGTCATTTCAAAATGCTACAAAATGTCTGCACATTTAGGCAGATTTATACCTCATTTTAAACAACTTTTAGCGGCTCTTTTTGCTACACTTCATTTTAAACAAAGTAGCATATTTCAGGATACCTTTGGTTAACTTTTTTTCGTGGAATGTGCCCCTTCTGTCCAAATACAACAGGGACCCTACACCACATTCTGTCACACTGTCCATCGATGTTAGAAAGGTATACTTGGCGACACAATAATGTTCTTAAGGTTATACAGACCATTATAATGAGCACAGAAATTAACAATTTCGATGTTTATTGTAACGTAGGGGGCCACACGATTGTAGGAGGCACAGTACCCCCGCACATCCTGGTAACTAACCAACGCCCAGATCTTGTTGTCATATGGCACGATCCCATACACAGATTATGGTAGTAGAGTTAACAGTTCCTTTTGAGAGCAACATAAAAGACGCTCACAAAAGGAAGATAGAGAGGTACAAAGATCTGGTTCGAGATCTGAATGAAACCGATTACGACACCTCATTTGAAGCGATTGAGGTCGGACAAAAGGGATTCATTGATGCTGAAAACAAAACTCGAATAAAGCAAATCCTCACCAAGTGTAACTGTAACAAGAAGCCAAAGGAGCTGTACAATGACCTAAGCAAGGCTGCACTTCTAGCTTCTTTTGTCATATTTTACAGCAGACACGAACAAACATGGTCTGATGCACCGTATATGTCGGTATAATCAGGTTTTGTATACAGTACCAAATCCCAATTCAATATGTTATCAAAGATTAACATATTGCTGATATTATGTTATTGTTGAAAATGTTATGTGATAATATATTGTATACACAGGAAATTATTTGAAACTGAATTGTATGTTTGATATATTGAAACGTTTCCTGACTGTGTGATATTATCATTTTTGGCAACATTAGTAGTATTTGCACACACCACCTACACATATGATGTTGGAAAGTCAAATCCGTCCAACACATGGTCAAATTCAAAAGTTGTATTGATACATAAATCTGGTGATTTAAGTTTGTTTGAAATTTTTTTTTGATTAATTTCCCTCACATTTTGTATAAGTGAGATATTTCATTACATTTTAGCAGTTGAAATTATTCTGTGAGGTGAAATGTATATATGTGCATGAAATGTTACAGTATTTGGCGGCAGAAAGTTCGATCTCATTGCCTTTTTTTTTCTTTTCTTTTTTTTTTGGTACAATGTACCCAGTTGTTTAGTAGATTCAGGGCATCCTCCTGGTAGATTACATCAATTGATTGTAGAGCAGGCTTCAGAGATGTGTGTCAGGCCCTTTGTGGAACATTTCTTTTTTAAAGGCGACCATTCATCCCCAGTTATATTTCTTTATTGTTTTAATCCTCTCCTGGAATATGTAATTTTTTTTCAATGTAAACATGGTTATGACCTCAACGGACAAAATATCATTAATACCCTTTATGCAGACGATTAAACGTCATTACCAAAGTACACAAAAAGTATATATAGCTCATACACATTTCATCAGAATTCAACTCTCACACTCAGTTCATGGGTTTATCTCTATAGTATGCAAAATGTTAAAGTTTGTTGATTAGTATAGTATATATATGTGTAATATTCTATATTTGTATATATATGTAATATGGAATTAGATACACCGAAAGAAGGCTCATTACAGTTTTTAGGACCACGGATATATTTTTCTTTTCAATGGGAAAGTAAATGGAGTTTTTGATTTTGTACAAAACAAAATCAGAAAAAAAAAAATGCAGAACATCGACTGATTATTGGTCCGCCCGGAGTGTGAAGTTTCTATAAACGTCTGATATATACATACAACTTTTGTATATATTTAAAAGAATTGATATAAATGTTATAATGATTGTTAGTGTTAAATATTATTGTTGATACTGGCACATTAATCTCATGGATGTTATTTGTGTTGTATGTTCAATGTGTACCTGCAATTATCTAAAGAGATAATTGACCTGGTTATATATAAACATTTTCTTGAATAAAGAAATGATTCAATCAAAATGTGAAGCAAAAAAATATTAAACAAAACCACCCTCCCCCCACCAAATAATCTTCACATGTTAATATATGTATGTACATCACCTTCTGTTATCTTAGATCCACGCAAGTTACAATTATGTGCACACAAAGAACAAATTTCCTCATTGTATCATGAATAGTTCAAGATTCTCTACAAGGACAAATGCCTCACAAAAAGTTACTGAACTCGCTGCACCGTTTTCATTTCCATCCATTGTCATCTCGCAATGCCTAAAATAGAACTTTGCTGTTATGTCACACCAACTCTGAGATTGTTGGGTTTCTCACTTCAAAGGTGTTTTTTTTTTCAAAGGCTGTCTGAGGTCATACATAGTGAGCTGAAACCAATGTGAAAGGAATGACCTTAAAATCTAATAATAGGAAAAAAGGTCTTCAAGGCTTTTGTGGTGATGTAAATTGACTTGATTTCAGTGGTACCTAGTATTATTAACAACCATTTCCAATCTCTGTCCAGATAGTTACCACACAGGAAAGTTTGGATACACCTGAAGATGGCAGGATTTCACATTATACAACCTTCAAACTAGGAGAGTATTGGGACACCATTTGTTACAGTAAAACAAGAAACATTCACAGCATGAAACTTTCACGAAAACACTACTGGCATTCAATGTATTGTGTTACATACAAACAGTTACGAGTAGATTTCATTTTCGCAAATCTTGGCTCCTTGGATTCCCGAAAATGTCATGCATGCGAAAATTTCTAGTATTACAGTATGTTTTTAAAATCTTCCATGTATTAGAATAGTGATTTAGGCTATACACATTATGATAATAATGATAATAATAATAATTATAACAATAATAATGATAAAAACCACTTATTTAGTGCTCAATACTGATGTTTCTAAGCGCATCGACAGAAAAAAATATCAAATTTGAAAGAGAGCATTATGTTACAGTTATAGTTATGACTTTAATATCTTCTCCTCCTTTTCTTTTTACTGGTCACCATATTCTATTCTTTAATAGTTTGTAGATTGATTAAGGGAAACAAACAAAAAGGTAACAATAGCAACAAATATCACATCATGAAGTTCGGTAGCAATTTGACCAATGACAAGCCAAGGGACTCAGACAAGCTTTACATTAGCATTCAGTAATTCATCCAAGTTTGTCCTCAGGCCCATTCAGGTGTAGCAATGTGCCTCAATCCAACAGGAAGGCCATAGTGACATCA
Organism: Diadema antillarum; assembly: GCF_040938485.1. NCBI lineage: Eukaryota > Metazoa > Echinodermata > Echinoidea > Diadematoida > Diadematidae > Diadema > Diadema antillarum. The sequence continues at coordinate 274,731 of NW_027271179.1, forward strand.
ATAGGAATTAGAGGGACTAGGTAATCTGGTCAATGACAAGTACCTTCCCAGACATCCGTGTCAATCAGCAAAGAGAGACAACTTTTTTTTTTTTTTTTTTGGGGGGGGGGGGGGGTGGGTGGGGCTGTAGTTCATTTAACAGAACCACAAACTTTTTTTTTTCCAAGCATGTTGACAAATGCTAGATTACATTCATTGAAAATGCAAGTGCATCACTTTATATGACTATGGTAGGAATTTTTTTTGAGAAGACAGATTTTTGATGATATTCATAGTAAAAAAATAATAACAATAATAATAATGCTTATAATACTAATAAAAATGATGATAATAACAAAATAGTAATAATCAGAGGAGGATCCAGGAATTCCGTAAAAAGGGAGGCGCCTAGCTATGCAAAATTATTTTTTCGTATTTTATCTTTTTTTTCCTTAAAGTTTTCCTTTTTTTTTTTTTTTGTTTAAACTAAAATAAAGAGGGGGCGCGCGCCCGGCAGGCCCCCCTCTGGATGCACCACTGATAATAATGATAATAGTTATAACCATAATAATAATACCCGTAATAATAATAATAATAATAATAATAATAATAATAATAATAGCAACATATATAAAGCACATTTTCCATAAACGTACATGTTTGAATCTACTCATTCTGACAATATCATTTGAGTTCTGGACATCTTTTAATGAACACTGTAGGCCTATATATCTATCTAGGCCAGATTATGCATACTTGCAAGATATAAACACGCACAATGAGGTGTGAGAAAGATCTCTCACACCTCCCTGACAAGGCATCAGGGCACTGACCCTACGGCTAAGTACCGGCACTCTTTGAAATGCATATTTTAATTCACGACTTTGTGATTTGATACCACAAGTCTTCATAATGAAAATAGAGTGGATGCAGTTAAAAACATGAGGCAAATGACTCACACATATACAGGAAAGACTAGACGGTAGACGTCTGTCAAGTAGGCCGGAGTGCAGTGATAGTACGTGGTCCGCGCCCATTCACACGCTCATTAGCTCCGCGGCACTGCCCCGCTCATCCCAGCGGCTTCACCGGGGAGCATGAAGACGTAGCGAGACGTGATGCACTGGTAGACCTATAGTACCGGTACCTGATGAGCAAACGCAAGTTACCGAGAAATGAGCTTGAAACCACGGCACATAGTGTCTAGACGTCATGAATGTGAGAAATGACAAGGAATGAACAAGACCGCAAAACCAAATATGACCTCATCTGACCTTTCCAGCCTCTTGACATATTTAGGTTTCCGGTAACAACAGTCAGTGGGTGTAGCGGTATCGATGCACCGTTATTTCTCTGATGATCAGTGCTGAGTCATACACGTTTACTGTGTGAAACATGTTTACCGTCGTAAATTTACCCCGCATACCTGTACGATCCGGGTGCACACACCGTGTCAATACATCGCGCACACTCCGTGCATGCTTCTTTGAATGTTGGCGGACTTTAATTTTTCCCTTTCAACAGCGATCTACGCAGACTCAAGAACAACGTTGTATAATTGCAGGTGAAAACCCCAAACAAGATCGCAAGACGCACAACCCTTATTATGCGAAACTCCTCGCTGAGCCATCTGCGTGATGCTGGAGTGGGCGAGTCGTTGCTATAGTAACGATTTCCGCATCACTTGTACACGACTGTTTCGCGATTGCATCTACCGTGCGTTTTTTTCCACCCTGCTTTCATTTAGAGATTCTTGGAATCTCCTATTGTCTCCATTAGTAGGCATACAACGAGACAAACAATAGCCGAAAATGCAAGTAAACATTAACTGTTCCGCCATCGCCTTGCATAATCTGTGCACAGTGTGGACAAGGAGGACAAAAGAATACGATTAGTATTTGGGAAAAACAGAGTAATCCTTGGAACTGATGAAAGTTCCCACACAAAGGATGCAGCCGGACCCAACGACGGACGAGGATGGATCATACTACTCTGGACAGTTCAGCTTCGTGACATGAGAAGGGAAAAATGCACGAAGTCTTTATAGACTTCTCAGTGATGAAAAGACGTCTAATGAGGGAAAGCACCCCCGCTCCCACTTATTGTTAAGAAGTTTCCAGGAGTCATTCAGTGTTTATCTGTTGTTGGTGGGTTTTGTTGTGGGTTTTTTTTTTCAGTTCAATTGCTCCCCCCCCCCCCTCTCTCTCTCTCTCTCTGCTCTTTCTTTTTCTCTCTATTGTAACCACGATCTCATTGCAATGGCTCACCTCACAAACGGAAGTAATCGAATTACTAGAATTGTGCATCACTGAAAAACTCTTCTGCCGTAACCACTGTGGAGGGGGTTCCGCACATGACTCATAATAACATGTGATCATACTTCGAGTTATATATATATATATATATATATATATATATATATATATATATATATATAAGTAACAAAACTGCAACAAAGTTCATGCTGTATTCACCAACGGTTTATTTCTTCACACAAATTTTCGAGCGTCTCGCCGCCCTTTCTCAAGTGTTGATACTGAGAGAACAATAACAAAATTAAGCCATAACAATATATTGCAACCGTGTTACCAAGGATGCGCGCTTTAACGCATCAATGCTAGGCATCCTATGTCATATATATATATATATATATATATATATATATATATATGACATAGATAAAATGTAAACGAAATATTTTTTTCTTTAAAGAAATCATCTGCGGATGTTGCAAACTGCGTATGTTGTTTTTAACAATCAGTACTGAAAAAAAAAGATTTCTATCTGCAGTTGCAAATATAGATTTATAGTTTAAATACGAAGCAATGATTTTGAAAGTACGGCTGTCGTAAGATCAATAATTATTTCACAAATCATTCACATCTCTCCATATATTTCTGTATAATATAATGTTCACATTGTATGATTGTCAGATTTCATGAGTGTGTATTATCAAGCGAAGGACAAATCCAAAATAATGGCATTTAGACGTTATTGTGTTAATATTGCTATAGATTCAAACTGCAATAGAATAATTCGTGATAAACTTTGCACGATAGACAATCAAATTTATAGCCACTGTCTGAATTCTAATTTATATCACACAAGTTCAAGCTATGTTTGAGCTTATGCAGATAGTATGTCCTGATAATGTAAGGGCGCAAGCTTCGCCTATACGTCTTAACCCATTCCATACTGGACCCTGATAGCCTGTGCACTAAGTCTATGGGGATTTCAGAATTCAGTATGGAATTGGTTAAGTAGTTTGTGGTTTCAATTTGCAGTCTGTGACACGGCGTGTGCAATGACTCAGCGCGGATCATCAAGAGGAGATGTTTCAACCTGTCACCCACGAAATGATGCTATCGACTGCCGAGAGCTCCGAGAGTCTTAAAGGTCAGATAAGGTCATTTTATGCAGTCCCAAGAGGAAATGTGTTACCTTTGTAAAGTCATACCTTGTGTACAACCACAGATCGCGTGGGAATAACAAGATAATACATGAAATATGAATGGAGAGAATTTGTAATTTCATTAAAATGTGCACTTCCGCTGATAAAATGAATGGATATGCATCTTTTTTTTTCTTTCTTTCTTTTTGTCGAAATGTCAACATTATGACTTACGGAAGTAATACATGTGCATTTGTAATCCGATGTAAAATCAAATGTGAAGCCATGTTCTGATGACAGCGACATCGGCGGCGCGGACGGAGGATGTAGCAAACTTTATTGCATTGACAGCCACCAGTTCTATCCATGAGCTTGCCCTACAGGCTAGAAACGTGTTTTATTAATCAAACGCTCGCCTTTTGAAATTATACCGTGTCGTTAATCATTAGCATGACAATGAGCGACTGAGAAAATGATCATTTCGTGGCTTGTAAGAAAGTACCCTCTGGCGAGCGGAAGCGGACGGAGAATAGATTTACGAGAAGATGAAGTTTAGTCACCCTATCCTGCCTCTTGTCACTCTCTCTGGAAAGAAAATGATGCTTTAGAAGACATCAAGCTGAGAAAAGCGACCTCAAGAGAGAAGGAATATTAATTCTACGTCAAGCCCTTGACCTCAGTTTGGTGGGCAACCGGTAGATCGAATTTTAACACGTAGAGTCTATTTAATAGAAGATCCTGCCTTATTTTTATAGCTCGAAGTCGTAAATTTGCTTGGATCTTGGACGTGGAGGCGTATAATACTATCATCCCAGATATCAGACAATTTGTAAGAGCCCACATCTCATCTCTATCATATTATAGCACTCGATTCCGGGCTATCCATGCCATATGCTTGAATTAACTTGGGTAGTAAAATCGAGCAAACAAAAGTAAATGTTCCCTTCAAATCCGAAGTACAATTATCAAGAATGTAATGGAATTTCTGCACATTGCTATGAATCGGTAGCAAAATCACATATGCAAATTAGATCAGAGATAATGTCAGTTATCTCCCAAGTCTTATTGTTACCTATAAGCGTTATACTATGCTCATTATCATAAATAGTATAAATCACAACTCTTGAAACGAGTTTTTTTTTTCATAAGATTAATTCAACGAATCAAAATGACTTTGCATTTTCAATATGTCAAGAGTTGTTTTGATTAAGAAATGAGGTAGTGTTTGCTAAATCGACTCAACACATGACTTTAAAAACATTACTGTGCACAAATCAAAGGGATATTTTTTTTTAAGGTGATGGCACCGTCACTGTTCATGAATACAAGTTTGCATGCTGATCTGCGACCATATTTTAACATAGATTTGACATTGAGTCCTATACGCGCGTCACTCGAATATCAGTCCGTGGTCGAGAAAAAAAAAATCTAAATCTAAAACAAGAAAATGAGGAGGTGGCGTGTGAGGTCATTCATGGTAAAAGATGAGGCAAGAGCAAAGAGGTTCTAGAACCTCTTTGGGCAAGAGCGAGGCTTGCGAATGAGCATTACTTGGGTCATAATCAACAATACAGAACAGGAGATTGTTACAAGACGGTTCGGTGTAAAAATGGCAGAGGTAAAAATGGCAGGAGTAAAAATGGCAGAGGTAAAAATGGCAGGGGTAAAAATGGCAGAGGTAAAAATGGCAGAGGTAAAAATGGCAGGGGTAAAAATGGCAGACGTAATAATGGCAGAGGTAAAAATGGCAGGAGTAAAAATGGCAGAGGTAAAAATGGCAGAGGTAAAAATGGCAGGGGTAAAAATGGCAGAGGTAAAAATGGCAGAGGTAAAAATGGCAGAGGTAAAAATGGCAGGGGTAAAAATGGCCCATTTTTTCCCGGTCTTCCCCATTTTACTTTCCAGCATTTTTTTTTTTCTCACGGATACCCTCTGCGTTTTAATTGAAAGGACCAAACCTCCCACCCAGCCTCCAACGTCTCTAAACTATTGCAAATGGAACATGTACAAAAATTGTCCAGAATGAAAACTGCATTCCTTCACGACCAATAGGGCTTACGTACATGTACAAAATATTCCCCTCGTTTTCCTCACTTAAAGGGACTGTACAGTTTTGGTTGAGACCTACTTTCAGGTTTCTAACATTTTTCGGTGAGATAATGAAAAAACTCTAATGAAATATGAAAGAGTATGTAACTTCATGAGGAATTCAACGTTTATTTGATGAAAATTGGTTTTGAAATGGCTGAGATATCCAAAAAACCCACACTTTATTACGATCGCTTTGTTTTACTTTGTTTTTGGATGTTTCTGTCATTCCAAAACCGATTTTCATCAAATAAACTTTGAATTCCTCTTAAAATGGTATGTTGTGTACTCTATCATAAATGTTTTCTTGGTATCTCACAAAAAGTTAAAGGCCCAATTCTCATCTCAACCAATACTGTACTATCCCTTTAAACAGGTAGAATGCATATCGCTTCACCTGACCTCTTTCTGGTTTATCCGAAACATTTTCTTGGGGCTATGAGATGAGAGTGCATAAACCGTGACGTAAACGATGTATACGTTATTATAAATATTAAAACGGAAAAAAGGTATACATGCGCGAAAAAAACACGCCTAAAGGTTTGAAATTCTTGGATCACCACAAAAATTTAATCGTTTGTTACTTGTGCATTCCCAACCTTTCCTGCAAGTTTCATCTCAAACCGTTAACTACTTTTTGACTTATTTTGCACACGGACAAACTAACTAACTAACGAACGAACAAACCAACGGTAACGAAAACATAACCTCCTCCCTTGGCGGAGGTAACTAACAAACTAGAAAAGCACTCTAAGAGCGCAGACCTCCGGCAAGCATGCAGCTCATTTCCACCATTGATCATGTTCTTCCATAGAACATTATAAAAAAGGGATTGTGAAATTATCTCGTGTAAATTAGATATGGCGGGATCTAAGACTCTTCATATAGCTGCGTACTACAGGCCTCATGAAAATGACGAAAAGAGTCTTGCAGAGCTTCAGCGATCCCTGTGTAAATTAAATCGCGATCATATGGTAGTCATCGAGGCGGTTATTTCATTCTACCTGGATGGGATTGGATTGGATTTTCTTGCTGTTGTTGTATAACGAGAGAACAACGTCATTTTCGGGGGCTGAATCTACCAATCTTTAGCAACACACCATGTTGATAGATTTACTACGTTAAAGGACAAGTTCACCTTCATAAACATAAGGATTGAGAGAATGCAACAATAGTAGTAGAACACATCAGTGAAAGTTTGAGGAAAATTGGACAATCGATGCAAAAGTTATGAATTTTTAAAATTTTTGTGTTGGAACCGCTGTATGAGGAGACTACTACAGCTTGTGAGTCATATGCGTATTAATACAACAGTATAAAGAAAATGTAAAAGAAAATTCAACATATTTTCACTTTTTTCGCATAATAAAAGAGCTCTTGACTTGCCTCTTTCTAAAGGCAGGGGGAATAATATTACCCATAACATTTGTCGGTAACGAGTCAGGGAAATGTGTACTTTTTTCAAAAGATGGCATTTTGTGAAATTCTCTTTATATTTTCCTTATATTGTTGTACGCATGTGACATCGAAGTTATTCATACACTGCAGTAGTCTTCTCATCCAGCGGTTACTGCACAAAAACTTCAAAAATTCATAACTTTTGAATGGATTGTCTGATTTTCCTCAAACTTTCAATGATGACTACTAATATTGCTACATTCTCTCAATCCTTATGTTTATGAAGGTGAACTTTTCCTTCAAACATAATGGAATCTGACTTCGGGAGCAACAGCTAAGTTTGAAAGGCATCAAACATTTACATTTTTTTTTTTTCGCCTGCGGATTCGTTCGACAATGATTGAAAAAATCCCATGACAAACTATCGGTTTTTACTCTCACTTGAACAGTTTATTGCTAAAGTTCGTCTCCAGTTTTAATAAGTATAAGTTTGTTAAGTGACCACAAAGTGTTCATTAAACTTCGAGATATTTGTTTTTGCGCCATGTGATACTTGAACAATGTAATAAAATATTTTGCAAGAGCTTACTTATATCTGCCGATACATCTGCTGTAGTTTGTTTTTTGCGTTTTGTATTTTTATTTCTACATTATGTCGTGATCAGGCCTTGTGAAATAAATACCCTCCTACGAAACCTGAATGTGAGAAAATAACATAGAACAGGTGAAAAATTAGCGGTTTGCTTCGACTACTGATGTCTCCTTTACTTCTTTACACTAAACAGTTAAAAAAATGAAAAATAATGACAATATACTAGCCTGGACGTGAGCGGAATTCGTTTGTGTAAGAGTGTGTATGTGAGAGTATGTATATCTGCGTATAGAAGTATATGTTTATACCAAAAGTGGGTTCGTGAGTGTGTGTGTGTGTGTGTGTGTGTGTGTGTGTGTGTGTGTGTGTGATAACTTCATTTTGCGAAACAACATAGGATTATACTGTTGAAAGGTTTTGCAGCATTGTTGGAACCCCCTTATAATGATAGATAATAGTAATAAAGATAATAATAATAATAATAATAGCAATAGTAATAATAATAATAATAATAACAATAATAATAATAATAATAATAGAAATTTCCCATAGGCCTACTAGGCTCTTAGCTGGTTTATTATTCCTCTGAACGGACAGATTACGCCACTGCACGTGAACCAAACTCAGAATAATGAGAGTACTCTAATCTTTTTAAAACATAATTCAATAAATATTCTTCAAACCTGCAGTTGGAATTTGATAATTCGATACAGTTCGCTCTGGCTAGGTTATCAATCAAAACCTCTTCCTACGTTTATCTCTGACGAAATCACTCTCACTAATTCTGACAGTTTACCTCTGACATTTTTACCTCTGACATTTTTTCCTCTGACATTTTTACCTCTGCCAGTTTTACCTCTGACATTTTTACCTCTGACACTTCTACCTCTGACATTTTTACCTCTGACATTATTACCTCTGCCATTATTACCTCTGCCATTTTTACCTCTGCCATTTTTACCTCTGACATTATTACCTCTGCCATTTTTACCTCTGCCATTTTTACCTCTGCCATGTTTACCTCTGCCATTTTTACCCCTGCCATATTTACCCCTGCCATTTTTACCCCTGTCATTTTTACCTCTGCCATTTTTACCTCTGCCATTTTTACCTCTGCCATTTTTACCCCTGCCATTTTTACCTCTGCCATTGTTACCTCTGCCATTTTTACCTCTGCCATTTTTACCCCTGCCATTTTTACCTCTGCCATTTTTACGTCTGCCATTTTTACCCCTGCCATTTTTACCTGGCACCTACAAGACGTGGTGTATAGCCGATAAAGTGAAAGCAGAGACGCTTTAAACAACGGGTAATGGGGGGAGTGCACTAATGGGATTTTAAGACTTCACATAAGCAGGAAGGAGGGAGGGGGAACAAAAACGCAAGATGAATAAGGATTAAAATTGGCTGTTACCGTAACCAACCTATACGGAACAGGTTCCCTTTGATGAGAATGAAAGAAAGACGAACTTTCTTAAGGGATTTGGGCTCGAGGGAAGAAAACTGGTCATTCACTGCATTGTGAAGAGGTGAGAATAGACCATGGGATGACATGGAAAAATCAGCTTAGTTTTTGAGTTTCGTAGTCCGTATTTAGGCTCCACCTGAAAATGTGCTAAACTAGGGTAATTTGGGGTGCTGAATCCAAATATCAATGTTGCCAAGTAAGCAACATGCACGTTCTAATGATATTAGTGCTTAATTATGCAAATTTATGCAAGAATGTGATATTTTCAGTTTGTGTTGGTGGGTCTGCATTTGAATCACTGAAAATTAGCAAACTGGGATAATTTTTGTGTGCTGAGTCCATATATGAATGTCATTTAGTCAGAAATGTGTGCTCTTTTTCATAATAATGCTTAATTATGCAAATTTCAGGTATTCTATGCAAAATTCCTATTATTTCTATTTCATCTTGGTATCATGCATTTGAACCAATGAAAATTCATACATTGGAGTTGTTTGGGATGCTGAGTTCATTTATGAATGATGAAAAATCATTAGCCATCATGTTAACTTGGTATCAGTGCTTGATTATGCAAATTAGATTAATTTATGCAGAACATAGTATTTTCATACTTTCAGAGCGAGTCTTCATTTGTGGAGCAATGAAAATTAGCACAGGTGTTAAATTGGGGGTGCTGATTCCAAATATAAATGTGGTAAAATCAGTCACCTGCATGATTGTACTTGATTATGTAAATTTAATTAATTTATGCAAGATACAGTAATTTCTTCTTTCTTGGTTGGTCTGTGTATTTTGATCACTGGGGGAAAATGCCCAGTGGGGTTATAAGGGTTAGGGTCCGTATGTACAGGAAATGTTTCCAAGTTAAGCTGCATGTGATCAGAGCTTAATGACACAGAGTACAAACTGCAGTGATGCACTGCATTTGGTTTGCAAATTAAGTGCTTAATGAAAGCTTTTCCACATCCACACATTATCCAGGGGTAAAATTACGTGTATACTCAGACCTTGGTCATTGTAATAACAAATAATTCATAATCATATTGCCAGCTGATATGATCTCTTATTATTAAAAAAAAAATTAAACTATTCAATCACACAGTCTCTGTATCTCTGTCTGTCTGTCTGTCTGGCTGTCTGTCTCTGTTTCTCTCTCTCTCTCTCTCTCTCTCTCTCTCTCTCTCGATATTATATATATATATATATATCGCACATCAGACCTTTTTGCAACACAGGCAAAATAGTGCACGAGGTACTTTAAAGTCAAATGAGAACTTACAAAATGTTTCACATCGGAATACCTATGCTATATTGCATGTTCAGTTTACAAATCACTTCTATTTCACTTTAATTTGATCTCAATTTCAGTCACACAAAGTGGTCCATAAGTATCATTAGATCAATGGACATAAACGTAATGGTCAACCAAGAAATATAAGCATACATTGTAGATAGTGCAAACAGAAAAAAGGGCTGTATGGTTGTGTGGTTTCTTTAATCTTTACATTCAAGAACACTCTTTTTTTTTCTTTTCTATTGTTTTTACTCTCTAAAAAAAGTCGAGTGAAAATATTCACTCTTAAAAGAGTGAATTCAAAAAAGAGTGAATTTCGAGTAAAATTGGAGTGAAAATGCTCTTTTTCACTCGTTTTAGAGTGACGTCAGGGATCCACAAAACTTCACTCCAATTTCACTCTCAATTCACTCTTTTTTGTATTCACTCTTTTAAGAGTGAATATTTTCACTCGACTTTTTTTTTAGAGAGTACAGATGTACCTTTAATAGAGATTATTTATTTGTGAACATGGGAATCCAAATTTCATATTCTTTTACTGGCATAGGGCAAGTTCAACATCCCAAGAAAGAGGAAATAATTGTCAAGAAAGTAATTGATTCTATCACATGTATAAAATGGAAATTACACTTATACCAAATATTATCAATTCATCACTTCTGTGTTCTATTCATTAAATGTATAGGCCTACTTTGCTTTGCAACACAAACTAACAAGTGTGTTTTCATAGTATCTTCAACAGTATGACTATCATAAACAATAACTCTGATTGCTACAAATTTTAATTTATCTTTAAGACTATTTTGCCACAAAAGTCTATCAAGATGCAAATTTTTTACAATGTCACATATGCACAAACTTTTAGTACAAAATCACTTCTTTGAACCAGTTTAACAGCCCTTTTTTTATTATTATGATGTACATGTACAATGAAAAATATTCAGGGATACAAATCTCATATTGTATGTAAATACGCGATTTACAAGTGAAGGCCTACATGTGTATTTTCACTGCTAAATAATGCAAACATATCTTGACATATTGTTGTAATTAATGTCACGAAGGAAAAGTTCAATCTTCAGCATATGCTTTCAGCCACTTCTTGTTACAAAAAGATGCACCCACGGTGAGATTATTTGCTGTGCATATCATTAAGTATGAGACAGTGTCCAACCAAATGCATATCTATTTGATGTATATGCATTGTGCAAATACCTAGATTCTGCTCTTTGGAGTTTCCCAACATGACAAAACTTCAGATAACAGCCACGATGGTATCCAGCACTCTTTTTCCTTTCACTAGAGAAACACACTGGTATCGATGTAATGACGTGAATGCCACATTTCTTGGCAAAATTCTTTGCTGCATCTCCTTCTAACGAGTCAGCAATCTTAGCCCAACGAAGACAGCAACCACGTTTTTGTCCAACTTTTTTCTTGAAATGGTATGACTTTTCCTATTTCTTTTGATGACACATGAATACAACGCTCAGCTGAATTTCCAGAGTCTGAAGAGTCAGAAGATTCATAAACCCCTGTCAAATCAGGCAAAGCTTCCATGATGTGATTGTGTGCATTGTCAACAGTACAATGATACTACCACTGAGCTCTATTGTAAAATGATATTCTATTCCCTTTCTAACTCCTTACATCCATCCCACTATGATGACCAGAACTGTCTCTTTTTCTCCGGCCAGTCATTGACCTCCAGCAATACTCTATCTCCACTTGCAGTGAATCACAGACCTCTATCATCCCTCGAGTATAGGCCTACCACTAGAATGTTAGAATGACCCCATTGTACATCAGACAACATCCAGCCATGGTAACTTAGGACAAAGTGTATCAGTTAAACCATGATTTACGACCAGGGTGATTTAATCACCTCCCTGGTCAATCCTAAACATTCTGTCCTACCATAACTTAGAATTGTTGTTGAGCCAAGAGTTAATGCAGTAGGCCTATGGCTCTATGAATACTACCTCCTAGTCACCTCTTTGTTTCCATAGCGACTAAAATTTTGTCTCAACCCCCATTCACCCCGTCATTGTAAGTTTCATTGTCTTTGAATATAACCCCCTAATACAAACACACTATTCGAAATAAAATTTTATTTGAATTGAACTGAAAATTGCATGTTTACAAGTTGTGTATCATTGATGTATACAAATGAATTGTGACATGCTGGACGACTTCAGATTCAAATCAATTCAATTCATTTATTTTATTCTTTTCTCTTTTTCAGCATAACGTACCACAGAATAAGTCAGAAATTATAACACAGAAATGAATTCAACTTTTCATGATTGATAATGGTTAACAAATAAAATTATACATGCATACCGGCGAAACAAAAAGTTATGCTTGGAGAAAAAAAAAAGGAACTGCATGAGATTGAGAGGCCCACTGAAAAGCATGCTTGTATACTGTCAACCACTCAAAAGGATTCTTCTGAAAATATTTGTTTACAAAGCTGAGAGAACATATATCACACATTACATCAGAAAAGAAGCCTCTTTAAGAGAATACACAACAAAACTACATTCATTGTGCATCAGAAGTCTAGTCCGTGATCAACAAACTATCCCTGTAGTAATACACACAGTTTATGTGCATGAAGATATGAAACACACTGAAAGAGGATGCGAATCCCATTGACTCCTGTACCTAACACACACACACAACATTCACACACGCACATATGTACCGATGCACACGGCTGACCACTCAGGCATGTCACTGCACACACGTCTATGGTGACCTCGTTCATGCTAATTCAAAGCCTCTTATTTTGTGGCTTTAAAAATCATTTTTGAAGTAAAATGCAACTTTAGCAAAAAAGCCAACAACTTTTTGGATGCAATATATTTTAAACTAAATTGTTAAAGAAAAATTAGGTCAAGCTCTCTGACGGACAACGAAAAGTCAGAATTTTGAGGGTCATCCCATGGTCTAGAAGGGGGCGTATAACACAAGTGAAGGGGATATTCATGGATAATGGAAGGTTTGTCAACAGACCCTTACAGGTTAGCGTGTGATCACTGTATGTGGTAAGATAGGAAGTGGCGGGGGCCGACAGTTTCTTTCATTACAACACAACGTGCTCGATATAACAATAGAATATGAATGAAATGTTACATCATTCACTGGTCTATTGTTCTTTTGTTTTGTTTTGTTGTGGGTTTTTTTTTTTAGCTTTTTTTATTTTTTTTATTTTTTTTGTATATCTTTTTTTTTTGGTTTGTTTGTTTGTTTTTTGTTTTTTGCTTCACAAAGGAGAGCATTATGCTGTGGTGCTATTCTTTATAGCGTTTTGATTGATTTCTACTCTATTTAAACATGTAAATGGAAAGAACCCAGTGGGTTCGAAATAAAGAACAGGTCACGCCAGGACTATTCACTGAGAGAGTACTTCCTTCTTCAGCCTCTTCTTTACCCCGGAATGTTTGTTGGAGATTTAATGCATGGTGCCCAGCTAGTGGAGTGTCTGAGTGACTAGCTTGATGATCGTTTGGACACCAAGATGAGTGTTACACTATCAACACCCCCAACAATCAAGAGATCCAGGATATAGGGATATAGGATGGGTAGAAATAAATGCAAAGCTTCTAAGAGTGATTTTTGCCGAACATACTGAGGGGGATTCGTAATTAAAAAGCAAAGCCAAACAAAACAAAACAGTAAAATTGGTGGATGATATTACGTATGTCCTAAAATGGTCGAAATGACCGAACTCTAAAGTGTGCATGTTTCCAATTACGATTGCCCTCCAACAGGACCATTTCACATCAATAAAACAGACGCAACAACAACGTGAAGGAAGCAAACAAGCGACGCTTGTGCTGTCATTATTTCCTCAGCGACAAAACACACCTGACATTGTAAACCAAATTCATCTTTTCGTATTACAAATTATACCCTATTCATACCGACATTTAGGTCCATGTGTTCATTTCTTCGGCTTGTGTTGTTACTTACCAGACAAAATGAATAATATCATGGTCACTTATGCTGAATATTTTGTACGTAAAAACCCCTTCCAAGCAAGGCATATAGACCAGTTCGTAATTCTACTTTGCGCATGAGCAGAAAAGGTCATTGGTGCTAACATGCATTTTGGTTTGCTCATAAGCCAGTTCGTATAGTTCTACTTTGCGCATGAGCAGAAAAAGGTCATTGGTACCAAAACGCATGATGGTTTTTAAATTCACGGAGATAAGCATCTGTCATAATATTATAATGATTATAAATGCAATCCTTGTACATGATACTTGCCATGACATCCACCTGACTGCAAACCTGGTATTTGGCAATATAAACATGTTTTATTGCATTCAATACAAAACAAAGAAATGGATGCTTCCCCGAGGGTTGTTTGACGGACAATTCTGGTCACCAGGGGGGTGTTTCATCAACGTTTGTCAGCGCTGACAAATTGTTATCGCTGACAATCACCATAGTAACAGCAGTGACCAGAGCATCTCAGCCAATCAAAACCAAGGATTTCGCTGAAATTGGCAGTGCTGACACTTGTCAGCGCTGACTGACTAACGTTGATGAAACACCCCCCTGGTCTCGCTATGCATTGAGATCATTTTTTGTTTAACACGAATTCCATAAATTGTTACGCCGGGCAAACTTACCGGTACGCATACCTAATGCTGCTTTGAGTGAAGTGCCCAAGCAACCAAGGAGGTTTTATACATGGAGTTCCAACTGGCTGTAATTATTCAAACAGTTGTCAGATTTCTATTGATGTACAAAGGAATTCCACAGGTGCACTTGTGCCTTTGATGATCGATGTTCCTTGCCGCCGTCTTGCTGAGCAATCTGAAGATTCATTTTGAACGTTATCATAATGTTGGCCATATTTTGCTTATCTATTTATCAAATGAAATGAAATTTCAATTAATGATTAATGTAAAACAAGAGACAATTCAGTCCAGAAATTTGCGCAAAAGTGTAAATCAGTGCTGTATCATGTGAAAATGTTTAAAACTGTACCATCCTAGAAGCTGGTTTTATCACTTTTCCGCTTAGTTTCCGCAAATGAAACTAATATGGAATAATCTTCAAGTATAATTCTTTATTGATAGATATATCAGATTAGTGACCGGGTATGACCAGTGGAGTATTTTTCATCTTTATTTCAGCTTTTTTTTTTTTGCTCAATTTCTATTCGCGCATCCTCATGTCTGTACCAACTACCTTTTAAGGGATAGCGAAAAGTAATTACCATCATATAGACATATCTTCTTTGAAAGTGGCTGGTGATTATGCAATGAGACACGAGTCAATCGTCTTCCTATCTGCGCGGCAGATCCTGTTTGGCACATGCTTCAAATATTTTTGAGCGGCGGCTTCGAACATCTAGCAAAGGAAATAAGACGGTTGTGACTCCCTTCTCTATAACCTCTTTGAACCAACTGAGAAAATAAAAAGGTCATTTGTACCAACGTGCACATGAGCGAACTACGAACTGGCTTTATTCACTGAGATAAGCATCCGTGATGTCGTGATTATTCATGTGATCCTAATCTAAATTGTACTTGCCAGTACATCCACCTGACAGCAAGCCTGATATTTGGTAATATCAAAAGAAAAAGGTTGTTATTGCATTCAATACAAAACAATGAAATGGATACCTGCTATTTCTGATCACCTGTTCTAAACGCAAGTTCATTCTTTGTTTGAGCACGAGTTCCATAAATTGTTACGTCGGGCAACCTTATGCGTTATGCCGCTTTGACAACCAGTAAAGTGTCTGAAGAAAAGTCAATTTTAAATACAATGTTTACGTGAGCTAATTACGAACTATAAGCTTAAAAGTCAGTTCGAGGTTCCACTTTGCGCATGAGCAGAAAAGGTCCTTTCACTGATATTTAAGCATCTGTGATGCAATGGTTATTCACGTGGGGGCCTACCCTATGGTTAAGGCTGCGTTCACATAGAAGTATACTATTCGGGTATTCGGGCTCGTTTTTCGAGGGCACTCGAATAGCTTGAATCAAACGATAGGATTTCCTCACACCGGTTCACATAGGAGGGCACTATTCGAAAGTACCGAATAGCTGCGAAAAGTATAGCAAAGTGGGAATCGAGCTTGTTCGATTTTCTTGCAGCGTATACCGTCTCTCGTTTATGAAATAATGACACTTTTGGTCTGGATTTGCCCTTTAGCAAAAATAAGCATGTAGACTGACATTCTGATGCAGTTTAGAAATTGTTAATAAGATTTGCTGGGATGTAGGAGGAAGAAATCCTCACTGCATGGGATGGTGAGTTGACGATGCGGGTGATGGTGTACTCGGTGCCCGAATAGCGAATAGCGAATACCGAATACCGAATACCGAATACTTCTATGTGAACGCAGCCTTATAAACGCTGCTTGCTATAGCACATCCACATGACGGCAAATAGTATGGTATTCGGCAATACCAATATTATATAGAAAAGATTGTTAATACATTCAGGACAAAATAATGAAATGGATGCAGTTTTCCCTTCACAGTGTTAATTAATGAACCATTCTGGTCAGTTAGTCTACTCAAGTTCATCCTTTGTTTGAACATGTCTTATAAATTCCATGAATGTTACGTCGGGCAAGCTAATGCATGTTGTCACTTTGAAAACAAGTGAATTACCTGACTGACCAAGTGCGGAAAAAGAGAAAGGTCATGTACCCATGTGCACATGAGCTCACTCTGAACCGGCTTATTGTACGAAATTGTTACAACAAATTTGATGATGTTAATATTAGGCGGCGGTGGCTACATCACATCATGTACATCATCTTTATGTCATTGTAACCGATATGACTGATGCGAGAAACACGAGGAAACTATAAAATATAATGGCTTTCTTTATCTATCATTTTTTCCCCGAGCCTATTGCGAATGACAAGTATGTTATTGATAGTTGCTTGATTTTACTACGTTATGAAGGTCAATTTGAATATATAATTTGTATAATATAATAGTTGAGCTTATTTAAGCCTGTCCCCCCCCCCCCCCGCGCGCTCTCCTCCCTCATGTGTTATGCAGTCTTGTGACAAGAAAAGTTCGATGTATGATTACATGTATGTTATTGATAGTTGCTTAATTTTTACTGTTTTACTACGTTATGAAGGTCAACTTGAATATATATTGCTTGTATATAGTTGAGCCCCCCCCCCCATGTGTTTTGTAGTCTTGTGACAAGAAAAGTTAAATGTATGATGGAGAAGCTGCTACTGATAAATTGCCAATCCTGCCACAGTCCTAGATGTTCCTCGACAATTATTTTGCTTAAACATAAACATGTTATTCCCTTCCCTGTCGCGATTGCATGTTGAGATATGTAAGTTTTATGAACAAACAAAAGCGTGAGAAACGAAGGACTTCTTATTTCCTGGATTCAGGCAAACTCAACCTTCCGTCGAATGCTCAATCTCAATCTCTGTCATGAACGTATTGCAGGCAAGGCACTTAGCAAACTCGTTGTCAATTCGAGAAATTAACACTTATTTTAATTGGCTTGTGGCAATCATAATCATTCGTTCATCACTTTCCAAGGCGTCTCTCTATCTTGTTATCAATGGTTATGCATGTTATGGGATAAGTTTGTGTGTGAAGACTGGCTTCGATTAATGCATGCGTTGATTTCACAGTTGCTATAATTCCATGCCACTGAGTGACAGTGAGCGAAATACGCCTCTGACCGAGGTCACTGGTCAATTGTTTGGTTAAATCCAGATAATCACTAACCTGGAAAATCGGGATGGGAATAATTTGAATTTAACCTTGTGCTGAAATAACAGGTCTTTGACCAAAGGGGATATTGTACAGTCTGTGTGACGACCGATCAACCTTGCAACAGTGATAAACTCCTGACGGCGATTACAATGCAAATGAAACCACTTTATCTTGTGTACATTATATGCACTACTAACCAACAAAATTTACCTGTACAGATAGGCCTGTAAGGAACAACTTGTAAGTTGATAGATTGTTTTGACTGTGAACTGTTTGTTCCTTCCTGTGTTAGCACAACCTTACATTGATGAAACGATACGTTTGTGTTAACTGGAAGATGTCTTCCTCTCTTTTGATTTCATTTTTTTTTCATTTATTGTTGGTCGTTACTTTGCTTTCATTCTTGACATGTAAGTCTGGCTCTACGGGCTCAAATTTGTGGTCATTCATTTTGTTTTTAACTGTCTAGATTGATTGCCGTTTCAAACAACTTAAGTGTTGACTTTCCGTTCACTCCTATGATAATGACAGCGAAGGTAAATGACTATCGAAATTTAATACGCGACCATCAGCAGCAATTATCATTGACAGGTGTTTCAGTGGTCACATGGCAATGACAACAATGATTATTATATTGGTGATGACAGCAGTAATGATAATCTTACCAACGTAAGACGTCGTCGTCGTCGTCATCATCATCATCATCATCATCATCATCATCATCATCATCATCATCATCACAGAGTATAATCGGGGCCTATATGAATGTTCATCATCATTATTCACATCACATCATGTGACAGCGAAGGGCCTGTTTGATTCCACACCTCCTCTTCCTCCTAATGTCACGGAACAAACTTAGTCTGGCTTCCAGACCGTCTGCTCGTACTAATTTCCTTCCCAGAATATTAACGCCCTCTAACGACAGAAGAAGTTTTAGAAGAAGGTTTAGCTGAATGGTCCTGTGCATGGCCGACGCCACGGTTTCCAAAGTGGGGGCAGGGGGCCCACTTCAGACTTCTGGTGCCACTTCCGGGTTTCATCAGCTCGTATTAACAAGCAAAAAGAAAAAAAAAAGGAAAAAAAGGCAGCTACTTTGCGGAGGGCGCATTCTGTACAGTTAGCAAAGGGTCTGAAAAAGCAAGACTAAACAAAACTAGCTTTTTGACTTGCCGACATTGAGCAAGAGGGCGCCATCTACAGTTAAGTTCTTGATGCAACAGCGCGAGCTGTGAACTAAACTTTACTCAAACATTGCAGCTGCTGTCTAGGACTCAGCCGTCCCTATTCAGGTGGAACATTTCTAAACTGTGGAACGATGCTCTTTTGAGGTTCTCGATCTAGTCACAGTTTTTACATTATTTCCTTCGATGCACCTCCGTTCTACCCCACAATTTGTTTACTGTTTCTGCCATTCTATGTTCGCACTGAAGAAAACAAGTTCCATGAAAGTTGCAATAATGCTAAAACTATTCTTCCACTTTAACCCAGACTAACAAACCAAACCAAAATAAAGCCCTAAAACAACAACAGCATGATGTGATTCTGTATACTAAAGCCTTGCAGTTGTTTTGTTTTTTGTTGTGAGTTTTAATCTGGAGAAATCAAAATTTGCATGACCTCCTTAATCATTATTTATGTTAGCACTTACACTTTTATCTTTGTATGTTTTGATGTCCATGTTGTTGCTTGATAACTCAAAAAGATTATTTTGACATGAAGGAGAAAAATATTATTCTCCTTTATACAATATTGACAGGGTTTTGGCTGTTTATATGAGTACACACATAAAGGGTTTAGAATGCAAAGTTCCCCTCCTATACCCTCCTCAACACATAGTATTTTCTTGGATAGACTATGTTCAGGCCTACATCTTTTTATAAGGCTGTTGAGACAATGAGAGATATTATGTTATAGCTCAGCCCTGTGTGTAAAACACCCCCCCCCCCCCCACCAAAAAAAATGTGGTAATGAATACTTCCCTCATTAATTGTACATGTTTTTGAACAATGCTAATTTGTGATTATTCATGTTGCCATAATTGTGTTTATGAACAAAAATACAGTACACTCCCATTATAATGAACACAGTTATAAAGAAATTCTCATTACTTGAAAGTTAAAATTCTGGTCCTAAAATTATCATGTATCTATTATCTCTGGCTATAAGAAAACCTCAACATAACAAAAGAAAACTACAGTGTGAGTCACCTCTGTGTGTGTATATAAATATATATGTATATATAACAATATACCTATATATTTGAAGAGTTTGTTCGCAAAAACCGATAAGTCCATTTTTGAAGATTTTTAAGTACGGTCTCTGTCATAAAGGACAAAATAATACCTTTTAAATGATATATTGGTCACTAAATATAAAGGTACATTTTTAAAGTTATGGTCAAAAGAAGCAAAAATTTTCTTATTATTCTCTTTATTCATCTTGACCTTTAATCACAAATATCTCCATTTGGCAAATATGGACTGATCGGCCTTTGCGAACAAACTCTTCATTTGTACTTATCATTGTCCTTGTACACACTACACTGACGAAGGCCTGAGGCGGGTTGAAAATTTTGTGAATAAAAACCTTCTTGTTGGATCTACATATAGCGGATTTGAGACTCATTCTTCCTATAACATTTGAAGTCCAACATGTGGGAAATTCCTATATATATATATGGATAGATAGATAGATAGATAAATATATTGGCCTTGAGATGGCAAAACAATGTATCTACATCCAACATAATTTCCAGTAAATTGAGTTTGAAGTTTCGCAAACCTACAGTTCTTTTTCTTCTTTTTAATTTCATTAAACACTTCATATCTTACACTAGAAGGACCAACAGTATCAGTAACACAGTGAATGTACATTGATTTCACTTGACCCTTTTTTTTTAGAATAATTTGCAATTTATCAAAACATATGTTGTTTTGCCGTCTCAACATAACCACACTATTGCCACTGCTATGACAAAACATATAATGCCAACGACGTCAATATACATGCGCTTCTGCAGGCGCGCGCGGTGCGCAGCCTATTACTGCGAAAACATATAGATGGCAAAACAACGTATTGCGTGTAGATACGTTGTTTTGCCAAGTCCATGCCCGATGTGTGTTGAGCAGGAGCAAGCGTATCGCCGCTTACGTTGTTTTGCCAACAAAATTTGAACAATTCCCACTGGGAGGGGGCGTCTGATCTCAGTAACAGAATATGTTCTGATTTCAAGATTTGGTCAAGAGTTAGATTATACATGTACCTGTACTAAAATAAGCTGAAATATGTGACTAAGTCAATTTTCATGAATTTTTGACATACATTGTTTTGCCACCTCATGTCTGAGATAAATAGATAGATAGATGGATAGATAGATAGATAGATGGATAGATAGATAGATAGATAGATAGATAGATAGATAGATAGATAGATAGATAGATAAAGAATTGTAGATAGATAGATATAGATATATACATTATATACCACTAAACATGAAAAAAAGATGAGAATGGTCGCCACCAAAATCAATGGAGAAGACAACACATCATTGGGAAAATTGGGTAATGACACACACTTTGCTCTTTCATTTTACTTCTCATATCATTATGTACATAATATGTATACATCTGTGGATATGTAGCAATATATACATAAAAATATCAACTGTTAGATTGACTAGCTTTGCAACAAAAAAAAAAACTTTACTGGAAGAAACTGACCATGCACACTGATAACTGATTGTTACTTCTCAACAAAATGCTACAAACATAACACACCTTTTTACATTTTTATTTTGTTTTCTCTGCTTTAGGATCCTGGATTAGGCTTGGCTTTAAAATGGCAAGAATGTGATTTTCAAAAAACAAACAAACAATGTAGGCTTAAAAAAAATAATGGGATATTTAAGAAGGGGTATTTAGGAAGAGGGATTTCTGTTTCCCATTCAACCAGAATCAACAGAATTTGCTATATAGTATATGCCATATATTTTGCAGTATTCTATGTTTGGCATCTTTTGTAAATTGATTGGTATTCACGAAATAAACATCTCATGAATATGACATTGCCCCGTGAGAAAGGAATGCCATGGAATGCGATGCAAACAAGTAAATTTGCTTGATTTTCTTTTGAATAAGGATGACACTTATTTTTCATTCTGTCGCAGTGGTTGTTGAAGCAAATTCCAACCACTTGCAGATGAATTTTTAAGTTTTGATTCACAAAATATTCTGCTAACAAAATACATGGCATAAACAGAACATGGTATCACAACTCAGTATGTCATATTCTTTACTTTAGTAAAGTAAAAATTCCTTGAACTGCTGAAAAAGTCTGTACCTAAAAACACTATTCCCGACTTTCATCATACCTTCATACCGAGTCTGCAGCGTGGAAGAAATTACACAGAGCATACACCTTCAGTTTTGAAACACTGTTACTTATGTAGGCCGTAAATGGGGGGCTTCCAAAATTAAGACTATGAAAAGATGACTTGATGTGTTATGTATGGAGTCATATGCATTGCTACATCATTGCACAAATCAACTATTATGAGCCATACTGAAGATCCCCCCCCCCCCCCCCCCCCCCCCCCCCCCCCCCGGCTATAGCTGAAATAGACATTAAAATAAAAAAATAGCAATTAAATAAGACAGGTCCATAATTGATCTTACTCTTCAGAAGTTCAATGCCCTGTTCTTTCCAGCTTACCTTCATCACACTGGAAAGCCTGAGTGGTTGGTAGAGTGCATAGAAACATACCACCACCTTTTGCAGATAAACCCAGCAATGCGGGGACAAGCATCCAATAAAACAAACAAACAAACAAGAAAAACACACATGGAATTCCATCCATATTGTGTGCGAGTAACAGCATTGGAATCAAACTAGTTATGTAAAAGACAAAGAGTACTTTGCTGTTTAGTTGTTTCCTCAATCTGTACCTCCAAAAATGGCACTGCAAATTTCAATGGAGATCAAAGCACTCCTGACTATACTGCTGCCTGGTTATTCCAATTAAACAATAAACATCTGCTACGCCTTTACATTCTGCTTGCTTCTTTTCACTTTTTTTTTTTTTTTTTGGGGGGGGGGGGGGGGGTGAGTAGGGAAGGGGTGGAGTCTATACCAATATCTTGTCAAGCAGTTGTAATGAATAGCATTTGACTCCAACAGTGAACATGACTACACAGAACAGAAAAGCAATCTATTTATAAGTGGAAAAGTAAATATCTGCATAAGAAAAGAAAAAAACAACAACTTAGTTTCTGGCTATTTCAGGGCCAAAATGAGCTTGGTCACTATACAATATCCAATCAATAGCATTGTCATGGTATACCATAAACAGGGATATTCTGCTGTGTGGCTTTGTGGTTCTGTGTTTTTTCCTTTATATTGTGTTTTTTGTTGTTGTTGAACATTTCCTCTACCTACGCACCCATCTATGCCAGTCAGCTTGCACATGGTGCAGAATTGCACTTTGAGATACATGTTTGCAATCAGATATGACAGATATCAAACAACAACCATATGCAGCACCTCATGATATGGGACCAAAGATTTACTGCACTGCATCACAAATATTAATCAGATGAACTGGATCGAGGCAACCAGTAGACTAGGATACCATCTGCTTTTTCACACAAATCACTGTATGTGCCAAAAGAACCATGTCATGCTTCAGTTAACATCTCTATAAAGTTCATTGATCAACCTTTTACCCTAAGCACAAATGAAAAATGTTCAAATTTATTTCTATCGATACTACTTATGTGTCAGATATATAAGCACTTTAAAATCCACGTTTAAGGAATAGCTGGAAAATGGATGAGCATTTTATCTTATGCCAAACTAGAGTAACCTTTGACCTCATCCTAACTTGCCAAGCTCTTCCATCAGCATTCAGTCATCCATCACAAACTTTGTCACAATGTGAATATAGCAAGCCACCGAGGTGTAACAATGCACCTCAGTCCAACAGAAAGGCCATGATGACACAATAGGGTTTAGGGGGATATTTATAAGGTACTGTCTATACACTGACTACATGCATGTATTAGTTTCCAGATATCTGTGCCACAGCACTCCAGTATGCATGCCAAGTGGCAGACAAAGCACATCAACCCTTTTCTTATGGAACCTGGTCCCAGGAACCTGGTATATACCAGGTCCCAGTGGCATCAACTAATAAACAGGAACCTGGTATACCAGGTTCCTGTATACCAGGTTCCTGTGGCATCATCTGATATGCAGGAACCTCATATACCAGGTTCCCAAAATTTAGACAGGAGTGCCTGCATTTGTGGCCTAAATTCAGTTAATTTGTGTTATAGTGCCTAGAAAAATGGGTTCAATACATGTAAAAGGATTAGAGTTTCTTCTATCAATATCTGTTTTCTTTCTGTATGAAAACTGGGTGTATCACAGCACTATTTGCCTTTTCTCCAATGTAGTGTGCACTTGTTTCGCTGTAATTTGTAAAACTTGTATAATGATGTACGCAGTCAAGATTGAACTCAATAGATATTTGATTTCGTTGACCCCATTCAGGTGCATCTTTTATGTATAACAAAAGAGTTTGAGAGCCCATCAGCGCATGCTTCGTTCATACCTTGCGCCCTATCGATATTTCCATTGTTCGATGGCACATGTAGTTGACCGTGGAAAGGGGGTACAACTGTACATGTACCACTTGACTGCTTTCGCACATGTGAATTAGCAACCTGTCCGTTCTCTGTTGACTTGCAAAAAGAATCTTATTTGGGGGCACTGAATGTGCTCACAGAATTGTGGGAGAACGAGTTAAGAGTTGATTATCACCACTACCATCTCCATGCAAATAACTGTCTTTTTCTACTTTCCCACCTGGCACCAAAATTAGATTACCTCTGGACATCAAAAGCTGAATGATTGACAAATAACCAAAGTACAATGACCTTTGACATGGAATTTTGATAATCACCTGTGATCTCTTGTGCAAATGATTGTCTATTCACTTCAATTCATAGGTGTCTATGGGAAATGCTTGTCATACTGTATAAACTGTTATTTTTGCGAGGGTTTAATTTTCGCAAATTTCACGAAACACAGTTGGATCGCGACTTTAACACGCAAATATGTCTCCATGCACTTGGGTAATAGTGCATTACATTAGTGTCAGCGTCAATTCACGAAAACAACATCTCGCGAAAATGTCTATGGCCTCCTCATGCACAAAAATAACAGAGTATACAGTAGCAAAATCAGTTCATCCTCAACAAGTTAACAGAAAGCGCAGTGTGCATTCTACAGGTAAGGAGAACATCCATATCTGCCACAGTGTAATCTAGTGTAATATCATTCCTTTCATTAAACATTGATGAAAAGAGTCCAAGCACTTTGCTAGAGTTAAATGAGGTCCAAATAAAGTCTCATGTTCGTGGTCCTGTGGGCCGCATTGTGAAGGGCTCCAAGCGTTGTGTGTCGGGAAGCACGCTGTTCAACCGGTCCATCAGGGGCACCAGTTGGTCCACATTCATCTGGATGCGCTTCAGTGTCGCCGACATCTCGTTGATCTTCTGGATCTGCTCGGCGTGCTTGGCAAACCTCTTCTGCCGCTCCGCCATGGACTGCATGATGCTGTGAATGATGGCATCAACCTGGTAACCATGGCAATGGAGAACATTTCTGATTAGATTCGGAGTTGAATGTTTGGATACTCTCAGTCCAAGTCATGCAAATTCAAATTCATTACATCCTGAAATGGTCCCTTTCTTGGTGACTATATTGTTGACACACAAAGAACATATGACGGAATGGCTAAGAGCTTTACATATCACAGGGTTTTATCAGTTTTATCATCAGAAAGATGTTGCACATGGCTGTGATTTAATACTAGACATCTGCATCTTTTTGCAGTAACTGATTTGCATGATACTTACATTATTTAAACTCACGTGACAGAAATTTGGGGTATTATGCAGCACACAAAGTTTGATGCCCCATTTGCAGGCAATACTGAAGAACAATCAATCAAATTGTCATGTCTACATTGAACAGATATACCTATTTACTGAAATATTTTTCACACACATTATAATACATCTTACGTTTCAAATTAAGTGGTTAAAAAAGAATGGTTTGCAAACAACCATATGAGAAAAGTAATGAAAACGACAAAAAACATTATAGTGAAAAATTACATTATAGTATTAGAATCATGGTCAATTTGTAAATGACCCATTCTAGTTGCAGTTGTTTGGTGAAAACATGAAGGGTAAAATCTTGATGATTGAATGCAAATGGACTTGTGATCATCACACACGTATATCGCCACTAATCGTCACCTCTTTCACTCGTCCTGTGAGGGCATTCTGGTCGAAGGTCACAGCCTCTGCGCACTGCCGCAAATGTTGCTGGTAGCGAAGACACAGCAGTAGTAATTGCCTTGAATGAAGATAATATGAATCAAGGGAGAGTTTCAACTTGAGACTCATGACAAGGACTGTTGCTCTTGTTGTTGCTGTGTTCTAACATGAACATTACTTCTGTGTGGAACCTACTGCAAAAACATACAATAGCACCAACTGACATGAAGGCAACAAACACAACAACACCCTTCATTAAAAGTTATAGTGAATCAAATCTTTTGTCAATCAAAGAGTTTGTAGAGTTTTGTGACTGATTGTGACAACAAGAATACAAGGTAATTTAGATAGAAACTACGCTTGTACAGTACTTGAATGACATGCCAGCAGGTTTGTATTTAAATAATTGTTGAAATCCCTAACAGGTCAAAGAAGAAAACGAAAACAGTAGCCATTCATGCACCTGTGATCCATCTTTTCCATCTGATTTGGGTCCTCAACTTGCGGTACATGGTGCGTCCCCTTGAGGATCGGAAGAAACGTGGGAATGTCTCGCATCTTCTGAATCTCAAAGGAAAGCGACTGGTCCGTGCCCTGTGCACCCGATGAGACGGTCACTATCTTGTGGTCGGCTGACCCAACCTTAGGCCGTTGGGGTGATGAATTCAAGGACCTGGACTGAGTTGGCCGGCCCTGCTGTTGCTTGGCAAGTGCTTGGGCTCTTGTCTCTGTGTTGTCGTCAATGAGTTGGTAGTGAAGGGAGTTCAGAGTTTAAAAACAAGAAAGATAAAAGATAAAAGAAAAGAAAACAATTGTTCATCAAAGATTCATGATAGGTGACATTTAATCAAAAGCAGAAACTGTGAATGTACGAGTATTCACACTCACAAAATCAATGTTTACATTTTTTTTTTTGAATGGTGTCTTTGCATTACATCTGCAATTACACATTGTACACTGCACTGTGGTACAGATGCCATGTCTGTCTTAAGAAGGTGCTGTACAGTTCGCACAAGTATGTGGAATGAATCCAACAATATTCATTTGCTAGCATGTTTGTTTGTTTCCAATCTGAAGCGGTCGATACAAAGAGCTCTGTTCAACTGCATGCTGAATACTCTGCAATGAACAGCAAACAGCATCCAAATGTAATGTTGGGCAGTATTACTTTGTTGTGACAGTGCTTACCTGTATTCAGACCAAACATGAACTCTACTGTAACACAGTGACTACACCTTGCATTTATGCATCTTCCAAGGTCCTAATGGGCTAGCGGGCAAATACCAGAAAATTGCAAAACCAATGTTTGGAGAACAGAACACTAAAAAAGTCAACTTCGTGCCATGAACTTATTTATCATTATTAGCTCAAGCAGAGCACACCTGACTTTATAAACATCATACCTAGTGGCATAGACAGCATAAAGTATGCAAATAATGTGTTGCTGAATGCATGGGTACAAGGTTGGGTCCATTTAGAAAATGAAGTTTGTGGTATAATCATGTACTACAAGATTGTAGTCCTGAGAGAGACTGTTTGCATTCTTTCTAGGTAGTTTAAAAACATTTTGAGCTGAGCTATCTAACCCTAAGTTCAACATGTACACTGTACAAGTAGGAACTGAGTGGCTGCTCAAGGGATCTCTACATGTACAGATGTATACATGTACAATGTGTATGTGCATATGGCTGAATAGTTTGTTCATCTACAATACATGCACACATCAAAATTCACCTAGATGCAATAATATTCATGAGTCACTACAGAAAACTAGTCTACTAATGGGGGTCGTTCAAGTCAAACCTGTACAGGACCTGTAAAAAGAAGAGATAAAACAGAAGTAAACAGGTACAACGTATACTGATATTGTTTTTGTTCTTCTTCCAAGACTGTGCACAGCATCACAGTCTTAGGAGGCAGAAGAGGCAAAGACACTTTTTCCCATAGCCCTAACAGGCATAGAATGTGCGAACATTGTAAATTATTTGTAAATAATGATATCAAAATTCACACAAATAAATATCGGTTGGGTTTTGAAGGGACAATGTAGGATTTCATGACTGGCAAAACTGAATACACAGTCTTCGTGTATCATAATTTGCAACTGCTAGTGTAGTTTCGCACTGCCTCACAAGATGATTTCCTAACATGCACACAGACGCACAGCTGACTGTCTTGCACTGGTTGTGTGTGTCCAAGTCATGAAGTACTGTACCATGGTACATGTACATGTAGGACTGTAGGCCTACATGTAGGCCTGTGTTCATGTACTGTACTGTACCGACTGCCCTGTGCAGCGCAGAGCTTCAATTCAAGTAAAGTTACAGTGCACTCCCGTTACTTATAACGAACACGGTTATAAAAAAAAAAAATGGTTACAACGAAGTAAAAATTCAGGCCACAGCATTTTCTGTTCTATGTTTTTTACTGTTTATTTGTTTGGTTATAACAAAATTTCGATATAACAAAAGGAAACTGCCAGTTCCAAGGATTCATTATAATGGGAGTCCACTGTATTCTAAAATGTGTACAAGTGTAAAACAGGAAATATTCAAAATTGTTCAGGTGCCAGACTTTGGAGACTCAGATGCAAGTATGTTCAGTTACAGTGTAAGGATGTGTAACTGTTCTGAAAATCATGCTATCAAACTGACGGTGCACGCAGTGCAAAACACACGAGCAGATAGCACCTTATTCACGCAGGCAAGATGGATGCTGCTATGATAGCCACATCTGTGATCAGGGAAAAGGATATGACATTTAAGGTACCATGAGGATGAAATGAAAATAAAATCATATGTCATTCATAGCAAGTTAAGCCCGATCAGACGCCATGCAAAGCATGGCCTGTCGCAGACAGAAAAATCCGTCTGTCCGGAGGAGTCTTTCATCATTTTTTTACTTTATTGGCTCTCCTCTGTAGGAGGGGATCCGTGAAGCCAGACACAGTCTCCACGGAACATATCCCTGACGACCAGATACGAACCAATCTTTCAGTCAAGGCCTGAGCGCCTCTTGACAGTGTCGTAGACAAAAAAAAAAAAAAAAAAAAAAAAAATCAGTTTGTATGGAGGAGTTCTTTTTTTATCATTTTTTTTCTTTTTACTTTTATGGCTCTTCTCTGTATAGGACGGGATTCCGTAAAGCCAGACGTAGTCTCCACAGAACATATCCCCGACGACAAGATAAATCAAATTAAAGACACACAGTCACAGACAGATCTTTCGCTTTCGGTCACAAGGTAAGGCCTGTCGCACCTTCTGCTGTAAGGTTTACAGCAACAGCTACACAGGGCTGTGCTGTGTAGAATCTACATGCAACGTCTGAAAGTGGTTTGGCTAGGCTATTTGGTGATCATTTCTAATCCTGTCAAATTAACTGATAAGGTGCATTTACCCTTTGTCGTATTACCAGCAGTTCTGTCCACAGAATAGAAGGTGTACGGTATGGTGCCTCCCTCGCCTGCCGAGGCTGCCCCGGTAGTATTCGAGCTCGACTCAATTGGTGCGTTGTACCTGGATCCATGTAAAGTCTGGTCACTTTGCGCTCCTCCCATTTTAAACGCGATAAGTATAAGACTCAAGATGCGAGAAAATCGATCTCTAGGAAATATTACCAGAAATTAAATCAGTACGTGGTATAGTCATCCACTGCAATCAAGTTGTTCGAGAAAATGCTTACGTATTTGCTCTGTTATTGAAGAAATTCCAGGAGTCAATCAATTTGCACCTTGCAACAACAGCGTTCGAGAGGTAGTGGTGATCTAGTCTTATATTCAGTTGTTCTAAGATGTTCTTCTTGTGATACATTGCTCTGAAAAATAAAGTATAAACCTGAAAATCACCTTGAACATTATGTTTATGCTAACAAAATTTGTCTAATTTCATATGCAGTTGTCTTTACTGCCATAAAGATACTCACGTTGATTTAAGCAGATCAGGGAGGAGAGAGAAGTGTCTCTCTCTCACATCACTAATTGGCTTAGATAAAGACTACCTTGAGGAAAGACGAATTTTGTCAACAAAGTGAACATGTGCATAGACTAACTATAGACTACACATAAGAGAGAAGAGGGAGAGTCGCCGAGAGACAAGCGGTTGTGTAAGTAAATTTTCGAGACACTTATGTATTGATTGAACAATGAACATATTTCCGTACACTTTGTGACTTTTTTTAAGAACCACAAATTAATTGGTGATGTCGATGTAAGCTTTAACTTGCTATTACTGTTATACTCCTCGTGCTCGTCTTAAATCAGAGAGCTGCAGCTGCAACGTCATGACATAGGAGCATAGCCCATACGTCATAGGTATAGGTACCAGGTATAGGGTGACCATAAGTCCCACATACTACATTCAGTGTAAGTATCAAAACAAAAACAAAAATATGATAAAAAAGGTGAAGAAGGTTCACACTTATCTTATGAATGGTTGTTGTATACATTCATTCCATTTGTTTTGAAAAGCCACATGTAATTTCTTTGTAATTGGCATAGTTACATAGGTGATGTGATATAAATTAAATGGTTTTTTTTAGACTCTAGTATTTTTAATATTTTGTACCGTAGTTTTGGGTAAACTCGGCCTATAAAGTCGGCCGCCAGCGCGCACAGTACATAAAATTGTACTGTGCGCGCTGGCGGCCGACTTTACCCGCTAGTTTACCCATAACTACGGTATTTTTTTTTAATGCACCAACAAGCATGCTCTGCAAATGAGCTCCTAAGTTCAACTCCTTAGCACTACATCCTGACTTGTGGATCCTGCTGAGTATCTTAATAGAAGTAGAATTAAATGATGCTTTATTTACCGTTTATGAGTGAAGAACTATAAGTATAATTTTATTAAACTCAGAGCCTCGAGGCGCTTTTTGGTGTTCTCATTCCATTCTCCTAAGACCTTCTTGTTCTGGTAATCTCATACAATCTCTGTTGTTTTAAGCAGTCATTATGTTGAGCTCTCTATCTGTAATTTTGCTCTCTTCCTTCAATTCCACTTGTTTTTAATATTGTAGGCACATCATTTTACAAAGAATGAATACAGTACTCTTGCTATTGAACAGACCTCACCATTGCATCCATTTAGCATCTTTCTATTCACTATTGAAGTCCTTTCTTTTTAGAATATTTTCAGTTCCAATGTAACCATTCTTTTAAGAATTTCTTCCATTTGCATATCAATTTTTTGTTTTTTGTTTCTTTCAATTGATGGTAATAGGGTTGGGCTGTCTAGAGTGCTGAAAATCGGTCTTAGGTTTATAGAGATCATGCTCTATTGTTTGTGGGGCGGGGGTCCTTTCACCGAGAAAGATGTTAGCTACCCCTTTGCCATATCACTTGATATATGAAGGCCAAAGCAACCAAAAATATGGAGAATATAAGGAGGTGGGTGGAGAAAGCCCCCTGCAAAAGAAAAAAAAAATTCTTGTTCGCGACATGACGTTCATCAATACAGATGAACTTGTTTCTTCCAATACACACACAAATACATGCACACACACACACACACACACACACACACACACACACACACACACACACACAAATAAACAAACAAACAAATGGAGTGCTTAAAAATCTGTTATATCTGACTCTGCAACAACCTGCAGAAACCATATTTACCCACAAACGTGATTCATTACTTTAGGGTAACTTTTAGCACAAATCAAAGTGTGGTACTTCACCCGTTGAGGACAAGTCCCATACTCGGGCAGTTGTCTATGGGGAATGTGTGTTGTAGGAAAATCTGTCCTTCCTCAGCAGGTTAAAGAGTGGTTTTCTTTGTGCATCTACATGTATTTCTAAAGCTGAAGTACACACTTCCTAGTCTTTGTATGATTGCTAATGAATGAATTAAGTGTCTTATTATCTACCACATACTAGGTTGCAATCAAAGTGCATGCTTACCCACAAAAGGGGTTTCCACCTGCTTCAAATAATGTGTCAACTCCAGAAGGCTAGCAGCTTGACACACACAATTGATTCTTTAGAATTTATTGCTCCCTTGCCCAGCTATTTTTCAATGCTATACTCAAAGCAACCAAAGAAATTTGAAGGGGCACTGCACTGCTGAGCCATTATATGTAAGCTCAATTATCTCCTACAGAAACTATTAAGCCAGTAAAATCTGTTGCCCGACATTGTAATACCATAGGTATATTTCTAGTGAGATGTCGTAAATGCCTAGCTATCAATAACCGATTTCTGGACTTGAATAGTGCTCTTCACAAGCGGCCAACTTGCATGGAACTGTTATTGAAACTATATTATATCGTGTTTCTTACTCCACAGAATATTTGTTTCTTGGGAAAGAGACAAAGCAATATGGCAGACAAAAGGCAGAGAGCAAGAATTCAAGGTTCATGGGCTGGACCTTCTCCAGCTCTGAAAAAGGTAACATGGGAAAAGCTAATGTGAATTGGAAAAATGTTTTAACAGTCCTTGATATTGGATAATTTATACAAAGCTACCTTCAACTCCGAGTCTTGATGAAGGAGACGAGTACAAATAGCAAACTGTTTGCAAAATTGAACACATCTTTCAGAGTTATATGAAAGATGATACTATGTAATATGTGCACTGCATTTCTGTGATAATCAATGCTAGACAAAGAAAATAGCCTTTAAGCAAAATTATGAATGTTAACTTTTGAATGTTTAGTTGGTGAGGGAGAATTCACTAAAGGTGTAATTGCTATTCTATGATCAATACTTTGTCATCCTGTGTATTTTAATCTTCCATGTGAGCAAGAAATGACATAAACTTTATTCAATAACAAAACAACAACAATTGAATTCAGCAATAAACTTCACCAAATATTTGACGCAAGTTCCTCTTTTGGCAATGTAGAGTTCCACTTTGTTCTAATGATATATCACAGTATAAATAATTTCCCTACAATATAACTTCAGTGAGCTGTAATATTGCTTATTGGAAAGTTGATGAGCTTTACATTCTGATGTTATACAATATTTCTTGAAGAAAGCTAGCATTGAGAACAGGATGAGGTGATAATAAACCTCATGTTGTAAAAACTTAAACATATGTCTGCAATACATGTTAGTAATGGATATTATTGCAAACCTGTTGCCATGTAACAGAGGTTAGGCTGCTACCAATCTTTACCAATTTGAGGGCAAGCTTTCATCTGATCCAGTAGGCTTTCTCAAGCAAAGTGATAGTCATACTATTTTCTCCTTGCTGACTGCTTGGTTTGCAATCACTGGATTGAAGGTCTGAGACAAAGCATGACCCGAGTCCCACAAGCTGGCCCACAAATTGTTAAAGGTTAGTAGAAGCCTAACTTCTGCTAACTTCTACTGTGTGATCACCCCAAACTGCTTAATTTTTCCTGTATTACTATTACAATGTGTTTGAATTGGCACTTCTATTTGTAATGATCTTTCTGACTATGTATGATTTTAGATCCATGTATACAGGTACTGTGCAAAAAGGCTATGACTTATGAATGTATCTATACAGGGTCCAGTTCCCACTAGTAGGGAGGGCAAGGCTCAGATGCGTGCAAGGCCAGGCCCAAACCCCAATGCTGTGTCATCAACAAATCAGGTTTCAAAGACAGCTGGATTTTCTGGGCAGTCAGATTGCCTGCAAGGAACATTAACCTTTACAGATACTGGTGTTGTGAGGAGAGTTCCAGAACCCAAGCAGATTGAGTGAGTTTCGTGGACCCCTTTAAGAAACCAGTAAACTTGGTAGTTCTCTGTTGTAAGCATTCCTACATTGTATAAAATCTCATCATATACAGTAGCTAGTGTACAATGTTTTAGAATGGCAAGTATCTCCCTCTGGGACTGAACAAGAAATTTACCAAATAGTTACGTTCAGCAAGGGGATGTGTCAGTTTACATAACCATGATTTTTTTAAAGCATGTGTTAGCATTTGCTATTAGGCTGGCTTGTAATGACGCAATGAGAGATAAACATTGCAATGTAACTATAGGGATTATGTCGAGTTGAGTTAACCTGGCATATTATCTTATAAAATGTGAACAGGTCAATGTCTTTCCAAGACCAAAGTCAGCAAAAAAAGTTGCTACAATATTAACATTAAAAATTGCAATTACAAACCATGGGATTTTGAATAGATTTAGAATTTGTTTTGGGATGGGGAAAAACTTTAAAATGTCTGCTACTTACATACTTGTATTCAAGATTAGGAGGACATTAAAAAGGATAATGAAAAGATGTTACTTCAAACAACAAATTAAACAAATATGAATTTAAGCCTTCACATACTCAGGCACTTAGCATGGCTTCCCAAGCACATTCATTAGCATTCCAGTAAGCCATCTAGAGACTTGACGTAGTTGTAAAGTCAACCCACCCACTCAGGTGTAGGAATGATGTCTCAGTCCACCAGGAAGGCCATGGTGACACAATAGGGATTAGGGGGATTAGGTAATCTCTATTCATTGATGATTAGTTTAAAGACCTCAGTCAGCAAAGAAAGCACTCCAGCATACCTGCCAATCAGCAAACAAAGCACTGTAAGAATTAATGAAAAAAACTATTTGATTAAAAGCCCATGAAAAGTTTATTCAAGTACATCATGTTTAGCTAATGAGCATCTAGACACTTATATATGTGACCGTGCACCTCAAAACGAACATAAAGTCGCACACACTGATTTTGCGTGAGGACTGAAAACAAGTGAAATGGGTCAACCTAGCCGAGCTTGACTTTTTCAGATTTTCTGAAAGAGCGGGTCTTCTTTTACATTATGCTAAAATTTGGTATCATAAAACGGGGAGGAAAGTGTGTTTTTTTAGCAGTTTATCTCGAACATTTTTGGTAGAATAGTGTGATTAGGTGTGTCTTTAGAATCCCTTTTTCATTTCTGAAAAACCTTGTCCACACTCTTCACTTTCAACTCTAATAACTTTTGAAAGGATAGTGCTACTGCTTTGAAAGTTGGCACTGATTATGGACAAAATGTGTTGATGAGGCAT
This sequence comes from Diadema antillarum, assembly GCF_040938485.1. Taxonomy (NCBI): domain Eukaryota; kingdom Metazoa; phylum Echinodermata; class Echinoidea; order Diadematoida; family Diadematidae; genus Diadema; species Diadema antillarum. The sequence continues at coordinate 309,992 of NW_027271179.1, forward strand.
GCTTAATTTCAGTTTAATCTGATAATCCCTTCATTGTTGTTACTCTGGTGGTTTACTGCCAGTTTTTTGTCCCATTCATCGTACAGCCAGCACTGTTTGGTAAAGATTAAGCGCTTGAATAGACACTACTTCAGAGCCTCTTTTCTCAGTTCACACTTTTCCTGAGTTTGTGCTTTCTTTCCAATATTTAGATAGGTTAGGAGAGTCCATTTGATTTGAGTTATACATCATTTTAAAGCTTAAAATCTGCTCTTTCAGAATATGGTCTTAACTAAAAATTCATGTCTGGCGACTTTTTGTTTGTTTTGAGGTGCAGGGTCACATATGGTGTGTGAAGCTCTCTTGTAATTACCTCCACCAAGGAGGTTATGTTTTTGCTGGCGTTTGTTTGTCTGTCTGTTTGTGTGCAAAATAACTCACAAAGTTTCAAATGGATTTGGATGAAACAGGAAAGGTTGAGAATGACACGAGGAACAATGATTAAATTTTGACAGTTATCCAAGAATTTTTGTGGATTTTATAGAGGATTTTTGATATTTTAACAGGTAGGGTCAATGAACTTGGGTGTTCAAGCTGGAAATGAGCTGCTTGACTGAGGTCTGCACTCTCAGAGTGCGACTCTTGTTTCATATTTTTTAATTTTCCTGTGATTTATGCTCGTGGCCTTGTGTACTTTCACCAAGTGTCACTATGATATCTTCAAGTGTATATTCAAAATACCTCTAAGGTTCTTCATTATATTCAAAAGTGAAAATGTCAGTGTCATAAGTAATGACTGGAGAAGATTATGTGCAAGTTATAGTTCTTATTCCTGGTACCTCACTTCAGTGCCAAGTACCAAGCTATTCTGCAAGCTTTATAATGTGAATCATATTCTTTGTATTTTTTCCCAATGATAAGATGAGCTAACCTCAATTTCTGCTTGTGTGTACTCTTTCCAGGAGAGATGGATCATACGTCATTAGCACAGAACCAAATGGAGAGGCAAGGTGAGCTTGTCTTACTCATGAAAATAAAATCATGAAAATATCTGCAGCTGCAAAAATAGAAAAACGTTTTGCTTGCACCAGCTGGACCAGCACCAATTCAACCAACCCAGTTTAAGTGAAGTCATCAAAAATTCAAGTATCATCAAAACAGATAAAGTTGTAGCAGTCGAAGGAATAAGTGTCATCCATTATTATTGCTTACATTTTGAATTCCATTTTTTCCCTTAAGACTACCCTTATAGACTGAGCAATATCAGCAGCAGTGACAAAAATTGCTTTCTCAACAGAACTTTAAAGCAAATTGTGACCAGTATGAAGTGAGTTGATGTATCATTCACAGGTGTGAAACAAAGTTACACACAAAGAAAATGAGATGTAAATACCATATCGTTGCTGGGATGACAAGACCTTGTATCTGAAATTTTGGTGAAAATGACTTTTCTGGGTTAATGGTCAAATAATGGGTTAAGTGATGTTCTGGCCAAATTCCAACTGTCTTACCCCAAAAATGAAGCCACCATGGCATGTGAAAGGAAAGGCTATCCCATTCGCTATGGTGCTTTGGCCGCCTTGTTTTTGTTTTTTTTTTTTTAGCTCTCCTGATCATTTGACATTTTGTAGATACGAGGTCTTGTCGCCCCAGCGACAATATGTTCAATGGAACAATTAGAATATTTCGATGGATCTCATCTTTGAGGAATTTTAGAATATATACAAAGTGACTCATAATGTCAACCTAGCATTAAGAAAACTATGAATACTGATAGAGTATTCAGTGACTTTCCCTCAGTATCACACAAATGAGCACACACATGTGTATCTAAAACTGTATATTTCTGAATATCATTGTGACTTGTATGTCCATGACAGGATAACGCTCACCAGAAACTTTCTGTTACCGGAAGAGGCAGACTATGTGTTTGCAGTGCTCAGAGATGAAATCCCATGGACCCAGAAGCGCAACACCATTCATAATGTCAACATGCTGATGGGACAGACAGTCATTGTCTTATGACAAAAGATGAGTGATATTTGCAGATTTCCAGCCATATTCAACATCAGCATCAGGTGTCGCACAGCAGCTGATTTTTATGTTACAAATACATCTCGCCCTATAACACCCACTTGTTTATATGTGGTTTAGCAAGCTGTCATACTGACTCTTGTGTGATAATAACTCCTCTCGCCCATTTAATCTTATCATAAGTTGAACTGCCCTCTAGAATATGGAAATGAAATGGTCACTTAAAATTATTGTTAAACAGAAGGTCATTGTGATACATGGAGTGATGGAAGTAGCTTGTAACCTTTTCATTGTCAGTTAGATTCAAAACCTCTTGCATGCTATGAACGACATTCAGCACAAATAAAAATGCAATAGGCATAGGATGCCTCTTTTATGGCATTTACTCACACCATAGTAGATGGAGGAAAATATATTTGCTCTTCCTTCTCTTTCATTCATAGAGGATGGGAGGGATTATATAGAGTTTGATAAATCTGGCTAAGGCTGGTTGAATGTATTCTTTCATATACAAACTTGTTTTTCCATGAAAAAATGCAAGGTGAGTGCCAAGTCCAATTACAGGTAGTATGTTGTGTAATTTACGTACAAGAAAGTACTCATCGTACAGTTTTCTAGTTGTTGTATTCCCTTGTTAATCTTTACCTGCAGGTCAAGAATTTGATGAACCAAGGTTGACATGTTGGTATGGAGAATACTCATATGCATACAGTAGAGTTCGATGGGAAGCCAATACTGAGGTGAGTTATTTCTAGTGGTTCTCATGTGACATAATTGCCACAAGTTATAAAGTGTTCAGATTAAGGTATCCTTGCCGTTGTCAGGATTTAATTGGGTCCTTGGTTACCCTCTGAGCAGGGGATGACGGTTCATGTAGACAGCTGTCTCATATTTTGGGAACAGCCTTGAAAGAATTCTTAGCTCCCTTAGCATCCGATTCTTGCTTAAAACACGTATGTAATAAAAATTTATTTGAAATGAACATTTCTTTGATTTTAGTTGTTTGGGTTAATTCTTGAAAAGATCCATATTTGAACAATATTGCTTTGTCAGTTGTGCACCACATCACCATTGTCACCATCATCATCATCATCATCATCATCATCATCGTCATCGTCAGTAAAAATGCTATCATCATCCTCGTCGTCATAACCACCCTGTCTTTTGTTTTCGTACAACAGTGGCATGAGACACTGCTGTATGTCAAGAGCCGTATTGAGGAGACAACAGGGTTTACCTTCAACTCCTGCCTTCTAAACTTCTACCGCAGCGGGAAGGACCATGTGTCATGGCACAGCGATGACGAGCCCGCCTTGGGGTCGAAGCCTACCATAGCGTCCGTGTCACTCGGAGACTCCAGGATCTTTGAAATGAGGAAGAAGCCACCCCCGGTATGCTTCAGATGGCTTAGAGGATATTGTGGCTGAATTTCAGAAATGGCATGTCTTCTATTGCAACTGATTGAAAAATTGCCCTTGGTTGACATATAAGAACTGATAATTCAGTGTTTTAGTTATAGCCATGATTAAAAAAACAAACAAACAAACAAATCATGGGCATACATACTCAGGTTGCATTCAAATTCATTATTAAATTGGAATGCATAATTATGCAGTACCCACTGCATGGTATAAGGATTCAAACCACAACTGGCTGTCGAGCATAAGCTCTGTGGCCTAGTGGATATGACTCCTGTCCAGTAATAAGGAGCTTGTTGGTTCAAGTGCGACCCTATTTTGTATGCCCTTGACTTTTATAAGCATGGCTAAAATACTGAACAATCGGTGCTCATTTATGTTGATGAAGGACAATTTGTCAATCAGTTGCAATAAAGACAACTAGATGCAAAAATTAGCTAGAAAAGCACTCTGAGAGTGCAGACCTCCGCCAAGCATGCAGCTCATTTCCACCACTGATCTTGTTCTTCCATAGAGATATCAGTGATTTCCACCCATACGTATAGCATTGTGTGCTGAAAGTCGCCTGATTTCCCAATAAAGAAACCTTTGTTACGTCATAAACCCTCAGCTGCATGCCTTGCCCTAGCAGAAACTAGAGCACGCACTTTAGTGCGCGCATGCAAACCTCAAATACTCGCAGCCTGAACTCCCAAGTTCATTGACTCTACCTGCCAAAATATAAAAAAATCCTTCATAAATTCCCCCCAAATTCTCGGATCACTACCAAAAGTTAATTGTTTGTTACTTGTGTCATTCTCAACCTTTCATGCAAGTTTCATCCCAATCCGTTAAGTACTTTTTGAGTTATTTTGCACACGGACAAACGACTGTAAAAGTGGAAATTTTCGCGCATTTTGCGCAACCAGCAACTAGCGCGAAAATAAAAGCAGGCAAATATTTTTACTTGCCATGTGTCCCTGTGCGTGATGTCTTGATTCCGCGGAATTAAAAACACGCGAAACTCTTTTCACCCGGCCAAGCGTGAAAAATTAGTCGCGCGAAAATATCTACTTTTACAGTAACGGTATCGAAAACATAACCTCCTCACTTGACGGAGGTAATTACTTTAAAGTTTGACTTTGTTTTCTTAATCCTTGGTGTTCCTTGAGTGCCAGTTGGCCCAGAGAACCCTGTAGCAGTTTGACACACTGTCTACAGTCCCTAGCACAGAAAGAGTCAAAGGCTTTCAGTATTTTGAGATTGGTTTGCATATTTGCAGATGAATAAGACCTTGATGGCATGTGATTCACCAGTCTCTGGCTTTGAAATAATATGTCTTGCAATGATGTAACCATCTTGGCTCTAACTGTCATTAAGGGGGCATGTGTAGGATTAAAGGACAAGTTCACCTTCATATAAATAAGGACTGAGAGAGTGCAGCAATATTAGTAGAACACATCAGTGAAAGTTTTAAGAAATTCTGACAACCCGTTCAAAAGATACAAATTTTTGAAGTCTCAATGCTGCCGTCACTGGATGAAAAAAACTACTACAACTTGTGATATCACATGCATAGAACGGCATAAAGAAAATATAAAGAAAATTCACCATATTTTCACTTTTCTCACATAATAAAAGTGCACTTGACTTGGCTCTTTCAGAAGGCAGGGGGAATAATATTACCCTTAACATATGTCAATAGCGAGTGGAGGGAATGTGCACTTTTTTCTAAATATGGAAATTTGTGGAATTCTCCTTATATGTTCTCTATATTGTTCTACATCATACACTTAGTAGTCTTCTCATCCAGCAGTCACTGTGCAGAAACTTTAAAAATTCATAACTGTTGAACACTTTGTTTGATTTTCCTCAAACTTTCACTAATGCCTTCTACTGATATTGCTGCAGTCTCTCAATCAACATGTATATGAAGGTGAAGTTTTCCTTTAAATCGTTTGTATGGTGTTACAATTTCAGAGATATCTCAAGCCCATTATGCAAAGCTAAACTAAGAGGAGTGAAACTACAAAACTTACAATACCAGATGATTGTTGCCATCCAAATTAGAGACGTTATGACAAAAAGGGCTTATTTTTATTTCCCTTGGTTGTTTCCATAGAACTACAAATTCATGTGGTGTCATGCGCATTTGAAGATAATAAATTGAGCAATCACAAAGATATGTCTGTCACTCAGAATGCTGCATTGTTTTTTGGCTGTTCCACAGGAAGAGAATGGTGATTATACCTACATGGAGAAACTGAGGATACCATTGACTCATGGCAGTTTGCTGATGATGGAGGGCGCTTCACAAGATGACTGGCAGGTTAGTCAAGCAGTGCAATACTGTAAAACGAGGAATGTTTGCGTGGATTTTAATTTAATCGCGAAATTTTCATGCCGGGAATATATTGTGTTTTATAGTAGCCTTTGTAAAGGCAGCTCGCTATAATTTGAGGACATGCACACAGAGAGTAGTGGACTCGCACACACAGTGCGCGAGCTCCGCTCCGATCGCTGTGTGCGTGCGAGTCCACTGCTCGCTGTGTGTGAGTCCATTGCGAGCTGCCTTTGCAAAAGGCTAGCAGTGCAATGATACACATGTACAGTAGTGAATGGTCACAAGTGCAATGGTGCAAGATACCACACAATATTAAAGATGAGGTGCTCTATTCAACGAGGCAAAGCCAAGTTTAGATGAATGTCTCATCTTTCACTGAATACGAAATCTTGTTCCATTGCACGACAATTTCAATCTTAATTTTCTTTTTTTTTAAATCTTAAAGAGAAACAGTGCTCCATGCAATTTTGTTCAAAATTTGTCGAAAAATAGGTACCAACAAGTTAACAGATGGGTTGAGATGTACACAAATAGAAGCAAATGTGAGGGAATTTATGCCTTACTTCAAGTGACAATAAGTCAGTTAACCAGGGTGGTGGGGGTGGGCATCCTGAAAATGGTGGGCACTCTTAGGTTATTGTGTCAAATGGTCACGACTGCATACAAGATTCCAGATGAGATGAAAGATGAGGTGCTCTATTCAACAAGGCATAGCCAAGTTGAATAGAGCATCTCATCTTTCAATGAATAATTGAATCTTGTTCCCTTGCACGAGTGGAGACCATGCACTTTATATTTTATGCAATACCTTGTATGTCAATGGAATTTTGTTCAAAATTTGTCATAAAATTGGTACCTCAGAGGTAAACAGGTAGAATGAGATATACACAAATAGAGGCAAATGTGAGGAAATTTATGCATCATTTCACGTGTCAATAAAGTCATCTGACTGGGATGGTGGTGGAAGGGTAGGGGATCCTGAAAATGTTGGCCACTCTTTAGGTTGTTGTGTTAGTTTTTATGTCCTGTCATCTCCAGAACTCTTTCACTTTTCTAGACCATTTATATTTGTGTATTTTCTTGGAGGTAAAAGTGTGCTCAAACTATATGGAAGCACTGTCATATTTTTTTCACATGTATCAACACAAATTCAGTCATCTCCCTCAGGAACACGCAGTGATGTTATGTTTTGCAGTCATTGTGTACAAATTAGATGAGAGTTTTGATCCAGTGCAGTTCCCGTTCATCTTACATGCCCATGCCAGCAATGTAAGGATGCCTTCAGACTGCAATGAATGTTATTAAAATATTTGTCTCAATTCCTTATTAACCAGGTAAATTAGCCCAATTTTCCATTGAACTGTGGCTTTTTATTTCATGGCTTGGACTCACAACTACTCGCTCTGTTTGGCTAATTCTCTCCTAAAACTCTTGACAAGTTGACTGCAGAAACTGTCACTGTTTGTGATTTGGTATATGTCGTGCTACAGAAATGAAAATGTTGTAATCCCAGCTTTAGGACCCAAGGTTTTTGTTTGTCAGTTATCTCATTGACTGAGATGCTGTAATGGTCAGTTTCATTCACATGAGGCTTTAACATTAGGATCTGTGAGTACATGATGTCTGTATAGATGTTTCATCTTACAGGGATGGTATAGTTTTGGTTGAGGCCTGACTTTAGGTTTCTAACTTTTTTGGTGAGACAATGAGAAAGCTTAAATGAAATGTGAGAGAACATGTAATTCCAAGAGGAAGTCAATGTTTATTTGATGAAAATTGGTTTTGAAATGGCTGAGATATCCAAAACAAAGCCATACTAATTAAAGGTGGGACCAACCTTTTATTAGGATCACTTTGTATCACTTTGTTTTTGGATATCTCAGCCATTTCAAAACCAATTTTTGTCAAATAACTTTGAATTCCTCTTAAGATGGTATGCTCTGTTACATTAAGTGGTTTCTTAGTATCTCGCAAAAAGTTGAAAGCTCAATCTTCATCTCCGCTAATATCATGCAATCCCTTTAAGATTAGGTATTAAAGACCAAGAATTATCAAGTAATGCTTTCATTTAGGCTCGATATGTCACAGAGACAAATCTGTCCATAGGCTATTCAGCAGACATGTCCATATCGTGTCTTAAGATGAATCAAAGTCATCAGTAAAGTACATAATAGACCTTGCATTACAACACCAACACAACCCAATTTTTCCTAAGGAATCATGTAAATGGGTCAACCAAAAATTTTTTATATGTATAGATGTTTTTTGAAAGAACAATTCTATATAATTCAAAAGTTTGGGAACAGAAAACAAATGGGAAATTGTCCTTTTACCACTTTGTCGAGTACACTTTTTTTTTTTGTCTGATGTAGGCTTTCTTGGATTTATGGATGTGGAGCCTGACAGCCTCTTTATGTACCCTTCACTTTCAACTCTAATAACATTAACAAAGATGATGCTAATTGCCTTAAAGTTTGTTTATTTGTTTGTTGTTGTTTTTTTGTTTGTTCAAGAATAGAATGTACTTAGTGGTTGTGCAAAATTTCAGCCTAATCTTATAATCCCTTCATAGTGGTTGCTATGGAGTTTAACATCCTGTTCTTTGTCCAATTCATTCCACAGAGCACCATTGGATGAGTTTACACATGAATAGACCCTAAACTTCAAAGCCCCTTTTCGTAGTACACACCTTTTGTAGAGGATGTGCTTCCTTCCCATATTTACATGGGTTAACAAAGTCCTTTGCAGTGAGTTATAGCTCATGTAAAAGCTGAGAGTCTGCTCTTTCAGAATCTACCTTCAACTAAAAATGTATGTCTAGCGACTTTTTGATGGTTTTGTGATGCAGGGTCATAAAATTATATGTGACACTGCATCAAAAACCAACAAAAAGTCGCCAGACATGGATTATAAGTTACGGGCAGATTCTGAAAGAGGAGACTGTAAGCTTTAAAATGATGTATAACTCGGTACAAATGGACTTTCCTAAACCTATCTAAATAATAGTAAGTACACATTCTGTGGAAGAGTTTATTGAGAAAAGAGGCTCTGAAGTTTAGTGAAATCTAGGGTCTATTCAAGTGGCTAATCTTGCACCACACTGTGCTCTGTGCAGTGAATGGGACAAAAGAGCAGGAAGTAAAGCTCCATAACAACCACAATGAATGGATTATCAGATTAAGCTGAAAGTGTGCACACCCTATTAGCACATTCTATACTTGACTAATACCAACTTTCAATGCAGCTTTCAAAGGTCACTAGAGTTGAAAGTGAAGAGTGTTTTACAGGTTTTTAGAAATGTGAAGGGGCCTGTAAGACTTGCCTGTAAGATGATACTCTTAAAAAAAAATATTCTAGAAAAACTGCAAAAAACACAATTTCTCAGTAGTTTTATGATCCCAAACTTGAGAATAATTTAGAAAAAGAATTGCTCTTTCACAATATACAAAACAAACAAACAAATCAACGTAAGATTGACTTGGTTTACCCATTTCATCTATTTTGAGTCCTCACTTACAATCAAGGTATGCGACTATTTATTGGTTTTGAGATGCATGGTCACATACAGAAAAGAAGTGCTGTGTTCAAACAAAAGTTCAGCTTATTGCTGTAAGACTGGACATCCATATCATCTCATTGCTCTTACTTTCACTGATGTACCTGAAAACAGCACCAGGTTCCACGGGAGTACCACGACAGAGAAGCAAGGATCAACCTTACTTTTCGGACAATCCATCCATCGTAGATGCCTCATGGGGGAAGGATATGAACTGGGCAAACAGACCATTTGTTGCAATATCCCCTGAATGTGAGTGTCATGTACCTCAGAGTTTGTCTTTTCTCTGATCTCCGTATGATTACATCAGGTATGTGCAGTATATATATATATATATATATATGTATATATTTTTTTTTTTTTTTTTTTTTACCGAACACTGCCAAATATCTGTTGTTCATTGGATGGACATGTACTGAAATGCTACTTTCTACCAATCTTGCTTCTACTGTGCGATGGAACTATCTTACATGCAACAAATTATACACACACACAAATACATATCATCTTACTTTAGGCTGCAAAGAAATTTGTGGTTTTAATGAGGGTTCACCAAGGGTTCAACTTTTTATCACTGCCACTGTGCACTAATGTATTATAACAAGGACATTTTTTATTTTTTTTTTTTTTTTGGGGGGGGGGGCCTTGTAACCATAATGTGTTATTATTGAACACTAATGAGCAAATAGACAATTTCAGTAATATTGTCCCTTTTCTTTAATATTGCCTAGATTGTTTTCACACGTGACAACTTCAATGTTGAAAGATCTGGTCATTGAGTGTGGTCCTCTAGTCCTGGATGTTAGCAATCTTTGATGCAGCGGCAGTACAGGCATTTATTGACGGCCTAAATTCATTGATTATAAACAGCAGGATTTGCATTCGCCATTAAGGAGGTGTCATTTGCGATTAGTTTATTCTTGGTGGCACATACCGATACACCAATCACAGTATTATTCTCACCAAGATATCTTGTTTTCAACACATTCAGGAACACTAGTACAATTGCTTGACAGTTTACACACGTATTACACAATGTTAGTGCATGCAATGCCTTATGTACATTATTACTAATTCGAAACTAGAAGGGTTCTTAACTCCTTCTGTGCTGAGGACTTTGTACAATGTGTACAATGTCATGGGGATTTCTGTACCAATGGGCAATGAGAGAAAAAAAAAGGGGTTGATTCCAGAGATTGCTGTATGGTTAAAGCATCAGACCATACAGTCTTGATACAATTCTATTATACTGCTACCATTAGTGTAAATATTATATTTAACTATACTTGTGATGTTAATTTTTGTTAGGCTGAAACACATCACTAAGGCAATATACCACAGGAGTACTCAATGAGGAAGATTACAAGTTTTTTAATCCAGAGGGGTGTACAACAGTAAAGAATGTGGAAGGAATCATCCCTTTTATTGCACAGAGAAAGAGAGAGAGAGAGAGAGACAGACAGACAGACAGACTAAGCTTTAGACAGAGTGACAGAATGAAAATGCAAGAGAGAAGATGAGGCAAAAGGATGGTGAAATTTGCATTTGATGCCCTCTGATAAAAATGGGGGTACCGGTAGATGTACACTGATTGTGAAATTGAATATGGTTGTATATCCGCTACAGTCAGCTCGTGGCTCTTTGGTCTGTCGAATTACATGTATATCATGTTCCCCCCAAAAGCCAAACTGTCCCTGTCAGTGCTCATGGAAAGGCATTGATTCTAAAATGAACAAAATGAAATGAAAAAGAAGGGAAGATGAAATTACTCTTACGGTCTCGTCAGCTCTGCAAGGAGTACTACCAACCTTTCCAACATGTATATCAGGTTGCTGTCTGTGAGTTAAGGGGGCAGTGTTTAATGCTCTTCATTTCCACATTGCTTTAAGCTGCAATCCTCTCTCTTGCAGAGGTCAAATTTTAAAGGAGCCATATGATGCAAATGTACGTTGATTTGTGTTGATTCATGATACCCCCAACAACACTTTATATAACTCAATGAATATTTAAACATGTCCTATATATTTTATGATAATTTTTCTACTATTGTTTGTGCAGATTACTTGGATATATGCCCACAAAAAGAGACCTTTCAAACCAAGATTCTGCCAGTGAAATCATCTGGCAATCATTGCTAAAGTACTAATGTCATTAACAAAAGTCAGTGGAATGCACTTTTCCCTATCCTGAGCACAACTTACATGTTTTTATGTTACTTTACTATATGACGTACAAAAGACACTGCAGGGAAATATACAAGTTTTCCTGAAGTCTAGTATATTTTTTGGGGGGGACTTAATTGGTTATTTCAAATGCATGGAAACTGTTCTGAAGGTAGGATGTGCTATATGAGAATCAGTTGTATCATTATGAACATCACTTGGTAGTGGGGCAACGATGGGTAATCTCACAGACCTGCTCTGTAACATTTCCTGTGTCCTTGGTGTGAGCAATATGATTCCTCAGGCTTTCTGCTGGCTCTTTGCTGTATGAGGCAAATGCTTCTATTTTTATCCCATTCATCGATGACCTTAGTTTGAACTCATTACCAGCCCAGAATTGGTTTTTTCCCCATGTGTGTAATTTGGCATGTGCTTTTTAAAGCAGAAGAGACATTGTACTTATGGCAAAACAATGAGACAAAACCAGCCTGTGTCCTTGCTTAGCTACCAGTTTGCTACATTTTTGAATTGTATTCTTTTTTCCATCATATAGTCAACTATGTGTTTTTGTTCTCGTAGATGCATATAATTTGGCTTTTGTTAAGATATACTGTACAAAAAACAAAGAAAAAATCTCTGAATCTTGGTAGAATATTATTTCAAAGTTTGTTTCTTTCCTAAATGAAGGTTAGGGTAATTTTCTTTGAATTGTACAGTGAAATGAAATGTATTCATGGCAGAATGAAAAGGAAATGAGGACATCATTTGATGTATTGTGATTTTTTTCCCCCCGACACTCACTTAGGACCAGTTCCCGCAGTATGCAGACAAAATTATCTACATAGAGCTTGCAACAAAATCATTCGTTTCTAGTGCCCAACTGGTGATCAGTGATTGTATAAATAAGCACTACCTGTAGATTTTTTTTTTAAATCTTTCATTCTCTTCAGATAGCATGAGACACATGAACTGCAGCATTACCCACAGAATTTCAATTTTTCTTGTGCAAGACCTTTTCAGGTACATTTATGTAATTAATGTGGACATGGATTGTGAGTAAAGGGTACATATTACAGTGCTGATGTTTGAAACCAGCAATAAATAATTACTCCAGATACTGCCTTTGAATTCTTAATATCTCCCTGGAAAACAACCTCAAAGACGGCAAATCACAAAGCTCATGAAAAATGCATAGGAAAATACCTGTTTGAATGTGCAATGTAATGACTTTAAGGTTGTTTCTGAGGGTTGTTAGCCACAATGCACACAGGGATTTGTTGTCTAATGGAGAAGCTTGGCTTCAGAAACTATCTTCTTGTCATGCATTAACTTGGCAACTTAATTTTACTCCATATCTTATAGTGGAGGAAGATTATTAGTAAATGCTGAAATTCATTTGATCCACACAAAATCAAAACGAATTTACAGAAATAAGTTAATTCTAGCTGAAAACAAGAAATTCAGATGCATTACCAATTTAAGAATGACCTGTATATTCAGCAATTAAGAGGGTTTTTTTTAATTCTGCAGATGAATCAAACAATTATATTCAAACAACAAAGAAGGGATATGAAAGAGAATGTTTTTTCTCTACCATATTGAACACTCACAGTGATTAGTAAAAGTTTCAACATACAAATACAGCACCCCACCACTATGTGTGGATTCTGGAAATTGTGAGTTTATCAGGTAACCAGTACTCTTTCAGTGTGTAATAGATCATGTCACAGCCAGTCTGATTCATGATAACCAGACTTGTGTATCATGAAAAGCTACATTTGATTAGAGCTTAATTTTAGATGTAGGAGTACACCCCAGTACAAGCAAGACTGGTTTTGTTTCTTGATTATGGTAAAGGAGAACCCTACATGTAATACACAGGTGCATTGTAAATGCATCATACCTTTTTTAATGATTTGCAATGTCTTCCATTACTCATATCTGCAGATGTTGTAATGAATTTAAATTATTGAATGTACATATAGATTGTGTAAATGTAAATAATTATCTATTAAATGATGATCATGCATTACACTTATGATAGACTATGGAACTTGAATTAATTTAATGCAGATTGTGTGTGTGTGTGTGTGTGTGTATGATGTTCCTGCCCCGATCCACTCTCCCCCCCTTTTTTTTTCTTTTTCTTCTCTTGCATGCCTGCACTAATTTTGCCTACAAATGTTCCACAGATGTGTGTTATGCCAGACATGATGTGTTTCTTGCGTTGTTCACAACACACTGGTGAGCAACTAGAAGAATCCATACACATGTAGGCATTATATGCAAATAAGGAAATGCCAAGATTCTACATAGCTTATAAAACTTGTACCGTGTGTGCAATTGGTGACTCACTGAATTCAATTAAACTCAATGCAAGGATGTACACTGTCCTATAGCATTTGCAATTACAGATTGTATAGTACATGTGGTTACTGGTGTGATACATTTGTCTGTTTATATGCATTTGGTACAAGACATGAAAGACACAGTCAAATAAAGTAATGTAATGGATATTGGGATGTTTGTTAAATTAAGATAAATCTAGTGGAGATTTTTGTAGAATCCAGCAAATAACTTCCAAGGCAGTATTATCATTTCACCCAATTTGCACAAGCATTTGTGAATGATATCCTAAATGATATCAATATCTCCCCTCCCCCCAAAAAGAAATTAAAATTTGGAATTCCATCATTATTTTTGCTGTATTGTAATGGATCTTTCTCCCTCTTTTTGTGCTACTCTATTCATCAAGATAAATTGGATATGAGGAGTTTCTCTGTATGCATATATCAAGGTCAAAAATCATAAATCAAGATTATTTTCCATTGCCAATGAGAATTTCTGAAATTCAGTGAAACTTGGCCAAAGGATACAGACCTTTACTGTCTCAAAAGGTCCACGGAATTGTACGATATATATAAATATATATTTATATATGTATGATACAATTGTATGCACATATATATATATATATATATATATATATATATATACATACAATTGTATCATATATTATTGAATGTGTGTGTGTGTGTGTGTGTGTGTGTGTGTGTGTGTGTGTGTGTGTGTGTGTGTGTGTGTGTGTGTCAAAGTGTGTGTATGTATATGCGTGTGTGTACTGTCAAACGTGCTGTAGTTACCACCTGCCTCTCAGCGGCGACATAGAAATCCCCCACATAGAATTAAACGTGTATTCATTACAGCCCAGAGCATAAAAACCTGTCAATCGCAGTTCATATGAATAAATTTCTTTGGTCTGGTTCCATATCCTTTCAGCATTAGGAATATGGAACCAGACTGTAGATTCAGTATTTCCCGTATTTGGTAAGAACAAGCAGAGGGTAACGATGTTATCTTTTAGTGTATAGGTAGACCAGATCTGGATGAATTTGGTAGTGTAATTCTGTAGCATGGCCGGCGGAACCGGGGAAGGGGGGGGGGGGGGGGGGGGGGTGGGGGCTCGCCCCCCCCCCTACTTTTTTTGCACTATACCAAGGAGTACATAAGGTGTCATAACTTTGGGCCCCCACACACTTTTTTTAACCCGGAAGTACATAAGTGGCACTAAATAGAAATAGATAAATAAAGGTTATGTTTTGTTTGGGTTTTTTTTTGCTTGTCATCTGTAGAAGAGAGCTGAAGACTTTTTTTTTTTTTTTTTTTTTTTTTTTTGCTTGTCAGCTGAAAACAACCGGAAATGGAGGGGGAGAGATGAGCTGAGGACTTTTTTTTTCGCTTGTTAGCTCATGAAACCTGGAAGTGGCCCCAGCTATGGCAACGATGTGGGTCTGCTGGTATTGTGAATACACATTCACAACCATATTATGAAGAGACCATCAGTAATGTGTTCAAATGCTATGCATACTTTGTTCACAAAAGTTGCCCTTAACAACACAAGAAGCTTGCCAAAGGCTTGCCCTACCTAGCAACAACTAAGTTAATTCCTGCTTGTGGATCTAGGTGAATGAAATGCCTCATCATTAGGCCGCAGGAAAAAAAAAATCCATGAATTTTAATTATATTACAGGAACGGTCTTCACCCACTGAATGAATAAGGTACAATATAAAACATGAAATATAACAGAGCAATGACCTCATTCACGAAATATGGGAAATATTCCGAAGTTAATTGACCAATCAGATTACAGATTCTTGATCACCAAAAGATTATATGGATATATCTAGATATATCTATCTCTCCTGCCAACCCATTAATCATCATCATCTGTACATTAGGGTGAATCCCAGATAGACCTGACGAGATTTTAGGATTGTATTTTCTGTGCCCTCCAGCCCTTCACCTTTCATTCGTCTATATACTGATGTATTTCATCCGTTTCTTCCTTTCCACGTCTCCAGTTCTCCTTCCTATACCACCGTCTCCATCACTCGTCTTCACACACGTTTGCTCTCTCCACTTTTCCGCACTCTTCTGTATACCATCACAGCCTGATATGTATCCCCTCTCTCTCAAGCAACTATCTCTCTTTCTAACATTATATTCTTTCTCGATCATTCTGTCTTTCTCACCTCTTTCTTTCTGTCTGTCTTTCTTTCTTTCTTCTATTTCTGACTCTTTCTGGCCCTTTCCCTCTGCCTCACATACCGTATAAATGCAGACATTTATTATCACCTTGCTTTTAATACCATGGTCATCACTAATATACGCATCATCTCGTATGGTAACAGATCTAGCTGTACTCGGATTTCTTTAAAAGATTATGATTATGAAGCAGCCGCCTCCATAACTGCAGTTTTCAGGATTTTCCACCAAATTACTGTATTACGATGTGGATGACTTACGATACAGTATTTGAAATGTAGCACTTGTGTCAGCAGTAATGAAACACTTTTCTTGCCTTTACCCGCCTCTTTAAGGCAGACTCGAAGCGAAGCATGAGTGTTTGTAGACCTGCGTGTTGTATGGTGAAGACAAGATAGAAAGTTGTCTACTTCACTTGTTTAATGTGGTTATCGCCCATTAGTTATGTATCGCAGCCTGCTGTCTTCCTTCCTCACTACATTTGTCTTATTACGCCTTTTCTCTACCGCTAAAGTGTCTTACTCTTTTCTCATGTCTCGCTCTTCCTCTTTTCTCTAATTCAACGACATAGATGAATTATATTAATTCATTCTGCAACCGCTTCTCTGCTTTATGCAGGTGTTCTCCATGTTCTCTCATACTCTCTCGTTCTAGGCTTCTTTTTTTTATACACGCCTTTTTGCTACTATGTTTCCTAGCGCATTATATTCCTCCACAGGAGCGAAGAAAACGAAACGAGAAACAAAAAACAAAAACAAAATATAAACTGCCACTCGTTGGTTTTGCTCGGAAACATCTTTGCTTTAATCAGAAGTCATTGAGAGAACTGGGGAGCTTCCAAACCCACTGATGTCAATAGAGTTTGGTCTATTCAATAGAGCACCCAAATATACATTTGATATATTACACCTATCTGTCTAGAAACGGCTTTCCTCCTAGAAATATTTTAACCTCTTCAACTTCGTATATACACATATTAATATATAACTTTATATATTAATATATATACATGCACATATAAAATAAGTAAGCGTGTACTCGTACATTTCGTGTCCTTGTCACAAAAAATCGAAATAAATTCATCATCTGCTGCTTTCAATGCTTGATTAATGTACATGTTTACAGATTTCAGAATACAGGCAGGATGTCTACCTACGCTAATTATCTTTCGATTGCCACGGCTAAAAGAAGCACAATGACTATGACGCGCCCTACTTATGATTAATTACTTCTGACTATTCGCATGTCTGTCCTACAGAGTGGTCTGGGCGTACAGCGCGTCTGCGGCTTGGGGGATGCTACTGGCTGACCTTCGTCAAGTGGTAGCTAGACGTCGCATAATCTACGCTTTGATTGATGCACAGCACAAAATGAAAGAAAACGTCATCTCTAATAACTGTAATCACAACGTCTTCCTTTCCCGGTGCCGAAACAGTCTCTTGGAGAGCGAAGAATTTGACATCTCTGTATTAATCTTGTTTTGTCTTTGTTATTTTGAAGAGCCGTGGAGGCTAATGTAATGGAAATGAGAAGCCACAAGTTGTGTCATATTGCACTATTATACTCGTAATGTACATGAAGTTTATCTTCTTCTCTCTCTCTTTTTTTTTTTTGGTTACTCTCGTGCGCAGCAGTTTCTGTTTATTTTGCATGGAATGCTTCAGATAACACTGACATACCCAAATGTCACGAATCTGCATGTATGAAAGCACAGGAATCATATTAAGTAGATTATACGGATTGCACAAAGTTCGGGAAGGGGGGGGGGTGTTTGAACAGAATACTAGTAGTCGAGACCTGGCGGGTTGAATAAAGGCAGCAGACATGATGCATGAAACTTAAACACCCTGCTTTTGTGACTGCTAAATTGCACGTATTATTCGTCCATGTGAAGCTAGATAATCACACTTAGCCGAGTGTTTCCTTTCGTCATGGTCAACAATCCCCCGGGTCACGTGATGATTCTCCGCGCACCTTCACCATCAGCTGATGGACTTCCCCCGAGTAACCATGACAACATGTCGTCTTATTTCTTGCGCGTGTTGTTTTTCACGCCCAAACTATGTCAATTTGGCCTGGTTTCATTACTTGGAAGGAAAGTATTCCGTTTCCACCTTTTAATCCATAAGGCATTGCATGCTGTTGTAATATAATGCGGAAAACAGCAGCTTGTGTTATTGCTTTCATCAGCAAATATTCGACCTGTTTAAGATAGACTTAAATTGGTATTACGTGACATTCCGGTAGTTTCGCGCCTCTTAATCATACAGTGTACATGGCCTGAAGAGAAAATACACCGAGACTGCACACAGGACTTAATAATATCAAAATCACGTTTTTCTTAGAGACAGAATTGGGCACTGCATTTTTTCCTGCCAAAGAATACATTCTTCTTCAGAAACCGTAATTGCCTCAAAGAAAAACAGCGATGATTAGAGGGATGTTCGTCGAAGATCTCTGCAATGATAATACACATCCAATTCTTGTTTCCCTTTTTTGTGTCAATATCCAGAGAACATGGAAGGATCGACCAGAAATTTTGGATAATTACCACTGTTTGACAGATACCAGAGAAAGCAAAAAGATAACAATTCATTCTCTTCAGCGAGAAATGATAGGGGTGATAGGGGAACCACCATCAGCGTAACATCTAAAACAGGAACAACAATAACAACGACTACAACAACAATATTGCATACCTTATAATCTCAAATTTTACACGTAGAAAAATGGCAGTTACAAACATTACAACACAACAATAGATGCGACAGATATGATAACGTAAAGAGAGATGAGAGCGTATGGTCCCCCTAATCCTGGTTCAATTATATCAATATCCGAATCATGAATATCGCTTTCATCACTTTATGCTTATCATGGAAGGTCTTAATTTGCGAATTCTTTTCTGGCATTTATGAAATTTTGATTTCTGAATAGGTAGATCCCCGGAAACTGTTTGTTAAGATATCGTTGGCTTTGGAGGTTAAGACCACGTGAGACGATCCCGCTCTTCCTTGGATCATCCGAAGAGTTTGACACCCACGAGTCATACGGCCCGCGAGACAGACACCAAGCAAAGCAGGCCCTCTGGCTAGACACTAAGTAAAACAGCCTCATGAGCTAGACACTATAATAGGCAAAGAAGGCCCATTGCATGAACTCGACACTAGGCAAAAACGGTCCACGAGCTCGACATTATGTACATTAAGCCACGTGATGCTCGTGGGCCTTTTTGCCTGGTGTCGAACTTCGGTGCCTATAGCGTCGAGGTCATAGGCCTCATTTATTCAGTCAGTCAGTCAATCATTCAAAATTCATTCAGTCATTTTTTCCTTTGTCTTGTTTCAAACTCATGAATATATAATCATCAAACTTGGCAGAAATCATTCTCAGGACCTGAGGATACAAAGTAGTTTGAATAGTACATGCAGTCCCTATATAGTCTCAGGGGCTGGACCCAACCCCTTACTATAGATTTCACAGATCTTCCCCAGATCAAGAGGCCATTCAACTAGGTCATTTTGAAGTTGTACACTGTATGTACAGATCTAAAGATATTTCAGAATTTTGCAAGTTGTGGGTGATAGTGGTAATAGTTATTTGTACTTTGGCACTCAAGAAGTAACAAGTTTCACATTCAATACAGGGCTTGGCAGGGATGATTTGCCATAGAAATGACATTTGAATCTATATGAAAATTGAGAAAAGGTCATAATTTGCATTGATTGTGAAAAGAATTTAAGTTGCAAAACAAACTAAAAATCCCCTTAAATACCCAGAAGCAACTTCGGGAAGATCATAGTGTGTAGCTCATGGGCCTATCTTATTTCATGCAAAGTTCGTGGGCCTTGCTCTCTTAGTGTCTAACTAATAGGCAGTATGACTCGTGGGCTGTATGATTCGTACGTGTCGACCTCGTGACGAGCACCCCTTTCTTTGTAGGTACTCACTGTATTGACATGACAATACTGTAGCGCTTGGAATCTTTCCTGGAACGGACGTTAAGTTTCCTTCCGGCACTCAGCACCTCAATGTAATGAGGCAGTTGATTAGATTCCATACTAAACCACTTTGAATGACTTGTCACGCGGTGTTCTTTATATTTTTTTGAAGAAAATCGCTTCATTTGAATGATGAATTTTTAGCGATGCGTGAACGGAAAACAACTGTGTCGTGACAACAACAAGAATTTTGAGAAAGAAAGTATGCTTATGTAAAGTAAGATAAGAATAGCGGGTGGTGTAGATTATTTTTTGCAAATGGTAATTTTTGGTATCACATAGGCTATCTTCTGGCCATGCCGCCTCCAAGACAGTTACATCCATTATGCAAATCAGGACATTGAGGAGACACTCTTTTCACTCTCTGGTCGGAATGTACCAAAACATACGGGTACTTCTGCTTATTAAGTATATCCCGTGCATGGTGTGTGTCTGTTGGTATACAAGTGATGCATAGGACAGAGTGGATCGGTGAGAATTGGATGCACGTGTTTCACTTTGGAACGGATTAAACCCATGAGCGCAGCGAGTGGATTTTAGACTGTTTCCAAAGTTAAAGGCATAATTTACCATTTGCAGATAAAACAAAAACCCAGCATGAGTGCTTTCAAATAGTTCTAAAATGTGGGTTAGGGATAGAAACAACCACTGTAAAACTTTGAATCCGTATTATCGATGTTAAGTATTGTTAGATACACAAAATGCGAACAATAGTAATAATAAAAATGATTCCAGACCAAACCGTCTACAGTTATGATTTATTAAGAAAAATACTGATATCTCCTTATATTTGAGGCTTTATTGCAAAATGTATATGGTAGGATGTTTTGTGATACAAGAGGCCTACACATAGTCATCAAATGTGATTTCTTGAAAAACTGCTCCCAAAGGTAAACTGGACCTTTAAACGAGAGCATCCAATTCCCACAGATCCACAAAATAGGCCTGTGCATCATTAGTTTTATAACATGGGCCCATAAACTCGTGAAATTCAACCTGTTTCCCCCATCATGCGTCAGGTACACCTACAACACTATGCAAGGCTTGAGCCATATGCGTTCGGATTTTACCGGACGCATGGCTCAGCATGCCAGTGTGGATCTGTAAAATCAAGGCATGATAATTGACCAATCAGATTGCAGAAATCCTAAAGCCCATTACTTTATGATACTAAATAATGAATACAGAGATGAATATAAATAGCACAAATAGACATATAGATATAGAGCTTCATTTAGTCTTCATGTCGTGTTCAGATTTATACACATAAATAGATAAATAATATTAAATAGAGATAAAATACAATCTTATCAAGTCATTCATACAATTTGACATACGCAAAGAGAGTAACAGGAACAATGATTTGCTTCAAAGAAATGCGGCAATAAGTTAATCGTGAACACAATTCAATAAGTTACGGCGTACAACATTCATAAATAATGTCACATGCAATTTCACAATTTCAGTAAGAGTTTTAGTTTTCAAGGTTCTCTGATTTGTCAGTTTGTTATACTCGACGTTAGCATTAACTATTCCTCTGCTCAATTAATTGCTATCATCAAATTAAGTACATACAGGTGGCATAGCAATGTCGCAGCGAGTGTTCCATCGAAGAATCGTATTATTACGCCTGTCGACTTTGAATGACAATTCCATAGTCTAAAATACTGGGGCTCTGTCATTAATTTTGCTAATTAGTGACAGTGTTGACAAAACGTAAAAGGCAATAAACTTGATCGACAACACCAAGTGGTAATCTGATGGATTCATGATTCTACGTGCGCATGCGCAGTGACATTTGACAGGTTCGACAAACACAAAATGCCTTGTGTTTTCTCTTTCCTCGACCATCATTGTTATTTATGTTCATAGAATTTGAAAGGAGGTGAAACTAACGTAAATAACAACAAACAAACAAGCACGTACACACAACAGAATGCACATTCTTAACCTAATCTTTGGCCTGTGTTTGCATGTGTGTGTGTGTGGGGGGGGGGGGGGTTGGTCACAAAGCAATGATAGAGAAATATAGGAAATGTTTGACTTGAGAATTGCGATCATTCCAAAAGGGGGACAAATATGTGAATAGTTTGTAAGCACCTTAATATCAGCCTCAAGAAATTCGAGCATTCGCCTGTGAAATTTTCACGTGCGGACAGCTCTAAATTTGGGGCCAGCGTACGATATAGAGTGTACTAGTACACTTTCTTCACATGCTCAATGTCTGTTCATATTGTAGAATCTGTTTGACCTGAGATTAAAGTGAGAGAAATATCGATCCATGTGTTTGGGGACAGGCAGCTGGGCTCTAATGTCAGACTTCTCAGGATTTGGGCTGTTCTGGATTGCCGCATGCAATACGCCGTGTCATGAATCCACAGAATTAGAATAGACTTCTCTCTAGGGCAAAGAGCTTTCAGCGGACACTACATTGTATTCTGCCCCGTAGCCCGCCGATGAAAACGTTTTTCCTCTCGCCTCAGAGAAGATGACTTGGCGTGGATTTTCGTTTTCTGAATGACTTTGGGAGAGAAATGAATAAATCATGTTGCCAGTAACATTATGAGTGTGAAAAAAAAACCAGGGAAATCGGGGGAAATCATGTTTCACGGGGACTGCGTAGTGATTGTCATAAAGACGTAAGATAAGACTACACTTACAATGGGGCCTGAATATTGTTCAACTCTACTTTGCTACCTTTAAGATTAATGAGATCGCGAAGTCTTACAAGCTAACGAATATCTGACGCATGACGCAGCTGAGAATCAAACGAATCATTTATATCCATACTGTATAACGATACAATACGACAACAGGCAAAGAAGCAAAAAGATTCAGAGCAAGTTATAATACTCACTACCAACTAAAAAATCGGAAAATAAAGCAGATGTCGAAATATTCTTGGTGGGAAACAAGTGAAGATGGTAGCATGTGTCTGAGGAGCATTGTTTCTGCATTGATGCACTCCGTGTAGGTTTATGTACATCGTAACCGTCCTGCTCTTTTACAGTTGTATAGATGGCCACACACGTAACAAAATAACCCTATACGATAAAGCGTGTGTTATAGTGATTCAGTCAATATTAAAATTTCTGCCGCTTGTGAAGAGTTTTCTCGACATCGCTCTCTCCCGTCGATGTGTGGACGTCGATGTCGACGGATGCTTCGAGGGCGGGGTCGCAAGCGGATGGGGGCAAAGGTCAAAGGTGAGCCTCACATCAAGGCTGCGAGCCCTCCGCGTGGAAGGCTCTCGTGTTGAACGTGCAGTACTCCCCGAGCTCCTCCCACACGCAGCCCGTCAGCTCGATGCAACACTCCTCGGTCTTCGTCGTCGTTCGTCTTCTTCGCGAGTCCTTGCGGTGACGGTAGTGTAAAAATGCCTTGGCCAACTTGGATGGGAGGAAGAGGTCTTTGCCTACGGTGGCAAAAATAGAAGCATCAAAAAAGAAGAAGAAGAAGAGAAAGCAAGATAGGATCAGTATCACGAATATTTTTTGAAAAGCTTACGATGTGTCAGTAATGTTAATGTGGCCATCAGTCAAGGAGATGTAACGCAACACTCAACAAACACTCTCAGGATTCATTCATAAACATCTCAGCCGTGGGGGAAAAAGCTTACGAGCTGTCCGCATTTGATATGATTTTTTCTTCCATTCAGATGTGAAGCTGAAAGGTGCTTTACCTATCATTTGACACCTGCTACCATTGAAACCACTTCTGATATTATAAATGCAGCTATATACTTCTACTATTTTCTATCACCATCACCACCATCATTGCTACTCCTACCTACCACTATTATAATTATACAAGTATCACTACTACTACTACTTTTACTCATACTACTACTACTCCTACTGTACTACTACTGCTACTTCTACTACTATTACTACTATAAGTCTACCACTGCTACTTGGACTACGACCACGAAATCGTCTTCAACTTTACTTTTGCTGTCACGCGACATTGCATGCTGTTGTATCTATGATGTATACGTGACAAAGCATCATGACATGAAGACTCGTTTGCCTGCGCGTGCCTTTTTGTTCTTGCATGACCTTGGTATAGACATCATGATATCATCACTCATTGTAGCAATCTAATATGGAAGATATTTTTATTGACAAAATCTGGTCTAATCACGTTTTCCACGAAGATGACCCATAAAATGAGCCAGAACATGTCAGGTAGACCTTTGCAAAAATAATTGCCTATGTTTGATATCGTCGCAGAAAACGTGACGCAAATGTCGATTCGTCAAAAGTGAAAGTAAATATGGAACATCAGGAAAATAGAACATCCAGGATATAACAGGATAGATCAAAGGCTTTGGCACATTATCATTAACTTTGCATTGTCAGGACTGTAAACACATCTTCTTTCATTGGAAATGTCGCAGAAAAATAATGCGATAGGAAAGCAAAATGCATTACGGAGTCAGTAGCATTTGCCCGAAGGATGAGAGGCATTGAATACCCTTTTATACGTTATTGACATGGTGATGTTGATACGGCAAACGTATGCCATCAATCTCGCTATGTCAACTATACTCTACGCTGAGTGTGACGTGGAAGACATCAAAATTTAAAATGAGCCACCGTAGGTGGTGCACTTCCGCGAAAAGCTTGTCTCCCTCGATCGCCCCACCCCCGCAAGTGATACATGTGTGATAGTGATATCTCTTTAGGGTACTGAGTTTAGCTTCAGTAATGACCAGCAAACTTGTGCTGTTATCACATTGAAACCACATATGTATTACTGTAAGAGAGATAAGGGAATAATAAAGACAGTAAGAAAGAGAAGGAGGGAGAGAGAGAGAGGAAGGAGAAAGAGGAGACTGGCATACCGACCGGGAGAGCAATAGATACAATGAAAATGCGTACTGTGGTATAGCGAATGTCGCTTTCATCATCTTACACGTCACATGAACAGTTCAAAATGCTCATCTTAAACACTGACTACAAAGTCCGTCGCGTATACATTATTCATTTTCTTTTCCTTCAAAACTGCCAAGTACAATATGTTTAATTTCTTGTTTAACTGAATAAAAGTACTGACGTTCTCGACCTTGAGGGAGGTGTAAAATATGACGTCTCCGATTTCACGAACAGTCATGGAAAGAAATAAAGAAATAATCGTATAACTTTTGATTCTTATCTGTAATTCATTTTAAGAACTCTCTCTGTGGAAACTTACTTACTTTAGTAGAAAAAAATAACCTTGATCTAGATGAGGTCACACGAAAGTTAGTTGTTACGCTTACTTCCCCCCCCCCCCTCTATATATATATTTCCTTAAGACTGGTTGATATGACGTCATATGGAAGTGACAGTTACGAGAACTATTGATTTCTTCTTTCTTGTTTGCATGTCAAAGTCTGATGGCCACTTAGAGTCAAAACAACAAAAAAAGTAAGCCCTAGAATCGTCATAAATATCTGACATGAATATAGGGAAATAATGAAGTAGGGAAATATTTAGAAAGCACAGCAGATTCGCGATCAATGACTTAAAAGAAAAATTCATGTAAACACGTTTATTTTCAAAACATCTTTTCGGCATTGTCGACTTACCTGAAACACTTCTCTTGACTACTGTTTTTCTGGGATCGTGAATGCACGCCCTCTCTCCCAGCTGTTTCAACGTTTCTCCGTCACACGTTGATATTACGTCTGTTAGCCAGCTTTCCCGCCAATCCTCTGATGTTCTGCAAAGAGCAAGAGAGATAATTTTGACGAAAGCGATTAACAGTGAACCACGTGTATGTGACAGTGCATCGTATTATTGACTCACGTGTATCGCAATCATCACGATCCATGACATGCGGATCTATGTACCTGCAGGTGTGTAGTGCATCTTCTTCACTAGTGATTCCCCAGCGTGTTCATGTTTCAGTTTTTGCTTCGAGGACGACACACGGTTATTAGTGACCCGAAATGAGAAAAAGAAAAAAACCCAAAGACGCTCAGATCATCGATAAAATAAGGCAAAAAAGGGAGAAAAAAAAGCAAACAAACTAGTAAATACGCTAAGACACACACACATTAACATAATTATACATAAATCAAATCATATACATGTAAACACACCCATGGGTATTAAAGGCAATTTCTAGTTTTTGTCATGAGATCGCTGAAACTAAAAATGGTGTAATGCCAATGTTCTGTCTTATGATGGAAAAGGGATTCAGAGCAATAGCTGTCATAGTCTCGAACATGATCAACTTGTATGATTGACGAAATGTTGCTTCACAGCGCTCTGTCGCTGACCCTTTAGCTCCTCAATATATCGTACCCTGCAGCTTGTTTGGCCCGTGGGGAGTTTTTCGCAAAATGTGGATGTCGCCACCTTTGTCAATTGGTGTATAGTTTGAGATCTCTTATGACCACGCCCGTCTACGCCTTATGTCTTGACCCGCCTTGACTTGACGAAGCCAGATGCCTTCTCGTGACGTTTTCGCGAAGGAGTGGCTTCCATTTTTGTATGCCACAGATTTATGATGAAACTGGGTGAAGTACGAGCCAAAGACCGAATTAACATGATTAAACAACAATCTACCAGGTTTTTTTTTTCAATGAACTAGATTCCACTTATCATTTTGTAGGTGGTGTTGCACTTTCCGTGTTTTTCTTTTCTTCGTTAACCCTTCCGTCATCAAGCTTCTCATGATTAACGATATTACTATTCCTCGTCATTCTCCTTCTCTTTCTCCTCCTCTTCCTCCTCCTCTCCCTCTCTATGTTCTTGTTCTCGGTGTTCTTTTTTTCTTCGTCACCTCCTCCTTCTTCTTAATTTTCTTCTTCTTCTTTATCTTCTCCTATTTTTCGTTTAATGACTTTTCCCTCTTATATTCCCTCCTCCTCCTCCTCCTCCTCTTCCTCCCCTACCCCTCTTCTTTTGTGGTCAAACTGCTGCGGAGATCCCAATCAGTATCACGTGCGTACTGACTCTTGACTATTGCCGCAACCCCTCCCTTTTTCATTTCCTGACGCTCACCATGGAGTATAACAATTGACTGCAGGATGCATTCTGTGTCCACTCACTGACGTACTCGTGTGACAGGCGCCATGTTTGCTGACCAAAGCAGTTAAAATGTGACCCGTTCTCTGCCCCCATAGCCTTAGAGGAAGTCACCGTCAATCATAATGCCAACGAGACGTGAGAACATGAATCGCGCGCTATTTGACCGGTCCGTACGCAACCGGAAGCACCCCTGACGTATTAATCATCGTTAATTTCTATTTCTCCGGATGACTCGATTTGGTGTCTTTGTAAACTATATCACAAAGCGTCTCCGTTACAAATGGATGTCAAACAGAAGACCTCTTCTATACTTTGGCTTTCATTCCTTCTCTGGGTGTTTTCTCTTGGCAAATTAAACGACTTGACTGCAAGAAGCACCACACAAAAGATTTGAATCTTTCTGAATACCGCAGTCCATGTTACCAACATTTTCTACCTCTATAGTGTTTTCTACCTCTATAAGGGCTTTTTACACTTGTGTTTCTTAACCCCGGACTTTCTCTGACCCAGGACTATCGTTAGTCCCGTACCAATTTTTTCAGCTTTTTACACTCGCCAATTAGTCCCGTACTATCTCTTGTCCGCTATAGAGTACAGCATATGCTGTTGTTCTGAACGAGTGCAAAATTGTACATCACACTCGCGAAACATTTAGATATACACTGCAGTACAATCTAGACGGAACGACAGCACCAAATACAACGAGACAAGGGAAAAACAACAAAAACACCAAAATGCTATTGCATATTCGGTCCATCGTCATATAAAAGCATTGCAATGAATGGGATCAATGGAAAGCGTAGGCTGTAGATGGGTTTTCCTACTTTATCCGTTAATCAAAATCCACAATCGGCACCTTTTTTTTGTCGCAAGGTTGCCATTCTCTTGAAAAAAAAAAAGAAATCTAAAATTGTGAAATAACGATGCATAAAAGGAAAGTACATATAAGCCGTGTGAAATGTTATCTCGCACATTTTTTCCTCAGTGACACAAGCCGATATCCAATATCCATGTAATTTGCCTACCAGCAGGCAGACGATCAGTAATTCAACTCGAGAATATTAGTATCATTGAATGATTTCAAAGAGAAAGATAATGCAAAAAGACACTTTAAAAAGAAATAACGGAGATCCTGTGCACCTAAATTCAAATACTCCTTTACTGTGCAGAGATCTGACCCTGGACACACCCAGATCTTCTTCTCAGCACCTCATAGACAATCAGCCATACAAACGAT
Source organism: Diadema antillarum (assembly GCF_040938485.1). Taxonomy (NCBI): domain Eukaryota; kingdom Metazoa; phylum Echinodermata; class Echinoidea; order Diadematoida; family Diadematidae; genus Diadema; species Diadema antillarum. The sequence goes on from NW_027271179.1 coordinate 338,270, forward strand.
AATCACAACAACGGGACAATTAAGCACGGACACAAAAATCCTAGAATGTTTTCTAAAATCGGCTCTGTAGTTGTCATCGACCTAACGTGATATGATTCATGACTATCTCTGCGGATGAGCCTTGTATTATGCTCACGACAAAAAGAGGCAGCTGCATTTTTTTTTTCGTTTTGATGTGCTCGTCATAAAGCTTGTTGTACAACAATTCAATGAAAAAGAAATAAAAAAACTACAGTGCTTCCGCTTCCAAGCAGCAGCGCACAGACTTGAGAACATAACGAGAATGGGAAGTGAGAATTATATATAACTTCTTTGTAATTCATAGATTTCAATACCTTATTGCCCCGCTAAGGGCATACCAGTCACGTGACATCGTGTCACTATACACACCATTCGGCGACGTTACTTCATCACTTCCGAGAGATCAAAGAAAAAAAAATCACACAACATCGCTTTCATAACCAAGACCGCTCTAACCGAATCGAGACTTTAGCATCATATCTACGCAAACCCCATTTACGCTAGGGGAAAAATATTTCATGATTATTGCTTGTATAAAGAACATCTTCTTGTTTTCTTTCCGCATGCTTGACTCTCCCCTCGAGTGATGTAAATGCTCCTAGAAAAAAAAAAGCAGCTATCATTTTCATTGAATCATTTATACGCGTATTTAGCTCGTCATTCCTGAAAGCTTATTCAATAAACGCCATAATGACAAAGGATAATTACGCCTGCGCAACAACTTCTCGCGGCAAAGATGATAATTATGTATCGAAATTTGGTATGTCAAGGGGCGGAAGGACAAAATTAGAAACGCGGGAAACTAATTGACATTTTTTATTGTACTCGATCTTCATTAACCATCGATTACAGGGTAACTGAATTTCGTTACTACTGCGCACATGTTTTCCTATACCCAGGCTCCCCTGTGACACTGCAGCAACGGGGAAAATGTCAAGGTTACTTTCTGTGTTCAATGCGTAACGCTGGGAAGCGCCGCTAGAATAATTTGTTCATTCTAATCCAGAGCCTTGCTGCGATTATTATCATACGCCGCTGATCTTTCGGCCAGTCTCTATTCGAGGAAGTTATTTCCTCCGGTTGCTATGCCCACGGTATGACTCGCTCAAAATAAACTGAGGATGATGTTTTATCCCCTTTTTATGAAGGATAATGAGAGTGCATTATTATTAAACAAAAACTCGGCTGTATGCGAAGTGTTCATCATAATGTAGATGCTCAAGTTGAATCATTTAGGCTTTCTGATTGGCCCGAGATAAAACATTCTGTTACAACACGTGTGGAGGAGGCATGGAAATGTAGAAATCCAATGAGTGTAACAAGACTGAATCAGTAAAGCTGGTTAATCTTTCAATCATTACGAATTGCCGTATATTTTTTATTCTATTGAAAAAGATAAAGAATTTTGTAGCTCGTCTTTTAGCACGTAGGGATTCAAAGATGTATTCAGATACAATGTTCCGGTATGGATGAAGTCACTTCAATATGTAAATGGTTAACAAACCAAAATAAAATCCAAAATACACCATAATTCAACTTCACACACCTAAATGGTACTTTCGGTGGCTCTTTGACCTCTTAACCTCTGAGAAGATTAGATGATAACTCATGATGTTAGCACAAATGCGATAAACTCTTGATTCCTCTCGTTGCTTACTTCCGTAAGTGTAATTTGTGTAGTATACGTTAATATACTTCACTGGCGCCAGTCTAAATGAATGCGGTATAGACCTTTCACCTACTCTACTGCAGGGAGCGGAATATGTAGTTTCTCGGTCGTGGTAAGTCAAAGCATGGAATAAGAAGACATGGATAAGAATCGACATGTATGACCACAAGACGTTAATTAGAAAAATTGAAGTGATCAGTGATGTAGGAATACATGCCCGAGTGGGCGTACACCGACCAACCTCCACCGTTATCAATAACCAGCGCTCGATCCTCTCATGTCACATTAACGCCAGGCCAAATGTCAGGAGGCGGCTTTCGCGTCCTTGACATAGTTGCTCCACAGTCGGTTATTTTTGTTAATAATCGAGAAATTGTCCTCCGTTAAGGTAGTCTTCATGAGACCACATTCCCACATCTACAGAGCTCTTCTTTGTGTGTGTGTGTGTGTGTGTGTGTGTGTTCACAAAAGACCAATAAAACCGTGAACCCTATTATCGATACTTTTATTATATATATATATATTTCTTATTTTTACCTTTTCTTTGTCCTGACTCTTGGAATGTGATATCTGAAGTTGCAATTTTGATTTGTTTCTTCTTTTCAGTTATGCCGATTATACCATATTGCATCAATACTCATGACAAAATTTTACAGTCGAGCAATAAACAAGACGATAATGGGAAGGGAAATGGGGAAGGAATCGTGACAGGCGCTGCATGATATCGGGTTAATGAAACATTTCTTCCTCAGCTGCTTTCTTGGTGGGTTCGTTTGACATGACTGACGCCGAAAGTAAACACAAATTACAAGCTGCCGCAGTACAGTTTATATAGGAGTGAGTTATTGTAAAGGAGTGAGATATGAAAAGCTTCCAATTTGCCTGTGAAAAGAAAAATTTAATTTGATATCATTGAGGATCAATGGTATTCACACCATCCGTGTGAATTAACAGTGCAAAAATGTATTGATCGCTCTTCTGGAATGACGTCATAACAAACGCTCTATCTTCTAAATGTTTATAGCAGTATCTGTATGGTTCTAATTCATGCCGGAATTAAACTCCCATAAATCTCGACAGAAAAATTTGCTGTTCGAATATCAAGGGGGACGCATAAAAGCCTTATATGTCTACATGTTTGTTTGTTTGTTTGGGTGTGTGTTTGTGTGTGTGTGTGTGTGTGTGTGTGTGTGTGTGTGTGTGTGTGTGTATGTGTGTTAGTTCCCCATGTATTGATCTGTACGCATGAAAGGTAGGCTGTTGACACAACCGTTTAAAGCACGTCTCCCGCACTGCGACACAATAGTTACAGCATAGCAAAGCCTACCCTTAGTTCCAAATCAACAACAACAACAACAGCAACAACAAACACAACAACAATAACAACAACAACAAACAACTACAACAACCACAACAACAACAAACCTAATACAAAACCGAGGTCACACGGAGAACGAGAACAGTACCACTTTTTAGTTCTAGGACAAACAAGATTTAAGGGGAAAAAACACACAGTCATTTTGGCGTACCTTGTAGGATTTGTGGAATACAAGATGTTTTCGGCAGATGATAGTAACCTCTTCTCCACTGTAGTATGTATTCTGTTACTTTTCCCTCTCGGCTGGTGTGTGTAAAAATGCAGGCACACACACACACACACAAGATTGAGACTATACCCAATAGCTCATACACCTGACCCCTACGTCGATGTATACAAATTTCAATGCACCATTCGTTGACGAATTTAAAAGACGCTGATATGCTCTTGTTCGCAGCTGATGGGGTTTCCAATTGTTGCATTCCTGTTTTTCTTGTCACTTTCGCAGTTTTACAGAATAAAGCGTTGGATACTCATGCTTCATCCGTTAAAATCGATCAACGGGCCGACACCTTTGCCTATTGAGTCCGAACAAAGCGCGTGACCAAACGTGTCAGGCTTGGCGGAAGTGTATAGTGCCCTGATTTTATACTGATACAAACTGTACAAGTTAACTAATCGATGCACATTCTCTTCTTTTTTCCTTTCTTTTTTTCAACAAGGGGAAGAGAGAGAAACAAACAGACAGAAAGATCAAATGCATGCGGAGTTTTGTTTGGATCGAGACTGTTGTGCTAATTGTTCGACAGTTAATATCAATCATTTAGTCATACTATGTTTGTGAGTTGGGTAGTTGATAATATCGAGTGTATACCTGTGATGACAGTGACAAATGAGCAAATATGAGCTGACTAACACGGCGCACGTGCACACACACCACACACAGACACACCCACACTTCCACATCTAAACAAAAAATATCTTTGCGATGTACGTTAGTTTCCTGTTGGTCTCTTGTTTTCAGAAACATAGAAATATATCAAACAGATAATCAATAATAACGTGAACAACAATCCAACCAAACACGAAAATAGTGACCCGGCAAGTGACAAAGATTAAAGCAGCAAGAAATTCGAACAGACAACAGTTAACTATATACTTAAGAGGTCGAGGAACTTTGATCGTCATATTCCTTCCTTCCCCCCCCCCTCCCTCCCTCACCTTTTCTTGGTGCAGATTCACACCTTTTCTCATCAACCTTTGCCAGCACTACGATACTGTCTGGCTTTTCGATAGGGGCAACCACACACCGCTTGCGTCATGGTCTTAAAGTAGCTCGATTCCAGTCGGTCAGCCGAATTCTATTTCTTTATGTTACATAGCCACCACACCTTACTGTATCATCCCACCGACAAGCAGCTAAGATTGCTGTCTTCCCTGACCCAACCCAGATTCCCCTGATGAGAGGTAGGTGATAATATATACATGTGTTTATATCATCGCGTGAAGGTGCGGATGAGCGCTTAATAGCTGGTACTGATGTAGAAAGAAAAAAATGTGGTGATATTATGAGCACTATAGAAAGTGTGGGTGAGAGAAACTGGCTCTGTCACGGCAAACACTGCAATACTATATGCGTCGGTGGCAATGATCGGGCACGTCCAATTTGTGACAACCACTTGACTTGCATTTAAACGCTTTGTGTGTGTGTGTCTTCACTCTCCTGTTCATCTCTAATCAATCTGTCATCCTGCGAAATGTTGCGAAATATGGTGTAGAGGACTGGGAGAACATCATTCTCTTGTTCGAGAGTGATGAGAGAGACGAGATGTGCAAATCTGCGTGGGAAGGCCAGTAGATATCAGAGAACATTTTTTTTTTTTTTTTTAAACGAGAAGCTTGCAGACAGTCTTAGGCCCCGCAATTACGAAGTTGATGACAATGACAGCTGAAATCCGAGAAAACGAGTATATGATTTCAACTTATTTATTCAAGTATTTCGCTCATACTTAACGTTCTCATTTTATCTGTCTGAAGCGAAGAGCAAACAACATCCTACAACCATTTTTTTTTACTCAGAGGCAAAAACGTAAAAACCACACCCCCATGATTGAGCGAATGAATTGAAGGAAGAAGAAAAGAACACGAAGTAACCGCCACCCCTCGTTCCCCCCCCCCCCAAAAAAAAAAAAATGTATGAAGAAAGAGAAAGAACATCGACCAAATGAAGACCTAAATGATAAATTGATCAGTTGAGTAAGCAATAAACCTTCCTATTCTAAAAAAAAAACAAACGCTCAGACATAAACTTTCAACAAATAGTTACGTATTAGATGAATATTGGTTAAACAAGAATGTCAATGACATATGCTGAGTGAAATGGGAGAGTGCATGTGCTTGGGCGTCAGGTTTTGTACATTCAAAACACTCATTTTGCTAGCGGCATCCCACCTCTCCAAATTATGTGCCCCCTTGATTACATGCCATCTCTAGAAAGGTAGATCAACGAATACATTACGTATGCATATGTATGTATCAGCAAAACGGGTAATTTTCTCTGCGTGTTTGACATCATTTAATTCTGTTGAATGGACCTATTACACCGAAGCAGAAGCCTTTTATACGTAGATTGACCTTTACGTGGATGTACTAACTGCTAAGTGGTTCCAGACGACACCGATTTCTCTCTTCTTCTTTTTTCAGACAATCACACTGATTTTAGCGACCGCCGGTAGAACGACACCGTCCCAGCTTCTCTAATTCGAAAACGTGACTGGTAGCCACCGAAAAAAAAAGTACCCAGTGCGTTTAAAGGTGAAACCCGCTTTGCATACTTAAAGTTGCAGGGTTATTGACATAGCATTCACATTTCGACTCTCCTGTGTGTTTCCTCGGCTAATGGTTCAAAATGAATGGTTATACTATATCAGGTATAGTCGAAATTACTGAATGCTCTTCTGGGATAAAAAGCAGATAATACTTAAAAGCGAGGTGAACGTCTGCGGGAACTAAACATTATCTTAACTGCACTAAATGTAATGTGTTAGTACGTTAACTACAATTTATTCCCAAGGAGCCGTTCAGGGTTACTTCGATTACGACGCACTCTATGCTTTCTGTCATAGACAGCATTCCATAACATCACTGAAAGAAATCAAATCAAAGTGGTAAATCTTTTTCTGTGATAGGTGAAGGAGTAACCTCGGTATCTGCTCAGTCTCCCGACACCAGAGTACAACAGTGACGACGAGGGTCTCGTCCCCGAAATAGCTTTCTACCTGTGGATTTTGGCACGGTTCAAGGCGACGGCTGCCTAATGTATTATATCGCAGTGAATTATATATGATGACGTTCATCAAGGGAACGAATGTATCGGCACGGATGACTGCGAAGAGCGGTTCAGCGTAACGCTTGGGAGTCCACAAAAATCTGGTTCACATGGAAAGTTCGATGCGGGGAAGTGAGGACTTTTTTTTTCCAAGAAGGATATAACGTGCACCGAGAAAAATGGACATGTCAACGACTAGTCCGTTCATGCCGTTATACAAATCTAAAGTAGAATTGTAAGTTAATTCATGTCCATACGAGCTTGAATAAAACAAACCAAAACATACCATAGAATGGCTATTTATTTACTTCAAAATTTTCATTCAAATCGGAGGTAAGACAGAGGGTCATGGAATTTCAAAAGTCCGACATGTTTTCAAGGCAAGTAGTGCAGCCACGCACATTATACTCATCGGGTGATGTCATCTCTTTACTTCTTTCTCATGGCACTAGTTTGATCATACGTGTACATAGATGTATAATTCAAAGCATCTATGAATTACTTCTAGGATCCCCTTAGAAGTGAAAATCGCTCAGTTGAGGCAACCCTACAATAAGCGGAGGCGAGTAGTATCAGGCAGTTGCTCATTTATCTTATAAAATCCCCTGGAATTTAAGGGAAATTAATACATTACTTGAGCACCAATGAGCACGTCGATTGAAGACTTGTGAATGGTTATGACGTCATCGTTTTACGTATTCTGCATGTGGATGGCAACTAATATCACTTTTATTGACAACATATGAAACGTTAAAAGGTCTATTTTCCGTCTTCTATACGGCAAACTTTAATCCAAAATATCGTTTCCTGAGTTTGATTTTCCTGTGTTCATTTCGAGACAAAGTGGATGTGTAACAACTTTTCACTTCAACCCTGAAAGCTGCAGAATGTATGAGCTTTCTCAATAACCTTGCCTATACAGCTTATCACCTTTTTTTTTTCAAGTGTATATAGGGTGTAAATTTTCTTAATAGGACAATCCTTGACTTTAATCTGATGTAGTATTGACCCAAAATGTTTTGAAAGGGCATGTTAATTCAATGTCCGAAATAAATCGTTGCTGCAAATGAAGGTTTATCTGCCCTTATTTGTTTTAATTACAACTTTTTTTGAAAGCTGACCTTATGAATAAAAGAGATGTCAGTATTGTATCATACTTCATACAAAACTGTATACGACAAATGTGATTTTACTCTTTTTTAGAGCATTACTTGCAACAATCAACGTATCATAAACGTGTTTATGCATCCTTCATGCCTGGAATTAGGAAAAAAACAACAACCCAAAAACCACAGTAGTCTACACAGGGGAAGACAAATAGGCATTAGAATTAAAAGGCTTTATTCACACAGCATCTACCTGAATGAACATATCGAAAAAATGATTATCTGATAAAGTGGGTGTGTCAGTGCGTATGTCTACGCATATTACATCACACATGCACAAACATAATTATTTCGGTTTAAAAAAAAAGACTCATGAGGTGTCTGTGACAATATATATATATATAGAGAGAGAATATATCCAATCAATGAAAGACTAAAGGAAACTAATATACTTTTAGATATTTAGGGCAAGTGAAGTACTGGGTCAACAAATTAAGATAGAAGGTCGGACAAAACAAGCGTAGGCCTATAGACTAGTTTCTCCGAAGCAAGATTTCATTGCACATACTTGAAATGCCCCACAAGGTGAAGTGTGAACTTTGACATTGTCCAGTGTGCACGTGATCTCTACTCCTGAAGGGACCGAGGCCTTGATCACTTGAATACCAATTCTATTCGCCGGACACCCTGTCCAGCGGATGGGCGATGAGACAACGTGACGCCAACAATCAGTGTGACTCTATTGTACATTCCCTCTGGGCTGTTCAACCCGGCCTGGCCAGACTTCCAGTTTGGACGAATGGGTAGCATCAGGTTATACCAGAAACTACACGGCAAAGTTGGAAGCACAATGTAGATTTTACCCAGTCCCTTCCCCCTCCCTTCCCCGAAATAGAGAGAAACATGATGAATTAATACGATAATGGTAAAGGACGGCTCTGTTCAGGAGGAAAAATGCGTAAACACATTTTTGGCACATTATCATAGTTATTATTATCAACATTATTGTTATTACTATCATTATTGCTATTTGCTAGCTTCTTGCTATCAAAGAGCGACAACATGATAGGCTTAAAGCCTGATCTCTTGACTGGCTCAACAAACTAAAACAAAGCAGATTATTGCTCAAGCACAAACGCACAGACAGACAGACAGACAGATACACACACACATACACACACACAAACACACACACACAACACACACACACACACACAAACACTAGCACACAGTGAGAGCTAATGAGAAATCGCAATATTCTCGAGAGTGCGTTCACAGGCTTTGCCTTTGAATCTTGGCTTTCGCTCGCACACACAAACGTGCACGCCAATGCACAGCCTCAATATCAAATCTCTTGAGACAATAACAAGGAATATTCATCAAGGACAAACCAAATCACCAAAGGGCAACGACGGTGATTCTTTACTCTCATCATCCCCTTACATCATTCCGAACTCCTATCTATGTAATTTATCTCTTTCCGTGACCTACTTTTTCTCCTAGAAACTGAAATTAGCCTTTATCACTGATTCGTCAGTATACATCCTATTTACACATCCAACGCAGGTTCTTCAATCGAATTTCTATTTTTAACAGCACAGCGATCTTCGTCCTGTACATCTTATTAATTAACAACAATTAAAGAAGAAGTCATCTGCACCTCCGGTCATGTTTCTCTTCCAGGAATCGAAGAAAGATCGAAACATTTAATAAGGGGCCACTTGACAAGCCTACGAGGAAACATTCAAATGGCCAAACGCCTAAACAGACTTATTAACAGAGGGCAAAAAATAATGATAATATTAACTACAGCAAATGTAATTTTTCTTTGAAGGGAATATGTAACTACTCCTTGTCTGTGATAAAAGGTGACGGTATCCCTCTGTCATGTTCGAAATCTATCATTATTTTGTTGTAATTGCATTTAAGTTTCTGCAGACCGCTATAATCATCTCCGCGTGTCGTCTGCACTAGACTCTGGAAGTCGGCTCGTGCCAAACTGGAGACGTAGGTGACGGTCGATGAGTTACGAGTTGTCCATTAATCTTTCACACTGGCTTGGCAGATGACATGCCAGGAGTCTGCTGGGAATCAACCGACAAGAAAGTCACTCGAAGAAGATGGAATATCTGTTTCCACAAAGTACGTCACATAAGCTTTCGAGATTCACTATATTCTGCGTTGTTTAGTCCACATCCATTATGATTATATTTATAAATCATTGTGTTTGATATTACAATTTTCTCGTCCCTCACACGCATATGATTAAGTAAGACAAACAATGATGAAATTAAGATATAAGAAAATGTATGAAAATATCTATAATGCTTTCTTACTCAAATGGCACCACCATTCGTGCCAAGGAAACAATGCCCGGTAATCTTGAATGAGTTATGACAGGTGAAAAACCTTGAGAGGCGAATCGCGTCATCAGAACGGAAAGGTTCGACGCTGGTCCGATTTGAGTGGGAGTTCTCGAAGCCAAGGAAAGCACAAATTCGTCATTTGATGCTTGGCAGCCAGGCGATTCATATTATTTGACGAATGAAAAATGACGCAGTGTTTTTTTCTACTTCTTAAGCCTTAAACAAGAGACATGCGGAAATGTCAGACAGCATTCTGATATCTGGTGATAAAAGAACAAGTCAAATGTCTCATGTATGACTGATATCCATCACCAATGTGCTCGCTTTCAACCTTCCGGGACGAAAATCACTGAAAGTATTATTAATGCCGAGATTAGAATTCAATACTTCATCCGATTCTTTCCCTTCTTCCTTTCTTTCACAGGACGTTTGACATCGATTTCAAGATAAGCGTATGATGGCGCCCGGAAATGATGTGGAGTAGATAAGAAAGGCGGCGCAACAACAGGTGGTCGTTTGGCAGTCTATGACCGCAGGGTGTGCACGTGCTTACTAGCAGTATAATGGAACATGATTTATCTGCTTATGATCAGCGCATTGCACCATTTAGTCCACATAACACGTCGATGACTGTGATTCATGAGCCATGACGGGTGCGTCACAGACGGCAATGAAGAAACGAATAACAGGCAGCACAAAAAAGAAAGATACAATTCATGTACATGTACAAGTCAAACACATTCGTCTTTTCCTTTAGCTTTAATCGCCCATCACTTTCTTCTCCAACTCTAAATTCTACTTCTTTCCTTGCATCTCCTTCAATACTTCTGCTGATATCCATTGTACTCCTAACCAATACTTCTACCACTTTATACTACCACTACTATACTACTATAATCACCATGACTACTACTACTGCTACTTCGACTGTGATAATGATGATGATGATGATGATGATGATGATGATGATACTACTACTACTACTACTAGTACTACTACTAATGATAATAGTAATAATAATAGTAATAGCAATAGTAATAGTAATAGTATTACTACTACTACTACTACTACTAATGATAATAATAATAATGATAATGATAATAACAATAATGATAATAAAAATAATAATGATAATAATAATATAGTATAACAACAACAACTACTACTACTACTACGATTACAACAGCAACAACTACTATACTACTACCACCACTATATTACTACTCCTATAGATAACGATGACACGCTATATATCATACATGCGATATGTTCCCAGTCCGTAAATTGCTTTTGATTTACATTCGTATAAAGACAAGCCCATATCATTATTTCCGTTGACTTTTCAGCGCAGATGAATGGAATAACAGCAACGCCAAAGTAGTAGATGAGTAGATGGAAAGATGACGAATTACTCTCGCATTATACTACGAATATTTTGCAATGATGTAATTGATGAAGACCGCACGGGTTCAGTGAAAGAATACACAGTAGCAATGCACTTCCAGAACGGCAGACGTCAGGAAGATGATTTGAGAAATTATGCCTCAATTACGATTTCATAATCATTTATACAAATCAAATAATTGTGACTGCGAGGTGAAACGAAAAGTATATTGCGTGTAAGTATAACGAGTGTCTCTCTCTTTAGTCACCACTGTTCAGGTATTATATACTTTTTTTGCGAGGGGGGGGGGGGGTGTTTAATTTGAGATTTGGCGCTTAATTTGTATAATCAACCTTCTCCCAGATATCCTTGCTGCATTCCGATGTGTCGCCTATATTTAGAACCAGAACGACTATTCGTTGTGTCGCTCTAACTGTAGTCTGATTAACACGAATTGACTTCAAATGAATGAGAACAACACGCTCTTCTTGCTTTGAAGGTCAACGACAAAAAACAGACACAACACATTTTATGCGGTGTATAGCATGTTAAGCATGATTAGGCCCTACATGAATTTAAAGTAGCGACGCCATGCTTACCGACTGAATTTGTTACAATTTGCAAATCATTTCTTTCTCCCTGACACACGCACGAACACACACACACAACCACACACACACACACACACACACACACACACACACACACACACACACACACACACACACATACACACACACTCTCTCTTAGGAGAAAAGTTTCATAATGCCAAATCGCTGCGACTCTCTCCCTACACTTCCGATATCCTCGAGTAAAGCGGTGATGCGGAGTTTGAAAAAGCGTATACTGCTTTCGAACACACTGACAATCAGCAACTCCCTTCGTCCAAAGTGAAATGTTATCCGTTTCCCAGCATGAACGTGACATGGTCTCCGTGCAGTATTAGTCGTCTTATTGTGTATTTTGCATCTCTTGTTAAGAACCTACGATCTGATTCCACGTATCATGCTCAAGAGTTCTTGTATGCTGACAATGACCTTTTTTACCCTCCCTTGAGCTGGCTTGCCAGTAGACGGTCAGTAGTGCGTGTCAAAACAGTATGAATGATTTATCACCATAGTGCTAAGTCGGTCTTAAACAGGAAAACACGCAATAGCAATCACGGGCACCACCTCACTTTTCTGATTTGGGAAAGAACCTGACTGCTGTAAATTAGATTTAGCAAGGTCTTATGTTGCAGCCTGTTATCACTTTTACTGCATGGTCATAATGGAAGTCCAAGAGCAAAAATGGACTGAAATTATAGCTCGCCATGAGAATGTGAACACAGAATATCCTTATATTTTTTTCACACAACAGTATTTAGCAAGCATTTAATAATCAATAAGTTTTTCACTTCAAACCCTAGCAAACGTTTTTTTTTTCCTTTTCTTGAAAGTGTATATTATCAAGAGAAAGACATTCTAGATTTTTTCTTGAAGTGTAAATATTAACTGATGCATAGCTTTTATGAGGCAAGTATCAAACGATACAACTTCAACGGCCCTGGCTCTACGTAAAGCTGGCTGACGTAGACTCTTGTATGGTTATATGCCAAAGCAATGGCGCCGTATATTCTTACAGGTTGATTCCCGCATTATGTAGGTGAAACAGACACAGCCATTGTTAAACTACCAACCTTGGTAATACAGTTTTGTTTAAGTGAAATAATGTTTGAATAGAATTGGTTAGATGCTAGGTCTTTGGAAAACCTTGTGACTACAGAGAAAGATAGTTCGAAAGAAAGTTTTCAGCTTGAGACGAGAAGACGACACAAAAATCACATCTTATGTAAGGAAATTTCTTGTATTGATTTCATTGCAAAAGTACGACTCCTATGCCAGATTAAGACGTCAGTACTTTGGAGCAGAGCGTGAGAGAGTGAAATGAATTCAACTTTAGCTGAATGTGGTTATTGTCACATATTGATAAAAAGCCTTGATGGACGGAGGTTTGAGGGAATAAGAACGCTAAATACTTTGAAATTGTGATCGATAATTTGCACGATATGTTATACAAAAGATGAAACTGGAAATGAATTTAATCAAATCTAGGGGGAAAGCCTGATTCTAATGGTTTGTGAACAAACAAAGATTTATAATACCAACACAAAGCCGAAATAAAACCTAGATAGGACAAATCATTCTGCAGAAACAAAGCAAAGTCAATGGGAGGGACAATACGGAGTGATTCCGCGTGTGGGATGAGCTCTCGCTGGTGTCTGCGTGGGTGTTTTTGTTTGAAAGTGAAGCTCCGGATTCACCCCTAGGGCTTTGGGCTCATGCGACGATCTCTTGAGTGACAGGTGATATCAGCAGAACAGGGGTTAGCAAGAGACAGGGCGTGGTCTGGAGTATAGACGCACGCGTGACTTTCTGAATAATATTCAGTATGAGCATCAGCTGGTAATAGGATATGATCACCCATCCTGTCCGTCAAACGCGCTCTAATACGGAGGGTCGGTTGTTATCGATGTAGACATAATCCTCCGATGAAATATTCATAGGGGATGACGACTGGAGTGGAGAACATCGGCGGGATGGCACAATCAATGTCTTTCGAATACTGAAGTCATTCAATTTCTGGCGTCCATCAAATTCTACATGATTTGAATTGCGCATTGATCGTGCTTAAGACCACGTGATGCTATATCATTTACCTTTGAACTGGTAAGACGGGTAACATAGCAGATATAGATTCTTTTTAAAAGCAAAACCATTGTTTGAGGTGTTTACGACAAGCTTCTGTATGTTCACTGTAATCATCGCAAGGACCAACTTCCATGCATCGGAGATGAATTTGAAACCACATAAACCAGTTTTTGCGATGGAAACTTCCGGCAGAAAGGACGCTAACTGGTAAAAGGTGTCGTTCTGCCTACAGGGATGTAACAACACAACCCCTAACCAAACATCCGTATAAAGTCATGCGATATAATGAATTAGGCCCTACCCCAAATTTCATGAGAATTGAGAACCTAGATGTTGCGTTTAGATAACACGAGACAGATAGATTGTGAAGGTATGCATTGCGACCTTTAGCGAAAGACACCTTAGAGCAGCCAAAGGAGTCATTAGCCGTAATCTAGAATTTGCTGTATCACCGGGATATTTTATTTCGACCCACTTTCTGCAATACAATGCAACGTGCTCTAGCGAGTCATGTATTCAGTAGGCGATAATCTGCGACATAAGTAACTGTGACCTTGTCTACGCTTCTTGACGCGGTCGCAAGAGATGAACGTAGGTATATGAAATATATATATACACACACATACATACACACACATATCGACAAAGCGAAAATGAAGCGAACCTGGATCGATCCCAACTGCTCACCAAGAGTGGCAGCATCGATCTCGGGCCATCCTCACGCTGTTTCGTCAATTCTCTGAACTTTTCAACCTTACTCAGAGGGTGTTGTTGAGAAAAACACTGACCAGAATGAAGAACACATAGGACTCGTTCTAATAACGTGAATCGTGTAACGGCAAAAGACGGCAGAAGAAAAATATCAGCAAACAAACAAACAAACAAATAAACAAGCAAACAAACAAACAAACAAGCAAACAAACAAACAAACTGGTCAACAAACATATTGCATTTAAATGTGTTGCGGACGTCAAATTCCTTGCAAGATATACTAAGTTTAGATGGAATAAAAATGCTTGCTGCATTGTTCGTTTAGACACAAATATATGTGTGATATAAAATAATTACAAAACATGTGCAGCACACTCAAACTAGACGAGCTGAATGATCCGCGCATGAATATCGATTTAGTGGTAAAGATTATTTCGTACATATCACGGCCATATACTATACATACATTTTTTAAGCAGTGAAAAAAAGGAATGCAATTCATTTCCATTTGTTAGATTTACGTGCGGGATAAGAAGATACCTCATATTGATATTGATGTAGGCCTATATCTCATCTGGCCACCTGCATTCTATCTCTTCGTAATTCTTTCATCGAGACTCAGATTCTCCCTATAACCTTGACCAAGCCTCGATAAAAAAAAGAAGGGGGTGGGGTGATTTCATCTTTTCTCTGCTATGAACATTCTTGTGCAGGAGTCACTAAAAATAACGCCTTTTCTTCTGTTATTATTTGCACATCGGCAGGTAATCTTAGAAGCAAGCAGTTAGCATTTTCTCCCATTATACCGACCCCCGGAAGACAGGGACCTCCGGGCGGAATTTCTCCGTCCAAGACTAACAAACAAGGACGTTACCACAAATAGCTATGGAGATATTCCTCTCGTGAAAATGGTACCCTAAGAAAAGGTAAAGTAGGCCTACAGGAGTCACAAGAAGACAAACACACACTCTTTGTAGAACCAGGAAAATTCCTGAACTCCAAACATTCACATGTGATTCACTGCGTCCTGTTATTCTTAGTACGACACGACTATTTTTTTTTTTGATATTATGTAATAAAAATTTAGCCTCTTGATTGGTTGGGAGAGCTTCACATGATTATAATTGTTATTCAACTATTTTAGAATGTTGGAATGCTTGACGCTTGACTGTTTTCTATTTGGAAAATGACGTCACTTTTCACTATAATTTCCTAATTATACACTATTTGTAAAAATGATGTCACAGAGCAATATGATGTAGCGCCCTGCTTCGTACGATCACTTTGGGAATCCTCTCCAACATCGCATCCACCACATAACTTCTCGTCTCATTTGTTTCCCCTCTTTTGTTACAATTTGTGATCTGAAATATAAAAACAAATATACTCTGCGTATGTAATTTTGAGTTTCTAGTTAAAACTATGGGCCTCGGTGCCTCCAATAGTGCTATTCATTTTGGTGCTGGGCCCCTCAATGAATAGCACTATTTGGCGTCACCTCTGTCCACAGTTTTAACCAGAAACTCTCAAGGCAAATAATATTTACGTAACAGTAACATGGAGTGTATTTGCGATTTGATCTATAATTGGTTGAATCCATGAGTTCTTACATGGCCATTCGATGTTACGATGTGATACTCTTTTAAAACCCAAATTAAACGTGTATACACTGTCATCATCTAGTAAACGTCCTTGTCGAATGATCACGTGACATTTCGGCTATTCATTCATTTGTCACATGCATAATTATCGGAGAACGCATTCGATATAGCTTTATAGGATTGATATATGTCATATCACAGCCTCAAAGCTTTGTTTTCGTTGTAAAAACACAATTTACTGGTACTAGAAAATTATTGTTGAAAGAGTTAAAAAAAAAAATGCCCGACCGCCCACGACAGAAACAATGGGCGAAGATGATTGGAAAAACTTTTGTATTTAAAAAGTAGAAAGGCGAGTATAAATGCTTCAGAATGGATGCATTGTCTTCTCATGGAACGTAATCATTAGCTTTGGAGGCTACATGCAAAGATAATTGCCCTTTCGTGGAAAATAAACCGTCTTTGTTGTTATCATTTGGGAAAAGGATAGTCTGTCGTTTGTTGAGTCATTGAATTAAACATCAAACTGGAAAAGGCCGAGACGACCTACATTCGATGATCAGACAGCATACACTTTGCATGAATAACTGGAAAGCCGTTACGTGTGTGCTAACATAAACTAGAATTTGCTCTCCGCTATAGTACGTACTGTAGAAGGGCGGGTAACTTTCTCTTTTGTGTCTGTGGCTAAAGTTATCATATGAAATGTACTTTACCTGTAAATACTTTCGTATCTTGTATTTGATTATGCGTGTTCTGTTCAAAATCTCTTTAAACAACGATTTACGAACAGATACGTGGCACGCAACAACCCCTCGTGTAGGCCTGTATTACTGTGAGGAGAAGGGCGTAATTCCATTGATATTTGACTTTGGTATTGACTTTAGTTCTGCATTTCATAACAAAGTACATTGTAGTTTCGCATCATTGGATTACATCACAGTCATCGACATTCATCGTCATCATACGGAGAGAGAGAGAGAGAGAGAGAGAGAGAGAGAGTGTTTTTTTTGTGTTTTTTGTGTGTACGTGTGTGTCTTATGCTAAGTCTATGCGGATAATGAACTGAGATATATACGGTTGCACGCGTAAGTGCATGTATTATTTGTACTTGATTGTCTCCTCTTATTGGTTGAACACGTTATAACTGGATTGTTTCCAGGAGATGTCTCACACTTAACTAATATTCGATTAATTTCTACCAGTGTACCCTACATACTGTATATAGAGTTCTTTTTCATTTATAGGAAAAGTGCATATACCTCGCAGACTGCAAACTCTTCAGCAAAATATGAAGATATGGAAAAAATTAAGAGCTGGAAAAGGTAAGAATCGTCAGACGCAATGATCCACACTTACTCCTCAAAGGTAGCTAAAATCCATTTGGGAAAATGATAAAGTATAAAGATGAACCCGCCCCACTTTTATTTTTGCGAAGGCCCATTTACAACGTTGGAATCAACATTCGAAGAGAAATATGTCGAAATCAACCGCGCGATCATGTTAACGAGAAACTGGATGAAGTGTAAGATTATTTGTTCTGGAAAATTGCCACCCCTCCCCTGCAGTGAATGAACTTGATTTGAGTTCATCATTTTGCTCTCTGGGTTGGGATTTCTGCAACGTTCTTCGACTACTACTACGACAAAATCAAAGTTTTATTAATGAAAACAAAAATTCATGTTTGAATCAGACTTGCACCATGTGCTAAAATATATACGCCCTCTACCGCGAATACTGCTTCACTGCTTATAACGAACAGTAATTCGCCATCTACCGTAGATCGAAACAGACCGCCTATACCGAAGACTAGTTATTAGTTTGAAACTGCCAAAGCGAACAACGAATCTTGGGACAAGTATGATAGTGTTATGAAAATTTCATACTCTACTTCAAAAATAACTACCTCCTTAGATACGATGAAACCCTCCGCTGTATAACGCTGATTATAGACGGGAAGTAGAATCAACGAGATTTATAGGTGATAAATAATTAGGCACCCAAGTACTCGATTGCGTCTATGAATGTTGGAAACAAAAATGAGGCAAATATGCTAGTCTTATCTATTTTCAAAGCACTTCATGAGAATGAGGCGTGCTTGTGGTATCAACCAGGTCAATTAGACCAGGGAGGTGCTAGAGAAGGAGAGACAACTACTGCTCTCCTTTGAAGTCATGCTCGGCACCGCGGAGAAGTTATGCGTTCAACTACAGGTGTTACCCATGTGCTTTGACAAAAGAGAGCATCAATAATCCGGACTAGCGCGTTCACATCTAGAAATACTTGCCCCTACTGCAATTCGCTCTCTCTTTCAATGTGATGGCAACAATGAATT
Organism: Diadema antillarum; assembly: GCF_040938485.1. NCBI lineage: Eukaryota > Metazoa > Echinodermata > Echinoidea > Diadematoida > Diadematidae > Diadema > Diadema antillarum. The sequence goes on from NW_027271179.1 coordinate 356,799, forward strand.
TGTGTACCTTGAATTGGAGCAGCGAATCAAAATGCAGTGTAAAACTGACAATTTTAACAGCAAATAGTTTAGAAGCACGCTGGAACATGCTTTAGCGGAGTACTTTATTTGAAAGATCAAAATATACCAGATTAAAAGATAGAAAACTAACATGCGGAAATGTGCGCATTATAGACAAATATTAGGTTTTTAAGATGGCCTAATTTTCATTTCATTTCGATTTGCGCATTACGAAGAAACTAGAAATACATGTTTATGATATTGAATTCTTTCCTAAACTATTCTAAATCAATTAGAGTATTTCATTTAAAGTTTTACGGTGAAATAAAGCTTGTAATTCAACGAAAAGTGAAATGCGCTCTTCGTTCTCCGAACTTCGTCTTCGAGCATGACTTCAAAGCGTAGTGGAATGCTAGACATCCCATTGTAACGCCTTGAACCCAAACATGTGTTTGCATGAATTACGAAGAGTTGCCACTCCATCTCTGTAACACCCCCCTGATTAGACCTTTAACAATGTAGACTTTAAATAATCGTAGCACCACAAAATGGCACCACTACACTAAGAATAACCGACACAATGGCATTTTCTGTAAGCAATGTAAAGCTATGCTGTTGGTGTTGATGAATTTCTCTGATGCAATAACAAAAGATATTATCAGAAAGGCAATTTTCGGTTACACTGCCGACTGAGAGAATACATGCCTCGTATTCAGATGAAACATGACATGAAATCGGTTATGGGGACCATGATAGACTAACCGGGAAGTGAGAAATTGAATTGGATGGAATTATCCCGCGACAGGATGAGTGGAAACATGTGGGCGACCAGACTAATTTGACACGGTTGTCGCTGGCGGTTTTTTTTTTCATCGGTGATGGGAGGACCAGTTTACGTGTGGCGATATATTGCCGATGTTATATGCATTGGTGGCAGGAAGATGTGTTTACAAGAACTTGTTCAGGGGTCACTTGGTGCACTGCTATAGAGTATAAAAATATACGATAATGTGTCTCGCAGATACCGTGAAATCAGACCTACTTACAGGCTAGAAAAGATCACAGGAGACAGATACAATTGCATATAGTGTACGGAGAGACGTGAGGGATTTTATAGCAGATATGTACTCTGAGTATGACTGCCAGCATAGGTTATACAATGTACTTGCAGAAATACTTGCTCATCTCTCGCAATTGTTTCTTACTACTCGTCATTTTATATGACGTCTCAGTGGGGGCCAAGGACAGAATAGTGTCCCACTATACTCTTAAGTGTCAGTCACATCACGTCTAGCGACATTGTATAGGGAAAACGTTTATTTATCGCAGAGCGATTAGAATAACACCGGAAGGGCTGTCACTTTGCTGCGCTCGGATTACCGAATCGTTTTGAAATCATTCCATTTTTGGTGTATCTCAGAGTGGTATTTGTGCAATGGTGCTTTTGTGGTAAAAAAAAAAGGCATTTACCCGAGGCCCCTTAGAAAAAAATGTGAAAAGAAAAAAAGTGTCAGTTTTGACATTGCTCTTCACATTCTATACGTGGAGAGAGAAGAAGAGTAAGCCAGGACGTGTTGAGAGTGAGACTTGTTGAATGGGATATCATAATTGAAGGCAAGTCGGTATTCAAGTCAAGTGCGTGACTTACCGATCAAAAAGTGGATTACTTCTCGCGATGACCAGTGGGATCACAGGAGATTCAGCACATTCGTATAATACCCGACATTCGCGAATATCGTTGGTGTTTTTTACTATAAAGATCGGTGACAACAGAGAGGAAAGGAAAAAATATCAAAACATAAATTCTTACGCGAAATGCTGATGCGACTATTGATGCAAAGTTTTCCTGCGGGATGGTAACTAAATCTGCACGAAGTATTAACTTACTGTTTACCCGCTGCCCGCGGGGATCTGGTGGATTTACGATGGAGATTTCAGAGTCGCATAACACGGTTCAAAGAACCAGACTATATACTTACAAGCTACACTTACAGGCTATATGTTTAAATAATAACTTCACTTCAGGATTTCTGTTCATTGTTTGTTGAGATTATAGCATTACTGGATATCTAGATATCAGTCCGAGAACTACAGTGGCATCACGTTAAACTCAAGTCTCAGCCTATGGCATCTATGAAGCAAATTTTGAGGACGAAACGATTTTTCAAAAGATGACTTTTGTCTTTGAGTTGTTTTCTGTGTTAATGTGTTATTTATCAATATGCATTGACACAGTTGGGAGTTATTGTATATCTAACAACTCTGAATTATGACTGATTCTACGCTTTGTGACAATCTTTCAGTCAATTTTTCCAAAGATTGCTACATCGTTGTTTGGTTGATGCATTGATCTAATGCCACTCTATAATGATCAGCAGTTCAAATAAAATGGGTATCACTTACAGTGGGATAGAGATTACAGTTCATATACTGAAGAACGTAAATTAGTAGATGGGAAAAGTGAGCTGTGTTTTTTCAGGTCTTCTTTCTGCGGGGTTGAACAGCCCGACCTTATCTCATCAACTTTTGAGAAATAAATCACTCACGCCGTATCCTTTAATCCGGGGCATAATAAGTGTGCTACTCCATCAGCTTTCTTTCTAATTAGCTATAGTACGGGCTCCTTTGAAGTAGTGTATTGCCGCCGATGGAACAGTACTAGAGGTGAGCGGCAGTAGCGCCATGTCGCTCATTTACAGACGCACTTTGTGACTGCAGAGATGTTAGATTCATTTGTAGCGACATGCTCCTGCCTTTGCGTCTCGTAAAACCGACATACGTCATCGAATCCAAAATACACGACATCTTTCCGCCCCCTAAATTGGAATTATAATTATAAAGGCACCTGCCCCAAATCTATAACCTTAGTCCTTTGGGGCCTTCTTTACCTCTCGGATGGCGCGTTCATGGATATATTGTAAATCCAGTTCAATGCGTTTTTACTTCAAATTTGTTTACCATAGCGTCATTTAAGCGCAGTAATATGCAATGAGAATTAAAAATCTGAAAAGAACGCCATCAGTTAATTTGAAAGGAGCAATCGCAATTCTTTCAGGTAAAAAGAGAGACACAACAATGTCGAGGTTAGCGATATACTTGATCCAAAAATGTTAATAAAGCCTTTCATATTTCCCATCATTGAGTACCGGAGGCGGCCCGTATTGTTCCGTTCATAATGAAGATTGGACTAACTTACAAGCCAGAAAAATTAATTTTGGGAAGATGGCCTGCATGAAAAAGAAAGAGAAAAGAAACTCACATTACAGTAAGTTGCGTCATCATCGCGATATATTTATTTATCCTAGTTTCCTCCTCGTCCCCAAAATTCATCTCGAACCTAAAAAATGAAAGGTCATGCATTCCGGCATATCTATGTCAATACGGTTAATTGTTTGCATTCTGGGAGAGACAAAGAGCATTTAAACATGTCGTGACGTCACAACTTTGGGATCAAAGGAGAGAAGACAAATCACTCTACTGAAACTGAGACAAGGCACAAGCAAGGTGGGAGAGAAAGGAATACAAGTGAAGCCAAAGACGAGATATGAAAGGTGAGGAGCAAGAAAACCAATGGGGATAGTAGGTAGATGGATACATTTTAGAATGATTGGCATGGCTATTACAAGCTCATGTCGTCGTGTCCGAGATGAGTAAAACGCTGCCGATAACTCCAGGGATGAGGTAACTATGACAACTGACAAAACCTCCTTGAAGTTGCATGGGAAGACAGAAACCCTCTCAACTCTTACTTGACCCCTAGTTGCTGTAGCACGTTGCCATAGAAGAGCGTGAAGATGAGACGCCAGGGGAGCTCTTAAAGTTTGATTCTATTTCGGTAATTAAACTCAATCTTCCCCTGGCGTAAAAGTCAGCCCCTCTCCTCTCTGTTTGCGGCGTAGTAGCTGACATTTTACCAATAGAATAGGTTCCTCATGAATAACCAGTCGGTGCGAATCGGGGGAGGTCACGGCGGTTAGAGCAGACGTGCAGAGTCGGGATACAACTTTAAAGCAATAACGAATTACGGTCGTCACAATGTGTTTGTGCATATAGAAAAAGATGCATAGCTGCGGAATGCTGTGCGACTCAAGATAACTGCATAAAAATATCATTCTGGAGAACTTCTTCAGGCGATTGCAGTGAGTATCACAAAGCACTGTGCACACATCAGGCAAAGATAAAGACAAATTCAGTACTTCTATAAAAATTGATCCTGTGAGAGAGACTGACATACAAGATACAATACGAGATACAATGAGATTGTGTGCAGCATTGTCGTCGCTAAATGTCTCGAGTTAATAATCATTTGCAAGTCCGCTTATGTTCTCAGAAATCTGTAACATTTCAGCATCTCAAAAATTCAAAAAGTTGTGTCCTTCCAATGAGACGAAGATAAGCTCATTGATGAGTAATGGCTAGATAGCGAGGGGAAAAGCGCGTGTTTGAAAGAGAAGAGAAGATGGGAAGAGAAAAAGAAGTGACAGTTTGCGTGGGTGTGTGTAAGAGAGAAAAGGGGTGGGCAGCAAAGATATTTACAACAATCCCAAGGCGTTTCTAAAATGAACTCCCTTGAATCATATTTCCTAATGTCCCAAAATCTAATCTATTCCATTATTCTTATTCAGCTGATTACAGACTTCCATTCTCAGTTCTATTGATATCGATCTTTTGCTGAGTATCTAACAAGAAGTGTCTACTTTCCCTCTCCTCGTTTCCTTCTCTCGTCTCTTCCTGTTGTCTTGTTCCGCCTTGTTCTATTACTTTCTCTTCTGGTATCAACGAGGTTGATATTGTTATTAACCTAGAAATATTTCATGATCCCTCCACACATCATTCTCTGATTCTGCACGTGATCTAATATTGCAGTTACTACCACAGTCTAACTAATGAGAAACGCAGACAGGTTGCAGAACGTCAAATGCCGGGGATGCGAACTTGATCAATGGGAGGGAAATGTGATAGAGGCATCAAAAACTTAATGGGTTCTTTCTCTGCCTTAACGTTTCCTTTGAAGAAAACAATTATCCTGCTTCTTTTGAGATGAATGGATGAGATTTGAGTGTGTGACACGAGAGTTAAGATCTGACCGTATTCGCCAGCCGTGCAGGGGATGCCAAGGATGGCCTGTGATTGGTGGATTTTGAGGTCGACGTCACGTGCTCATCTAATTGCCATGCCACAGTTTCTAACTATTTGACAATACTGTGGTAATGGCATTCCGTAACGTCTATCAAACACGTTTTACCTTGTCGGTGTGCAGAAACATATGAATGTGTCCCCATTTGAGAAATGTAGCACTACGTCAAGAAATGGTTAATGGTAGATACGCATAATAATTCTCTATATTCTCATCTATTTTCAACATCCCATGTCTGAGCCATAAAAGGCATTTCTGGAGGTTCACTATATATTACCAGACACTAAGCAAGAATGAGCGAGGGAGAAAGAGAGGGGAGAGAAGGAGAGAGAGAGAGAGAGGAAAGAGAGAGGGAGACAGAGGATAGGGAAGAGACAGACAGACAAAACGGATGAGAAGTCTTGAAATATGATTACTTCCTTCTTGTAAGAAGATGTGGGTAAGCAAATAATAATATGGAAACTAAACTTGAACTGGGCACAGTGTTCTCCACTATGTTCATGATGTAGGGAGACTGCTGTCTCAGTATCCCTTTCAATGTCATTCACCTTCTTCTTCTCGGTTTGCGTTACACATCGTTCATTCAAGTTGAAAGTCCTCCCCGTGTCCGTGTCCAGGTGAAAGGCAGCCAGCCCGCCGAGGCGGGAGAAAGCGGGGAAGCATCCCGCTGCTTTGGTTTGATTGCTTCCCGCGCATTAATTCGATATGCGAGTGTGTAGTGTCACTGACTGCTCAAAGAGACAGTTGCAGCTGCCTCGTTAACCGGGCGCTTATTCCCTCCCCCTTGCCTCTTGCGACATTATGAAAAAAAAATGAATCTATTGGACTGCATTCTGGGCACATTACTCCCTGCTAGGCATTGAATGTATAGCACTCGTCGAAGACGTCAGTTCTTCAAAGGCATCGCCATTCAATACAGTCACGTGACACGGGAGAACGAAACTGATACGATGAAGGAAGGGCTGAAGCATAAAGCGTAGGGTAGGTAATGCTAGCATCAGTGTAAGAATACATCGCTAGAATAACTCGTCTTGCTAGGGACAACAACGACATTTGGGGGAGTTATTTTCAAATTCAAAGGAATCAGCACTTTTTGCCTCAGGCTGACGAGAAGGGTAGATGAGACATCAAATTGAATATTTGAGTACGTGATCTGTCATGAAATTTGACATGTTTTCTGCTGATGTCGGTGATTTTAAGCCAAAACTGCATTTTCGCGGATTTTTTTTTTTGCACTTGGAAGAAAAGCAAACACAGATTGTTACCTTTAAGATAACTACAGCAAAAAGACAAACACACGTAGGCAGACTAAAGAAACCAACCGTCTTCCCGAATGACGTAAAATCGCCAATGGCAAAGTGCTCGCTTGATCGATATTCAAGGATATCCTCATTTCATTCCTTTTTACGAGAAGAAAAAAAAATAGATCGATCCTGTCAACTACGAGGGATAAGAAAAAAAAAAGAGGCACAAGCGCAATATGATCATTGGAAGTTCAGGTATGAAAGGAAAAAAAAGCGGTGCAGGTGAGTAGACTCCTGGGAGTTTCTGAATGCTTTGATTTCAAAACAGATGGCTGGAGAGGCACTCTCCGATCTCCAAATCGATCGAATCAAAACAATTTGTACAGGTGAGGCAATTTACAATGACATTCTTTGATCCAGAAGGAGTTGAGATAATTTGTACAATGTCACTCTCTCTCTTTCTTTTTCTCTTCCTCTCTTCTTCTCTCACCTCCTTTCTTCCTTCCGCACATGAGACATTGGATGCTCTCTCTCTCTCTCTCTCTCTTTCTCTCTCTCTCTTCTTTTTTCTTTCTCTCAGTCCAGTAGAAAAGATCGAATTATTTTCCATCGCGCCTTAACGTCATGTGAGTTTTCATTTTTTTTTGATGGTCTCTGAAAGGGGCTAGTTGAGAAGCATTCAAATTGAATTTTCTTCTGGACTTGGATTACTTTCGCCGTATGTTTCCCTTCAGCTTTTCTCTTTCCGAAATGATTTTGGTGATTAGTTAATCTAGCTGAAGAACAGAATGACGGTAAAGCGACTGTGAGTAAGTGACAGGGATGGGCAACGCTACATAGATTCTGCTACCAAGAGAAAGATTAGCATCAGAACACAGTGACGAAAGCATCTGCCAAAGTGGTTGTAATCATTCAATGAGATGGAAACATATATCCCTACAGTAGGAATCATGAACTATTCACCTCGAAGTAGCTATGGAACAACAGAATATACTGTTACTTAATTCATGAACTTGGTCGCGTACGAAACAGACGAACGCAGCCACAATATCGTTTTCCATAATCAAACGAGCAGGCAGTCGAGTCGGGATGGTCGGCGAACTGCAGGAAGCTGTCACCAATAATTTGTTCCACTCTCAGTCTCACATTCCTTGGTACTTGGAATTGAAATTCATTATACATGGGGTTTTCTGTGGCTTGGCGGGTTGGACTCGGGTTCCCCCTCTCCTAAATTGTCTCGCAGATTTTGGAAGAATGCCGGAGGTCTCTGCGGACACCGGGGAGATAGGATCCCGAAGACAATCCTGTCCCGATGACCCGAAGATTCCCGGGGTTCGACAAAGATTGGATACAAGGAGGAATCCTAAATGAAGGTGTGCTATAGCGACACTCTGGACGACTCGCTAATTCGAACTGTTATCTCCCTCCCATTCAAACCTGATCGACTGAATTCCCTCGAGAGCACGTCTCGGGTAGCCTGGGTGATACGCTTCGCATCGAATGAAATGATGTTGAAATAAAGTCTAGAGCCAACTCTCCCACATGTGTGATTCTGTTGCCAAATCACACATGAAAAGCATGGGAAGGAGCGCGAGAGTCTTGTTGAAATGTTTTTTCAAATCATTCTTTCTTTTTATTCTGTCAGAAATGCAAGCTCTAAACCAAGACATTTATTTGCTTGTCAGAGGCTGGGAATCCTAATATAGTACAGGGAACTTATACGGTTTAAATAATGAATTTGAACATTCGCTGTGACTAGAACGTGAACAGCGGTAAAGTGTTTGAAGGGACTTTGTTTCTACGGTGGGATTGTTTGTTACCGGGCTTGTTTCTTCTTTTTCACTTAGTGTACACAATGATAAAGATCGAACATAAGATTTACTTACGGAGAGCAACAGCAAAAAACAACAACAACAACAACAAACAAACAAACAAACAAACAAACAAACCAACAACAACAACAACAACAACAACAATCAAACAAACAAAGAAACAAACAACAATAAAAAAGCGTTTGTAACAATTAATGTGAAATGGTTTTACAAAATCACTTTTGTCAAGAGTACGTATTTTCCAATATATTTCAAATTCTCTAGCATTACTGCGAAGATATTCTCAGGAATGGTACCGCAAATAGCTGTTACCGCTGATCACAGCTTTAGAAGAATACCTCTAAATTGGCAAACTGGAGGATTTACCGGCTATCGAATGGCGGAATAGTTTTTTTTTTCTGTCCTTATTGATTTGTAAAAACATGATATTCATAAGATACTCATAAGTTAAGATATATGTATACAAAATATCATTTTAGGTTAAACTGAATTAGTGGTATCACAAATTTGTATTTTGAATGCGGTGACTCAATCATGTGAATTGAGTTGAATTTACCCATTGACTGCATTTTTAGTACAGCTTTCATACGACATGCTGCTTTTGAAATATTAACCCATCCCAAAATGAAGGAAAGCGTCATGATTAGCATGTTTTTTTTTTCCTGAGCTATGTAATCACATTTTGATCACTGAAATGTCGACTTTCACATCTTATGTAGAAAGCTTTAACAAGAAAAAATCGCAGAAAATAACAAGGGCGCCACTTCTTTCACACAAGATGTGCTCCCACGCGTGTGCGTGTGTGTGAACCCCAAACTTTTCAATGATAGCCCACTACCAATTTAACCTGGAGAGTCAATGATGTTGCTAAGAATGCATCTAGATTAAGTTACATGTCGCAGTACTTTTCCCCACGAACACGAGATTGGCTATCCTGTTTGTTTTACTCGACACCAAGAACTCGCACCCGTAGCTAAGTCGAGGGGTCGGTAGATTTCGTATGCATGGAAGACTACTCGATGACTACTCGTGGTCCGGGAACTGGGGGCCCTTGTTATAACGTTCTTGCGGAACTACTGAAACCCCATCCCCCTTGATGAGGCATTCGTCATGGTGAGGAGTACTAGTACATAGTGAAAGTGGACTTACGAAGACTTGACGTAGGTGAAAGACTGAAAAAAAAAAACCAGCTTCATGTCTGTCTCAGAGTTCAACGAGATCTCGGGTGAATTTTTTAATGACGAAAAGTCTACCCGGTTTCAGCGTTACAGGAATTTGCAGGACTATTATCTGATGGCGAAAAGGATAGCTTCGGGACTATACGATAGTAGTTTACACCTTGGCAGTGAATGGCATGGGCAGTGCTGGGGTCATTAGCATTCAGTGTGCCCAGCGATAATAGTTCAGTAGGCTGCTTGAAAGCAGGCAAAGAACGCAGAGTCAGTATGTGGCAATTTCATGCTTAAGTATACGTTCTCCTGAAAAACGCATCATTCAGTGGATGTATTCCCCAACAGAAGATTCTCCCATATCTCTTCGTCACGATCGTGTTCTACACTGATGGTCATGAGCAGGATGAGGGCTTGTGGAATGCATGATTCCCTACATCCCCCACTATCTCTGTAGTTCATGCCAGGATGATTAAACCTCTGATGACTCTACTGTGATAAGTATGATATGTCATATCAGATAACCCATGAAAGAATCATGCGTGACTGCCAGTTTGTAGAAAATTAATGCATTTTGTATTGCAGCACATTCATCGCCTGACAATGCCGATTGTAATCCTACCGTAACACACCTGCATAAGATGTTGCGTGATATAGTCATTAAATGCGCACTGCTATTTCCGCAACCTCTGTACTGTATGCAATGCACTAACGGTTGTGGCAAAAACGATCCTACTGAAGGTAAATGGGTTGTTGAACACTTGCGTGTCACCTGAGTGAACATATTGCATATTTAAGTTCGATGACGCCACGTTGACGAGCCCCTTTTACAGCAGGTGTCAGGGACATATCTTTTCAATTATTCAGTGAACCGTCACGCAGCGAACACCTCAAGATTTGTATAATTTGTCACTATTATCTTCCGTAAACCAGCCAACGTTCATTTATTGTCTATTCTCTGTCAGATGATCATTGTTCAATCAGCGTGCCGAGGCTTAAGTATCCCAAGGATGCTGATTTACACCCGTCAACTTAACAACTTTCATGGATGCGACTGCGTCTCTTGCGGCCTTTTTGCGCCAGTCGATCCCATCCGATTTGCCATAACTATGTACAGTTAACGTATGATGATATCGTATTCAATTTACCTCCCCCCTTTTTCTAAATTGATAATCATATTTAATTTCATGCTTTGTTAAGAACGCCACGATATCTTTTGAGAGTACACAATACACTTACAGAGAAAAGATGGTAAACATTAGGAATACTCGTTAGAGTACGGTTAAACGCGTCTACGACAATTTATGTGTGTACCAGAATGGTGTGTGCATTTCGTTCGTAGTTACCTTGTGGTGTGATAATAAGCGTAAATGTAACATTGTGTAATAGCAAGTATCCCATAGCCCGTCATGCCTCAATATAAACGAGTTGTTTGCATGCATTCGCAAATACTCAACTACTTCTCAGGTCCACAGATTGCCTCGAACCTTTTAAGTCGCCCCCAACCCCTCCCGATATCTTTCTAAAAGTGTTTGTATGTATGTTTGTTTGTTTGTTTTATACGGAAAAACGAGGCGGGGGAAAGCATCACGGCTGAGACTAACATGTCTGTATGTTTCCGAGTGATAGTGAAAATATTGAAGATCTGTTAAACCAATTGACATCCGAATGCCAGATCGATGACGTGTGTCAAGAGACACGCAGAGAAAAGAAGAGGGATATAAGTGAGAGAGTCGGAGTGTATAAAGGGGTCGGAAGGTGAGGCAGATTGAGAGTTGAATGGGGTGAGAAATACAAATAGAGCGACAGAGAGAGAGAGAGATCGTGGATATACAAACGATGTCACTAGTACGATGTGCGAGGATGTCTCGTGTGTGTGTGTGTGTGTGTGCGTGTGTGTGTGTGTGTGTGTGTGTGTGTGTGGATGTGTGTGTGTGTGTGTGTGTGTGTGTGTGTGTGTGTGTGTGTGTGTTAGCATAACACTACGTGGATAAACCTCAATGTCTTGGAAAGAGTGCGGCATGCAAAATCTTCTCTTCATTTAGAGAAGAGAAAGAAAGATGTCCTTGAATATTCATAACATAGATAGGCAGGCAGATACATTTCTACAAAATCTAATGATGGAATAAACATTGCTTTGATAAACCATCAATGTAAAGACGATTGTTTGATAAAAAAAAAGTATAGGGAAAATTTAGAGGTTTTGATAGGTAAATTTCAAAATGGAAAAAGTAAATATCACCCATGAAGTACTTATTGTTAAGTATTATGTTCAACTGTCTCAACTTCTCTCTCTCTCTCTCTCTCTCTCTCTCTCTCTCTCTCTCTCACACACACACACACACACACACATACATACACACACGCACACTAAAATGCGAGGAAGAATTTTGTCATATTCGCGAATTCTTGTATTACGAGGCTAAAATGAACATTACTGGTCGAGCTCCAAATAATCTCTAAGAGATTCGAGAAGAAAATAATGAGAGAGTATTCTTTGGAAAGTAGAGCATGGCAATAAATTGTACACTTATAACATTAGATCTTAAAAGATCTAACTCTAAATTCCAAATTCTCAATATGTACGTCGCACGTTAGTTTTGAATGATTATTATGTCATAAACGCCTACAGTGATTAAATTAATCATCTCGCTAATTCTCCCCTCTCAGCATTTAGAAGCAATATCCTAAACTTTACTTAGATATGAAACAAAAACGAAGAATTTCAATAAGAAATGAGCTTTAGTATCTCTTGTGTAAGAGAACACAATTTTAAAGAAAGGCACAATGCAATGAAAGTTATTTTTCAAACGTTATTCTACACCCATAAAACAACAATAACGAACAAGGGTCATCTTACAACATCGTCTATTCCCTTATTATCATTACTTGTGGCAGGCTGCAATGAAACATGAAACATAGGTCAAGGCAGGGAAAAGTAAACAACAATAACATTTCGATTTTTGCTGTGCCTGCAAAGTTAAGTCTTGATCCAAAATCTGACCTCCATGAGCAGTGATGAGGTGCTTTTGGCAATATTAGCAGATGTAACATGACCATCTACGCAGATGTAATACTTCAGGCTCTTCAGGAGCTTCAGAAGTGGGCTTTACTCTTATTATTAACTAAATCGAGGAGGATAAATGGACGGTAAATCAAAGAGGGAACATACCCCGTTCCAAATCTTTGCCAGTACTACATTTTAATGGGATACGCTCTCATGTTACCGCGCTAAACCATGTCTATCCACTTCAAGGACATAAAAAAAACCCGCGCGCATTTCGATCTAGTCCGGTTAATGTGGTGTGCGGCTTTCGAGAAGGTGGAAAGACGACGTACAGGCGGGAGTGAGAATTAGGAGTGTTCCCATCCGGTCACTGCATCTGGCACCACCAATATCATATATATTTATATCTATAAATATGTATGACATATATCTTGATATATTTCTGTATGGATGTGTATTATTTAACTTCCCTGCGACTTTGACATTTGTTTTCTAATCGAACGTGGGCAGACACTGATATTAGAGTAGTCAGTCCGTGATATGAAATTCCCGCTAGTGATAATTGTATACGTCGGGCGTCACTTTCATTCAGTTTAAGAATCGAAAACACCTGCTCTTTGTTCTATTGGTTGCCTGTTTGCTTTGTGTTCTACACACAAACGCACACACACACACACACACACGCACACACACACACATAGTGCTTTCAACTCATTCATAATAAGTGCTGACGCCAAAGTAGATTTTTTTATGTTTCCCGAAATTTCTGAAAACAGAATGACTTATGTATACACGTATTTGTTTATATATATATATATATATATATATATATATATATATATATATATAAATAAATTATGTATATATATATATATATATATATGTATATATATACATATATATATATATATATATATATATATATATATACATTCCCAACAGATCTGATTGGCTTGCTTTTATAGTTGATGTTATTATTCCTATGTGGACGTGACAAGAAGCATGTTTAAATTTGTTTTGCATCAGCCTGGTTTGGCTATTCATAGTATCATTTTCCTTGTTCACCCGTGTTGTTTTGTTTATTTACGTTTTGCGCGCAATTTTCGTTGACTTTTCGCGTCATTCCCTGCCGCCTTGTCTTCCTTCCTTGCAAGCCAAAGATGAAAAAGAGGACACGGACCGCCGTCCCGTTGCATGAATCTAATCCTTCATCCGACTCGGTAACATGCCGGCCTCTTTTTTCCTCGTTTAAGATAATCAGCGCACTCGCCGGGGCTTTTCATTCATGCTGCGACAGACGACAGGTAAGGAGTCAATTTAAGCAGAACTGAGTAAACAAATTACTGCGCATTCGGCCTCAATAAGACAGTTCCGGCTACCATCCTACCTGCAGCTAAAAGCATCTCAGTGGGTGCCTGGACAGAAGGAGTTAGCCTCTTTCAAGGAGACAACTGTTTCTACTTCTTCTTCGTCCTCGTTCTTCTTTCCTGTGATCTTCATTCTCGTCCCCCGCTGTCTGTTTTTTTTTTAAAGATTCTTCCCCTTTGCATTGGTGTCGCCTTTTTTATTGTGTTCCTACATTCCTGTCTTTGTTATTCTCTACTGCTTCCATCTTATACTTTCCTATTTTTAATCATTTATTCCCCGGTTTCTTCCTCTCTTTCTCCCGTTTATTCTTTATCCTTTCCTATTATATTCTTTGTCTTTTCTACCTCATATCCCTCCCCCTTTGGCAACCTTTTGTACTTGGTTAACAGAATAACGGAAATAATATCCCATGTTAATGTTTGGTCAAGTAGGAATGCACTTCGTTCTGTGTATTCGGATTTTTTTTTCTGCTTATAGTAAAAAAATTAAAAACTAAAAAAGAAATCGCAGTCATGTTGTATCCCTCAAATCAAATCGTATTCCACCCACCCCCGAAAAAAAAAGCAGCATGGAGTGTCAAGCTGCGTGTGATAATTCATCTCGGCTATACACGTAGTAACAAATATAACTTCTCATAACGTTTCCACTTATGAAAACTAACTAGAATATTTCATCATGAAATTCAAATAATTCGTGTACAATGCATAAGATTACTTTTTTTTACATTCGGTTAACAGAAAAGCAAACACTTTTTGTAGTTATGTTATTTTCTGAGGTCGTAATGTAATTTTCTGTTAACAAACATCATTTCCCTTTTAAATCACCGCCTCACAAAATATAGCCGTGCAAATGGCAAAAATACAATTGTACGTATATCATGTTGTTACTTCGAAATGCCTAAATCGATAATATTGGCTTAAACCTTGTACGCTGATCCCCTCGTATTTATTTCACACACTAATTTCATGACGTCTACAACGCTGAACGCCTTAATCCGGTCAAATTACCAGAATGATTACGTGGGTATCACGCGTAATAACATCCAATGAGATAAGCTATGGCAAGGCTTCATTCTGTCACCGTTGCTTTGGCGAAGACCTTGGGATGCTAACAGGGGAATTATCAGGCTGCTCGTTTTGTTTTGTTTGCCCATAATTGTGAAAAGTCAAAATTCAAGGGGATATCAGCCGCGCAGAAATATTCAAGCTGGTGACAAAATGAAGTGTCAATAAAATAACATTCTACTATAGGAATTATCGAGTACTTTTATATAATTGACGAGGCTTTTTTTTTTCTTTATCTATGTAGGGACTAAGCATAGAAAGACATACACAAATATATACATATGTATGATATATATAATTATGCATCAAGGTTCGACACTGACATTCTTTCTTTTGCGACCCCAGAAATCATCAAATTTATTACCTTTTTTTTTGGATAGCTAAAGAATGAAATACTGCATTCCGATAAATAAGGAAATGAAAAAGAAAACGCGTGAGAAAACCAAATCATTGAATGATAATGTCAAAATAATGAAATAAAACTTGATTATCATGTAAAACGTGAAAGGTATGACAAAGTGCTTGAAATACCAAGTACTGTGTCACTGTTCAGAAGGAAGATTGTAAAGTGAATAAAATTCAGTAATCAAATGAAGTATTGAAACAGCTACAAATCATGATAATAATGCAAAAATTGGCAGATATGATAAAAGGCTTCAAATAGTAAATACTGTGTTAAAGCTCACTGAACCTAGAATAGTCAGTCTTGAAATTACGTAGTTATAAACATGATTCTCCATGACACTGCACATTCATGAAGTGACTATGAACATGAAGATATACATACTTCTAGTAGTGGATGGATGAGAAGAAATGAAATGTTTAGGTGGCCCAAACTGGCCGCCAAAACGTAATTATTATATATCTCAAAGAAGGGTGGCCAGACATCTATTTCTGGTGGCCCCAATATCGCATATTGCATAATATACATATAAATACAAAAACATAAATTTGTACTAGAGAAAGAGGGGGAGGTGTGAGGGGAAAGGGAGAATTTATGTGTTTTGTGTGTAGACGTGTAAAACATGTGAAATGCGTCTGATTTGGCCACATCATCTGCAGAGAATACATGTTTCCCATGTTATTACACCAATATTACTGCAATGTGCACATTCAAAGATATGAATACGTATAATGCATCTCTTTTTCGTGAGGTAAAAGAATCTGACTAACGGTCTGTAGAAAAATAAAGAAGTAATAAAAGAAGATGGATTCGTGGCAAAATTGGTTTGGTCAAGCGACAAATGTGACCTAATGACATTCAATGATCATTTTGATTCAGCAATTATTCTTTCAGTCATTCCAAGTTTTATTCATGCAATAGATGGACTCGTAGGCGTACCATTACCCTAACATGATCTTGGCTCTTGTGCTCCGTCGAGGGACCGTAAACAACTCGATTAGTCCATTAAGGTTGGACGTCTTGAACGCTTAACTTTCAATGCCTGTTTGTTACTGCCTTCTTGATCAGCACCCACGCAAAACTGCGTCCAACGATTGCCAGGTGGTAGTGTCTTCTTGACAAGTGCCGTGTCAAATTGGCCTTATGCACCTCTTGCTTTACCTTCCTCATAGATATGGTTGGTGCATCGCAAAATTTCAACATGTCCGTTGTCTCTACATGAAACGTGAGTAAACGAGAACGTCGCAGAATCGCGGAGGGGTAAGCAAATTTTAGTCTCTCTGTTTCTTTTTCTCGGAAGCATTTAGGCTTGTAACCTGTGAGGATGTTAATGGAGTTAATGGAGTAGGGATACAGAGTTATCTCAGATAACTCATGTGTACTTGCTTCCACGCAAGGCGGGCGGTTGTTTATCTACCCTACATGAACGTGCAATGCAGCTTGTAGCAACGCAGATCCAGGCAAGCGTCTGTCGCACGGATGACTAGGCTTGTTGAGTCAGCAGCTGTGATATCTGTCGCAGTATCAATTCAGTGGCAGTATAAGGTATCCTCGTGAAAACGAGGTGTTGGCATTGATGGTAGCTGGCATTGAATTCGTTCGTTTCTGACATGCATGATACGCCACCCATTCATTCATATGGCGAATATGTAGAAAGTGATAATATATATTTTACGTATAGATAAACATACAGTTAAAATTATATGTGGTGTAAACATATATATATATATATATATATATATATATATATATATATGTGTGTGTGTGTGTGTGTGTGTGTGTGTGTGTAGATAGATAGATAGTATATGTAGATAGGTAGAAAGATATAGATAGATAGATTCTCAATATTCACTCAAACAGTACTAGGAATAATCCATATTTTTAGTTAACACAGTAAACGATTGATTTGCATGGGGACATTTTGCTCCTAAGTCTTCTACCGGAGAAATGATCATCGGAAAGGCGGTTGATTGCTGGAGTGTTTCGGGTTTTTATTTGTTTGTTTGTTATTTGTTTACATGCGTCTGTACGTCATCATAGAGCTCAATTAGCAAAATTCGAAATTTCTGGAATCTGGGACACCACAAAGTGAAACTATTTCTTTCACCGTAAATACAATTTACAACATTGTTACAGACAACAAACCTATAACTCGTCCTACACCTGTTTCATAGAGGCAATCGAAATATACAAGAAAATGCGAAGCGTAGCACATTGCAGTTGAAGAACATTATGACAAGCCCTTGAAATGAAAAAGGCTTTGAGAAAAGGGTCATAGACACGTATTTCTATGGCTTCTGAATGATTAAACTCCTAATCGGGGATACGTTTTAAGTCGGATGAATTACAACATCGTTTATAACTGCTTTATTCCCTTGAATGAAAATAATGAAGTATTAGATGTCCATCTTTATTGCGATTACGAAAGCCTTTGTGATCTAATTAGGTACTAGTATATTGACGTTGATTTGTGTGTGTGTGTGTGTGTGTGTGTGTGTGTGTGTGTGTGTGTGTGTGTGAATTTATATCACCAAGAATGCAACGTGAATGTGACAGCAAACGTGCACGTAGTCACACATTCTTTCGCCTTTACAGGAAGGCCAATTTTCCTCCAGTTGAATCCTATTCTGGAAACAGGTCAGAAGATGAGCTCGTGTAAGCAGATGACGAACGGCATCTCAAATCAAAAGGGTTCTGAAGTTATATACTCCCCCCACCCATCCTCCCTCCCTTTCTAGTCCCGCCTTCCTCTGAACAATGGACTGGAGCAGACGATATGCCCTTCAGATTGAGGATCACATGCTCTCTTTATCAAAGAATTTCTGAATAATTTTGTGTGTGTGTGTTCTTTTTTTTTATTGTCGTTGTAGGCCGCTTTCACCAGTGCGTCTCTCTCTCCGAGACACAAGTAACGAGACACAAATGCACTGCCTCACCCGCCTGATATCCTCGGGTATTTTACTTGTGGCGCCTCACGAGATAAACACTATTCATTTTGCTATGATGATCTAACCTTATTATGATATCAATTTTTTTTTTCCTGACGTGTACTCTTTACACAGACACACTTTATTACTGCAAAAAATAAAAAGAGGCCCGTTTAAATAAGCGCACTCGTAGGCATCATGCTGGCACAATCTATTCATCATTGTGATCGAGGGCGCCCGAGGTTTCTTCGGAGAATAGAAAGCATATTTGCTCGATTGATTTGCGTTTTTCTTCGCTGAGCTTTTTTTTTTTCATTTTGACCTATTATGCCCTTACCCGTTGAAACTGGTGATTTATGAACCATCTTGCGCGTGCGCACAGCATGCTTCGCTTTGAGGAACTTCTCATGATACGTGTGAATGAAAGCATCACAAAATCCCAGCTGCTGGAAGCGTGCGAGGATCAATGCGTCAACATGGGAAGAAGTCTACATTAAAGCCTCTCATGCGTTATAATTATGAATAAGGTTATTTAAACAAACTCCCCTTAATTACTCCTATTAAGATTATTTTCAAGTAAAATTATGGTGACTCAAGCAGGAAAAACTATTGAACAAACCCTCAAAGTTTTTATTTCACCTAGAAAAGGTAATAGTTTTCATTTTATCATGTAAGAGGGCATACCCCACTCAAACTATATCACATTGCATAAAACGATAGTTTCATATCTTACCATGATATCGCTTAAGTAGTGATTTCTTTTTGAAAAAAAAAGAGCTCTTCGTATTCCTTCCCCCATCTTTTTTTTTGTGATGTGGATATCTTCTGAGCTTGTTAAACATATGATCATCTCCAGTAATGTTCACTTCACTTCACTTCACTTCAACAAAACAAAACAAAACAAAACAAAACAAACAAGCATTAGAATTAGACAATTAATAATTGCTCGTTTTAAAGGACTATCAATAGACCGGTACGGTAATGTATTCAAATTTCATACGCGCTTTGTTAAAAAAAGTTGCCCTTATAAAAATTATAATGCTTACTCGAGGCTTGCCCTACTTAGCAACAACTAAGTGAATTCCTGCCTATGTAACTTTGATGGGAAGGAGCAGGTGAATGAAATGCTTCGTTACTAGGCTGTAGGAAGAGAAACATCCATTAATGTTTATACATTGAAAAAAACTCGGTATATTCTACCGTTGTATAATATGCTTAACTAAATTACTGCATGTTACAGCATGCAGAGCCTGTCATATATAACGATATTACACGAGATAGTTTGAAGAGATGTTCACGAATTCCAAAATGTACACGGCTAGAAAGTGGTCCAGTGTTTATATTCCATGTTAAGCAGACGTGACATTTGTCGGTCGATATTCGAAATATCCAGTATCATGCAATGTGCGATAAGAGACTATGATTTTGTAATGTGCGCACAAAGCCGTAACACACACGGTTGTTTGAAACCAAAGTAAAGAAATGTGTTGGTTTAGAAAACAGACGCATCATCTATGACATTGAAGATGCTGAAGGTATCTAACCCTGGACATTTTTTTTTGTTCTCATCCAAGCTCTGCTCCCCCCCCCCTTGTAATTGTTCTGAGTAAAAACCTTAAAGAGCATCGTTACTACCACGTGACACAAATGACGTCAAACGATCAGTGAATTCCAGATCCCTCATCCCGAATTCCCGTTCATGCGCGAAAAAAAAATGTGTTGTTGTTTTTTTCCCGTGTGCGTGTATATGGAGAGAGAGAGATAGAGAGAGAGAGAGAATCTTTAGAAGTCGTAGAACAAAAGCATACAATGTCTTCCGCAATTCCTAGGGTCTTTACTCCCACCAATCACTGCAGTTTGCTATAAAAAGAAAGAAGGAAAGAAAGAAAGAAAGAAAATAAAAGAAAAATGGAAATGTATTGTCCGACAGAAAAATGTCATTCTTTGCACAGAGTGCGCATTAGTTGGCTAGAACGCATCTTGCAATCCTCAAGGGCTCTGCAGGTCAAATATTTCTTGGCAAACAAAGAATCGTAAGCATACTAATGCTGTAGTTCACACATGAACCCGGTGCGTCTTCAAATTAAGCTCTGTAAAGTAGCAAAGACAATGACTGAGATAATAACTATGGTTTTTCCTTAACTCTGTTGTGCTAGAGAGATGTCAATTTTTCAGGCAAACCCAGTTTACTTGGCAGGAGACATGGAAAACAGCAATTTTGATGCTCGTCTGCTCCTGAATCTGTGCGTGAAAGAAGGAGTTTGAATGATTACGGCAATAATAAATGAATCAGGCTATTCTGCTGTGCACGAATTGAGGGAGAGAGTTTGTACAAGAAGAGCGTTGGGAAGCTGCAAGGCTATATCATCCAAAATGACTGTCGAAAGCGTTAACTGAACGCGGATTTTCTAATCGAATCATGATGATGTTGCGCGTTCAATTCTTATTGTGAAAGGGGGCAAAATTCATTGCACAAGCATGATGATAGCTGCCGCATGCGCTGCCTGTCTACTTTTTTTTCTATCCTCGGGAGTTTTGCTACCATCTCTCGATTTCTTTAGTGAACGCCCAATAGCGCATTGATCTGTTCTCTCGCTTATGTCTGTCACTCATACTTTAAAGGTATACGTACTGATGTGCCGGCACATTATGTCAAATCTAAAACAGTATTTCTCCTGTACTGGAAATGTTATCAGGGACAGGTGTTTATTATACCATCTATTAATTATCTTTATGCTCAATGAAAAAGTCTGAAGTTTCACCGGCAAATATTAACATGATTAAGAACAGACGCAATAAATCAATTTTGCAAAAGATGTTTTCAAATTATCAGCGGCGGATATCATTGCATGTTTGTCCCACGCCAAATATTCAAACTGACGACTTTTAATTACGAGAAAGCAGTAGGTAGGGTTGAGAAACAAGAGAGAGAGAGAGAGAGAGAGAGGGAGGGAGGGAGGGAGAGAGAGAATGATATATTGTTCCTCTTTGATTAAAAAAAAGCCAAACACAGTCAAAAAAGATGTGTTTCACATTTTGAAACAAATCTCACTTTGACTGTTTGGTGAACTTGCTTCTTGTACCTGTCGCACGCCCATGGATTATTTCATGCTTTTGAAGAAATCATTTTTTTCTTCCTCCCAAGAAATCATTTTTTTTTTCCTCCCAGGAGGATTCAGCTTCTCAAAGGAAACACTAATGGATTTTAATGAACATATAGGACCAATTTATGCTCGTTCACGGGCCGTAATGGGACCTATTAGCCGAATGACGACATCGTGTGACCAAAGGAGACGGCGTTATCGTCAGAAATTACCGTGGTCAGACTGACATGTAAAGTACTTCAGCAGAGAACATTGACCTGAAAAAAACTCTGGTCTTAACGTTTTTTCATTTAAAGTTTCCTCTTTTTTAAAGTCATATGCCTTAACTTATTTCTTTTTTCATATGTCATTAACATTCTATCAACACTCACAAAACCTACCCTGACTTATTGCTGACCCTGTGCAAGGTGAACACGGAAACGATTTTTTTTTTTTTTTTTTTTGGGGGGGGGGGTAAGAATTTAACTAGTGCCAATATTTATTGCACTGGGTGCCTATATCACGCCCTTTACTTTTCTTTCCACTACTTCTACTTCTATCGAGGGTGACAAAAGCGATTGCAAAAAAAAAAAAAAAAATAGCGAAAGCCTCGTTAAGCATGAAATATAAAGATAATAGTGTATGACCACATTTGGACTATAGTAAATCTAATATGTTAGAAAGACGAGGTAAAAAAAAAACCCTCCATACAATAATTGGTATCTTACTTCAATATTTACGGAGTGATGGGACACTTGTGGGAAGAATAAGACAAAGTGTCACATCCTTTTAGTCTGAACGTGACATCAACTTGTTAACAGATTGGAATCTAAAAAAGAAGAAAAGGGGAGGAAAATAATTCCAGATTTCAGGTAAAAACGCAGGTGTTCGAAGAAATATTACCCGTTTTACATTCAGATCATCCTGACAACTGCCATTTATCTCTTTGATTATACTATTTGTAGATTTCTTCGTTGATCATTATTTTTATAGATTTTTTTCTTTGATTATGCTTTTTTATAGATTTATCCATCTGGAGTTGCAGGAAATATCCACGCCAGGAAATTAAACAATTTCGTTTGATTGCTGTTCATATAAAATAAATCTCCTCTCAATTATCTCGTGGGCGTGGCCGGTCGCAGAAAGTGGAGTGGTGTGTTTTGACGCCATCTCTAAAGCACGACCAGTTTCTGAGTGGGGAAAATCATTGACAAATTGAAACTGGAACTCGATCTGAAAAGGTGAAAATAGAAAAACGGAAGAAGAGAAAAACACTCGCAAAGGTGTCGGCGTATTCCAGGGATTTGGATTGAAATAGATTTACTTCACATATAGCGTGCCTTCAAGAAAGGTCACACCAAGAGGATGAATAGGAAAACTTGGCCGAGGAAGGCAACCCTCTGCGGGCCGAAGACGTGGGACATCCCTTGTTTTCATTCTGACCTTAATAGCCACAGAAAATGAAATCCCCGACACAATGAGAATACTGCACGGCGGTTTAAGGACGCAATTACGTTCATTCCCTATCTTCACAGATGGAATACAATACGCCTGGAATTTGACGGAGCCTGGGATAAACGATAATCACTGCATAGAAGATCCAACATCAGCAACCATGAATATAATAATGATAATAATAAAAGAAATACAATAGATATGCTTCCAATACTTCAATGTTGTGTAATGTATACTGCACTCTCCAAATAGAAATCTGTACCTATAGCATTCACTTTTACAACTCGCTTTTTACGCTCGGGTGTTTGGTAACTAACGACTTGTGATAGATATTCACACCACCATCAGTCAGCTAGCTTACATTGAACACATGCATACTAGTAGACGGGACCTTGATAGGAAAAAAAAGTCATCAGTTGAACATTGAGAGTGAGACCGCCGCTTTGGTAGAAACATTCTTCTATATGGTTTTGCTCGGGCATGCAAATTTCCAATCAGTGAGTATATTATGTCATGGTTTCTTAATTTATTGATGTTATTTTCAAAATATCCTGCCTTCACGGCCAAATGCCGGCACAATGGGCATATAGTCACACGGATTTATTCCTTAATGTCAAGAGCCAACAACCAGTGATAATTATGAATATCAACCTCGTTGACGTCACATCATTTTCGATGTGCACACAACGCTAATCAAATTTCCCATTACGATATGGGCTATCCTCGACATAATATGACAACACTGCTTTTGCGTGACTTTTACCTTTCTGCCGCTTGCGTTTTGTCTGCTCTGTACTTAAAATATATATTCTAGCATAATATGACCAGTAGTTTAATTATATACAGTCGAGTCAGCATAGAAAGAAGTTCACCGACCTTTATGGAAACTAAGGTGGGTTTTCAAAACCTATCAAATAGAAGGATACTAAAACAGAGCTGCCAATAAATATGACCTATCTGAAGTAACCGAATTGGCACCTGCCTTCATAACGGATGGAATTTCATTTCAAACGTCGCGATGTTGATTAGTGAATGCAGAGGAGTTTACCAGTAAGAATAAAAAGTGCTGACCCTTATAGTCTAATCCATTTTTGTTCGTCCATTCGTCCATTTTGATACAAACATCGTTATTTAAAAAGATTAGTAAAAAAAAATACGAGTGAAATCACGCAGAGATTATTCAAGAAATTCTGGTACAGCAAGGTATTCTCCGTTTGAAGCTGACATGCAGAAAATGTCTTAATGATAATGCATTAAATGTACGATGTCTCTCGCTCTTTGGTCGAATTAAGACAAAAGGTTTTCGATGCTTACAAACAAACACACACTTGCAAACGCACACACGAACACAATTACATACAAAGCTGAAACATATCAAACCGTTTGATATTTACGCACACGCACTCACACACACAATCATGTACACTTCACTACGTATGCACGGTTCATTTGCTGACGATTGATATGCATATACCCCCTGTGCTTTGAACAAACTGCAGTTAACATCAATGACAATATTCTGATGTACACCATGCATTGTTTATGAATGACTGCATCTGCGTTCTGTCTTCTCCGTATCAAATATTGGCGTTCCGTTTTCCTCGATGAACTTCAGTGCAAAGTATTCGTTGTGGTCATGGCATATGTGCAGGGGAATGCATTGAGAGAAGAATATGATGGGAATGGTCATTCTACACAAAGATATCATTATTATTGCCAATTTGAAGATGAATAATATGGGTCAGTGCTATGAAGGAGAATTCTTTAAGAGGATTAGTGGTAATATTGTCTCTCCCAAGGCCAAAAGAGCGACCCTATAGCAAACGGCCATGCATAATAGATGTCATATAGAGATCTCTCGATTATTGTTGCTCTCTGGAGATACAAAAACGCTTAGAAAAAAAAAAGCTAGCTCTTGAATAGACAGTGACCTCAGACTCACTGGAATCAATAACATTCAAAAGATGATGCGCTAGAATTTAAACAAACTTCCATACAATTTAAGTCAGAACCAAAGTAAGAGTCAGCACACTCAGATAGAATGAATAGATCAGTATATCATATTATAAATGATTGTACACGATGATTATAACGATTACGGATGATTAGACGAAAATCTTGTGACTTTCAAGTGTATGATTAAGTTATGATTCTTAAAAGTGCATGAAGATATTTATAAAATGGGTTCCCATTTTTGTAGACAGGAGCACAAGATAGCCACCCTCTCTGCTCTGATTTAGAGAACAGTTAATCATGCTTTTACACATGACCCTTCAGCGCGAGGACAAAGAGAGATTCATACAACTTCATTTTCATAGTAAAGAATGAATATATTTTGATTAGGGACGTATAGCTTTGGATGTCACGAGAATCACGGTCAGTTTAAAATCAAGACCACCAGTTTGAAGTGTCCTAGATTGTGTACAGTCATGTTGCCCATGGTAATGACCAAAGCAAGCATGTCGCAAAATAGTTTGTTGGCACTCTGCGTGATGATGCTGAAAACGATCGGACAGATGAATATGGAAATAGGGTGGATAACTGATTTACGTAACCTAAATCTTGACCGTCCACGAACATGTATATGGCCTCATGTGAAATCGGAGTGACGGCAGTCGTGATAGGGTTACAGGAAAACTCGCATAGGTGGCTTCTCTATCAAGAGCTTTCTCTTCTATTCCCCTTTTTCTTCCCAATCTCTGCAGTGTTTAACCATGGAGCTACTTAGTACCATGGTTTAGCCATATATTCTCTATACGTTATGTAGCCTTGGCGCAAAGAAGAGTTAACTGCGGCATGATACATAATCTATGGCAGCTCTCTAGATATATACTCTTATTTTTTTATTTTTTTTTGTTGCAAAGTCAAGGATTCCTTTCAATTTTGCAGAATTCGTATCTCGTTCTTTCAGCAAATGCGAACCAAAAAAAATGCCGGCTCAGAATTCAGCGCTATGAGCTATTGTATTACACAGCTGTCTGTTTCTATGGTATAGGGATTTAAAAGAAACCCTGGAGACTCAAGTCGGAGAAAAGTTGACGGTAAGGGAGACAGCTGTATGTGAACAGCAGTTCTGGGCAAAAAAATAATGTCTAAGGCACACGAGGGGAATATTTCTGTCCGTATAGCTAAGCTGCTCTTTTTCTTGTATTGTGATGGTCCTTGAGAATTTTCTGTGGATGTGATATTCTACAGATTTTACAGAACGATTCTGAAGACTGCAAAACAAAGATAGATAGAGTGGGGGGGGGGGGGTCACTCTGAAACATTCTTTCAAATGATAGAATCACTGCCACGTCTCTTCATCACTCTATGCCCAGGTGTCATGATTGGCACTGCCAAAGGAAAAAAAAAGTTGGCAGAGAAATCTAGGCCACCCTCTCGAAGTCACAGATCGTTATTTCAGTTGACATCCATTAAGCATCAGCCTGAAATTACTTCCCGAAACATTCTCCCCGTCCGCCCTCTGCACCCTAAAGACCGAATGAGAGGCCCGTTGCATCCACTGCTCTGTTACGCCTCATCGTATAGAAAGCACACACACACACACACACACACACACACACACACACACAACAAAAAAAAAACAGTCCTTGATTGCTGTTGTAAAATGAATTATGCTGCCGCGAATACTAAGGTACTGGTATGATACGTGAAAGACGTGGGTGCTTTGCGTCACTTCCCATTAAAAATTATAAGAAGAAGAAGAAGAAGAAGAAGAAGAAGAAGAAGAAGAAGAAGAAGAAGAAGAAGAAGAAGAAGAAGAAGAGATATGTGCATTTGGTAAAACTGTTGAACATTATGCTGTTGGAAGCTTCTTTCTCTTGAAGAGCGAACGAAATTGTTTGAAAGGCAGAAGGCAGTGAGAGAGACAAAGACTGAACAAATTTCATAACGCGTCTGAATGAAAATGTGCGATCGTTGCAGTTCCATTAGAGCCTTTTTTCCTGAAATGACGAAGCGATCTGTAATAAGACGACAGGGGAATGTGGAGATGTGACTACGATCATGTCGCAAACAAAAAAACAATTAAGAAGGAAAATGGTTATGAAAGACGAAACATAAAACAGAGACAAACAGGAGTAGAGTTTCACAACAAGCAATTGCTCGTCATAACATGGAGCTCCCTGGTCAATGTAACATGATGTAATTCATGCGATCTTCTCGCTTTAGTTAGTGACCTTGTCTGTGGCATTTTTAACGGCGACACGCTCTGTAACAAACCACTTCAGTTTCCGCCAGATTTCATCTCGACACAAGAGCTGTCAAGCTAAGAGCACGTGTTTTTGTCATATCTAACAAATTGTTTTCATTTGCAATGAAAACCGAAATGGTATTTCAATTGCCCTCGTCCTCAAAACACACAAAGAATTTTTTCCAGCCGCCTGCACCCAATTATGGTTTCTAACTTTTTACGTGTCACTAAAAGCAAAATGATAGTGACTCAAATAATGTTGTGGTGTGTCTTCTAATGTTATTTCGTTCATTCTAGGCTTTAACGAGTCTATTTGGTCCCCAAGACATCCTTCCTCATCACATTTTGTCTTACAGTCCCAGCAAGCATTCAACATCATTAGCCATCACCAGGACAACCGCGTTATTATTTTCAAGGATATAACATCAAAGACCAACTCACACGATGTCCTGATTAGAGTATTCCAGAACTAAACAAAGCACAGGACTGCAAAACAAAGGCCCCTGGTGCCCAGGCAAGCAGATTGTCAACGATTCTGCTCCTAATTTGAAAAGAATAGTCGGAGAACGCCAGTTTTTCTTTTTTCTTTTTTTTAAATCCGTCTAAAACCAATAATCGCAACGTTAGTTACGTTCAGACGGCAGTCGTGTTACAGTCAATTGAAACGAAACATCCTAACTTTCTAAGTAAATAAGAAAATTGCTGCATCATCGTCGCACTGTTACATAATTATCTAAATAAGAACATTGAATGCTTTTCCACGCACTAAAGCTGTGTGTAGGGGATGCATTCATTGAGCAGCCAGACGACCGGACACGAAATTGTGAAGTGATTGGACACATGCTACAGGGGGGGGGGGGGGGGGGGGAGATATCGTGGGGCTGCCCAAGGTTTTATGTTCCATCTTTTGATAACGACTCCAAGAGAAGAATAGAAATACGACCATTTTATTGGACGAATATCAGGGTGTAATGTGACTTTAACTGAGGGTGATGACACTTTGATTTTTCGTAAAGATGTTAATCAATCTGACTTGTCTTCATGGTATCGCCCATGAGTTTACGCCTTTGATGGGGGGGGGGGGGTGGGGGTCGTTCTTTCTGCAAATCTTGAGAGTTAATCAAGGTTGATGAAGTTGTTGTTGTTTGTTTGTTTGTTTGTTTGTTTGTTTTTTGTCTTTCCTGTCGCGCTTAAATTCTAGCAATTATAGATAGGAAGTGTGCGTGTGGATTTGACAGGCTCGCTAGCCAGTTCCATACGCTCTTCCTCTCAAACTAGCAAACAGGGAGGGGATTTTGATCTCCTCACTAACCCCCTCCCCCAATGAAAACTCCCTTGTAATCTTTGATCGCTTGCACTCGTAAGTCTAAGCAGAATTGATGCGTTGCTTTTTATTCATCGGGGATGTAGCTATCGCATGAGTGCATGTTATGGACACATTACTAATAATGTAGACGATGATGAGAAGACTAAAGCATACAGATCGGTAAAGAAAATAAAAGAGCAAAAAGAAGAAATAGAGGTAGAGAAAGAGAGAGAAAGGGAACTGAGAGATATATAAAAAGAAAGGTTGGAGGAAGGGTGAGAGAGAGTTTTCAAATTGCATCAGAACGTCATTTCTTTTCAATTTAGAGAGATTGATTTCATCACAATCATCCCCCCAAAAAACAACAAAAAACATACAAAGCAGGAATGGTAAGGAAAAAAAATCAATATTTTGATATTAGAGTATGACATAATAGGTTACCGTAAGTCGACGTTCTTCTCTATAAACAAAAGAAGTGTTTGTTAATGACTAGTCTTGTACGCCAGTATATACGCAGCTGACAAGTCACTATTGTCGACTAACCATATCATGCAACCACTTATAATTTAGGCCCCAGGGAGTACGGCATACTTTCTGCCAAAGTGCCATGTCTAGACCTTCACTGGCACCGAACAAACAGTAACAGTGGCGATTTTCACCCATTTTTATGGTTTTGTGTCAACTGGGGGGGGGGGGGGGAGACAAAATAGACACCATCTAGACTTGACTTCGAGGATTTCACGAACTGCCATAAGCGTTCGCGTAGTACAACCAACTATATGCATGTATTTCTCTGAAATAACGAAACCACTTGCACATATCACGGCCTGGAAAGGTTGCATCGTGTCTGTAAACCTATAAGCTCTCCTCCAACAGAGAAAATACTACATGGTAAGCTTTGTTCCTGTGATGCAATAATGAAGCATAGGATTGTGCAGTGAGCCGTTATGGCGTGGTGGTGGTAGTTCTTTGTGTGAAGACAATAAGACTGATTTGTTGGCAAAAATAGAGAGCATCGGATTGACATATCTGAGAAGGTCAATTATCCCATGAGACCTTAAACTTACTTCAGTCTCAACGCCTCCCTTTTGTTCTTTCAACATACCTGCTGTCTAGCTGGGCGATGAGTTGATCATCCAGTCCTTGACAATATCGGCTATGGAGGCACAGATACAAGATGGCAATCTTTAGAAGGCTCGACCACCACCTCGTGTTCCATGTCGAACTAACGCCTTCCATCATGTCTGTGCGAGAGGTGAGAGAAGAATATCTCTGTTTGCTGCCTGAAGAGCTGAGATCTCTGCGGCAAAGCAAGGAGCGCGTCGGTGGGTGGAGCGGATGAGATGCCAAGTAGGCGTCTCCTCGCCGGTTCCGTAACCAAGGAAATTATCCTCCGTACCGTGTATCCGTTACCTCCTCCCGGTGTGGAAAACAGACTTTTAGCAGCTTTACTCAACTGTGTGGGAACATTCACTTCGAAAACAAAACGTGGAAACGGTGTTTCTTTCCGCCTGGTGGACTCTCACTTCAGACTGACAACGAGATTGTGTGACAGATAATACTATTGTGAAGCAACAAGTGTGCGTGTGTGTATGTGTGTGTGCGTGTGGACATGCACTTCGAACGAAAAGTCGCGCACAGAAGACAATCCCTTTCCACTCTCTCCTTCCTCCGCAACTGTTGCCAAAGTTTGAGAAGACGCGAGGTGTATACACAATCTACCCGGTCCTTGCAGTCTCCTCGAATCGGCGCGTTCAATGCCCCTAAAAGGTCCACTCGTACTGATTCTGGTACCGGGCCCTGTCCAGTTAGCGAAGGAACAAGCGAGATGTAATTGCTAAGACAACTAATTATCAATGGAATACTTTTGGTCCATGGCTATTGACAATAGGATCTAGATTTGAATCCAGTGAGTTTGTATGAGAGAGAAAGACGGTGAGTAAAAGAGAGACGGTGAGAGAGATAGAAAAGCTAATCCTTACGTTGACATTTCCTTTCCACACAGTCCTCAAAAGGGGAAAAACAAATAGGTGCAAAATGTTCCAATCCTCTTTTTAAGATAGGGGGTAGACCAGGGATAGATGGATTATTCTAGAGGAGTAAGCTTTTAATCTGAGGAAGTCGTTGTAGAGCAGTCGTCTCGCATAAAGAAAGTTGTGTCTTCTGCACACAAAACAAGACGCGTCGTATTCAAAGCTATAAGCGCCGCGTAAGTTTCCACTTTCCGTAGGCGGCAATAAATGAGGAATCGCACTGATCACCGGTCGAAGCTGATTGCTGATAATGAAAGGGGAGTTTGTTTAGGCAATGCACCAAGAGCGTACTATGGCTCCCTCAAATTTGTGCTCATGCTCACTTCAAAGCGGTATATGAACAATTTTTGACTAGTTGCGCTAGCTGCGATTTATATCAAACAGGCTCCATGACTAACAACTGCGTTCCTTGGATGGTTGTCTGTCATTGGTACGTTTCACTCTTATTTTTTTTCTCCCACTTCACTTCGGTTATCCTGGTTGCAAGCCAACAATGCGTGCGTCGAGATAGCCAATAGCAGTGGCGTTTTAACGCATCCGTCTGTTGGGCTTTGTCTGTCGCTGCCACGACGCGAACAACTGATGGAGCAAGTGGTCGTTTCATCGTAGTACGCCAAGAGAACGTTCAACTAGTCTTAATTCAGATAGGTGATGCTGTGCATTGCTTCGGGTGTTGATGAAAATTTATAGCACAGGTTGTACAAGTCTTGTTGTTGATTCCCACACTTAAAAAAAAAAGAAAGAAAGATATGAAAACTAAGTGGGTGATTTCTGAGAGTCTCATACAATATTATAAGTGAGTCTTACATTGCATCGAGCTTAGTGAAAATATCCATATCTAAGTCAATATAGATCGATCTATCTCTTATACGCGTTTGTGTACCAGTATAATTGTGTGTGCGTGTAAGTGTTCATAAAAGAGAGAGAGAGATAAAAGGCGAAATATAGGAATATTGATAGGCCTATTAAAATATGTCTTTTCGTTTAAGATATTGTAATGATGATATGGTAATGCTCTCATTATAATGGTATCATAATTTTTGCTACTACTACTACTACTACTACTATAATAATAATCACTATATTATCATTATCATTATTATTATCATTATTATTATTAGTGTAGTAGTAGTAGTAGTAGTAGTAGGGTTAGTGATACAACTAGTAGAAGTATCATTCTTATCACTGTAATTGTTGTTGTTGTTAAGTAGTATTAACATGAAGAAGCATTGATTCTAACCACGATTATAATCACACCGATGATCAATGATGATTTAGTTTTGGAAAGTATCTTTGAATTCTAATCCGGGAATGCGAGGAAGACATTATTATATTTCATCATCCTCTCCCATGTCTCTAATTTCAAAGGATGGCATGTTTACCTTTTCAAATTGACATAGACTTTGTGCCAACCTATGAGGTTTAAAAGGATTAACAAACTATCTGCTGCTACACAGCTCAAAATCATCCATAAAGTCCGTTGACATCATTTATCAGTCGGAAAAAATAGAGCAATGCACACTGTTATGTAGGTACCTTTTCATAACTCACTTAATTTTTCTACACGGCACTGGCCTACGACAATACTGCTTTTTATTTTCTTTTGTGTACTGCCATCTAGTGGCTCTCATTTTTCTTGGCTTTGAAAATATTTCTGACGCACCGTGAAATCATGTGATTGGAGGGTTTCGAAGTGCTATTCATCGTTGGATTCTCATAGAGGGTAACGACTCATGAAAAGGTGTACAAATGAACATGACAGCCTATGTAATCACTGGTGGCTGAATGAACGTTTGAAGGGGCGGAGAAAGATCTTCGGGTGTTATGGGCGTGGCTTAGTAGGCTGATGACGAATTGAGGACACAGCTACATTTCAAAATATGAAATTAACATTTAGATCAAGCAGTGAAGTTAGGAAATCTACAAAGCAGTACTTATCAACCCAAGTCACCCGGGCGTTTTCTGAGAAGGAGGATAAAACATAATCATATTTAGATTTGGAAATAATATATGTAGTTTAATTGTTTAATTTAATCAAGTAAATGATTTTAGCTTGAACTGAGACTAGGCATTTCACCTCGAACATGAGAGAGCAAGCACTTTTGCCTCAAACAACACCAGTGTCTATAAGGCGATAAGGTGAAGTTCATTTCAACATAGGTTGTGATAGCATTTTTAAAGATGTTCTGTTGCCATCGGAATAGATAGATAGTCTGGAACTTGTCTAGCATACTCTCGGCTTGATTATGGTATTAAGCACGTTATGTTTTCCACTACAGGCCTGCAAAATGCACTTTGCATTTCATAAAAATAATCGTAGAGGACAGCAAACAACTTTGGAAACGCCTAACAGAAAAAAAAAATGAAGAGGAGGGAGGGAGACAGAAAATAAAAAAGTAATGAAGATTTTCGTTGCATAATTGATATTCTACATGAGGAGTTCAAGAAAATCGGAGTGATTTCATCAAACACTTTTTATCCCACTTGATATAAACCAGAGCAGCCTCATGTAATCAATCTCAACATTAGAGCACGAATGTCTTTACCAGCATTAAAGGACAATTTCTGACAAATTAAAAGTTAGTAAGAAATAGTACGAATTTAGGTGAACAACGATGAATAGCTATACAATAATCAAATCGAATAAAACTTGGGAAGTTTATGAAATTTTGAAGTTTCGCTAAGTTTCACAAAACAATGCTTGAACAGTCAATATGAATATGCAAATGAGTGAGTTGACGATGTGATCGCCTCACAACTTTCTATAATTGTAGTTTGTACACAAACCGTGAAATTTCCCCTTTTTTATTGTTAAACGCAATTATGCTCCACTCTCAGATCCTGATATATTTGACTGATCATCTCTTCTGAATTATTCAGCTGTAAGTAAAGTTACCTTACACCTTTACATCAGAAGAATTAAATTTTCGTTTTTTATTCTTTTTTTTTGGGGGGGGAGGGGGCACGATCAACTGAAAATTGTGAGGGAATGAAATCTTCAGGTCATTCATTTGCACATGCATAATAATTACTTGTAAACTGTTTTGCAAAATGTAGCGAATCTTTAACATTTTAGAACTTCCTTATTCTGAATGCGATTCTGATAACAGTTCTATTGCTGTGCTTGTTTTCATTCTAAATCAAAATATTTCTGGAACAAAATAATCCTTCAATTGATTCATATAAGATTATGGAAATGATTTAAAACACACACACACTAAAGTTTGCAAGCCGCATTGTTTGCAATTCCCCATACTTTTTTATGACAAAGAGATTTAAACATGCAATAATAGATAAAGATAAAGAGAGAGAGAGAGAGAGAGAGAGAGAGAGAGAGAGAGAGAGATGGAGGGAGGGAGAGAGGAAGCCTGTAAGTATCTACTTTCTACCTTATAGTTAACAATATGCTTTTCATTTGTCTCCGGGGCATTGGACGTCAGCAGAATAAGGGACTGTCTAGACCTTTCGAATACATCATCTTTTGATACGTGCAAGTGGGCAGGGTGAAGCGCCAACTTTCCTTCAATCAGTCTCGCGCGTTCAGCAACCAGCGAACAGGTGGCCCAGCCGCATTCATGACGTCACGAAGGAGCAACTTCTTCACCCAGTGGTAAAGCAGGGGTATGGAAGCGGTTGATCCGCTTTCATCTTGCGACGGAACTCTCAAGTAAATGTTTTTGCGAAAAACGTAGGCGTGGACGTGGAAGAAATCGAAATCAGGGAGAAACGGCAATTTGTCTAATTATAAATCACGTGCTGAATACGACTTAACCAGTATTAGGATATGCTATACAATTAAGATAATGAAGGACACAACTCTGCATCTTCATCAGGTTCGCCATAATCTGAGGAAATGGTCAAAAACGCAATTTCGTATACCAATATGTATAATATTTAGTAAGGTTGATGAGTTTCTCACTAGATCAAATCAGGGGCATAAACCTCAACCAGGTTAGTTTCCTCGAGCATCTTTTTTTTTCTTCTATCTTTTTTAAATAGTTATACATACGAAACACTTTCCCAAACAAGCGAGAAATAACCTGTTTGCGCATATCATATCACATAAAAACACATTTTAGAACCCAAATGTGTACGCAGTGTTTGATTAAGCTTAGAATGCTATTCACAAAAGATTGGCATCAATGAAGTGATTATCAAAAAGATAAGAAAAATCATTACCTAAACATCAGTAACTACAAGAAAATAAGGTCATAAGTTATCTTTTTGATAACATTTCATTTTTTCTTTTCTTTTTGATTCATGATTCTTTTTTGCAGATAAGAAACGTCTTACCTATTCATTGATATCTGATCCAGCATACATTGCGCAACTCAACAAAAGGGTTTGACACCACACAATGTCGTATTATGTCCAACAACTGTCCAAAGTTTGAATAACATTGGGCTATATCTATCCGTGCAGTGAGCAACAAAAATACTGATATACGCGGATAAAATTTGGGCTGAAAAACTGGCTTCACAAATACGAACCTCCATGCTAACATCTGCAACAAACATTCATGTTACATTTGCTTTCATAAACTGTGGTGAATATAACATAGCTGGCATGGAAGCAAAACAAAACATAACTTTTGAACCATTCGATGGTTTTCGCATTTACGCATGTGGTAAAAGGAAGGTGTGTGCATAGGTGTGTGCTTATTAACTGATTTAATGATATTGTGTGAGCGCGACCTCGTGTGTGTGCGAATACTTGTACTGATAATGAAACACTGGTAGCCATATTTCAGAACCCTGTCATTACTTTGAAAATTCAAGTCACATATTCATATACGCTATGATATTATCATTGTTCCTATTCAATTTAACGCTCTTCCCCTTTCCTTATAACGGAAAGCCGTTTGCTGTTAAGATAGATATTATGCGAGCATCATCAGTAAGTCCACATACCTCCCCCCCCCCCAAAAAAAAAAAATGCTTTGAAGTAAGTTCTATGTAAGGGACAGAGAAAAATCAGGACTCTCATGTTCACAATTTTTTAACTGAAAGCCGATAAATGATTTGTTCCGACACTTCCGATATTTGATTTCAAATTACTTATTGATGTATGGTTTCCCATTTTCACACCCACTCATTCAAACGTAACTTCCTTTCCGGAGATGCCACGAATATACCATCATGATATATTTCAGACATTGTAAATGTAATGCGGATGCTGTTTTGGAAGCCAAGTGTGGTATAGTTGTATATCTACAATTGTATCTATGTATATTTATATCTATATTCATATTTTTAGCTATTTATATCTATATTTTATCTACATTCATATCTATATCTATCTATATGTATATATATATATATATATATATATATATATATATATATACATATATATGTACACGTAATATCTATATTTCTATATATGGCTATAAAAATGTATAACTTTGTATATTTCCGTTTTTCAAAATGAGCGAGTGAAGTCGTGTCTCATATATACTAGCGGCATGGTATCTGACATATCACAGCGGGCAGATTTATCATAAAGGTATCTCACTGAGAATGAGCTGGCAGGTGCCATGAGGAGAAGGAACTATTACCGCATCAGCAAGCATACAAATAGAAGATTCAGACATCAATGCAAGATTTTTTCATAATAAATGTCTGCGTATAGCAATCATCTGTCCCGCTCAATGCAATATTATCCGATTCAGGACATTTTCTCCACTTGGTCAAGTATGAGACCAAACTCGATCTGAGATTTGACCACTGAAATAAAGACATATTCCCAGAAAAAAAAAATAATAACTCACTCATATGCAAGTCAGTTGCTTTCAATGAACGCTGCTATTTTTCCAAT
Organism: Diadema antillarum; assembly: GCF_040938485.1. Taxonomy (NCBI): domain Eukaryota; kingdom Metazoa; phylum Echinodermata; class Echinoidea; order Diadematoida; family Diadematidae; genus Diadema; species Diadema antillarum. The sequence goes on from NW_027271179.1 coordinate 392,839, forward strand.
ACGATGAAATCATTATGACCTACAAAACACCCACCTTCATACTTAACAAAAATAAAAATACCAGATTTAGATATGAAGAACAAAGCGCAGTCGTCTCCAAGCTGATGTGGCTGCATCACAGTGGTGAGGCGACTGAGTAATAGACACTAATGACCTCTTGATAAGTTCAATTAATTGTGAATATGCTGATGCTGTCTACGTTCCAAGGAGCCTATTCCGTAGAAAAGGGCGAGAGGGCTGATGCAAAATCACTTCCGCTTTCCCTTTCTGGCGAAGTTTTCCGCGTTACTCATCAACCCATCTGGGATTCGCTTAAAGGTAATGTTATTCGCTTGCGTTTGAAATATATATACGTTGACAAAAATATCGCCAAAGACATTCCAAGAAAATTAGAAGCCGGATGCGAGATTTCCGGAGTATGGCACAATAATTTTCTCATGTTGACCTAACAAGCATGATGAATAAGGGACGACTTCAGAGGCAGTTAACGTTGTAAATACTACTATTGTGCGGCTTCCGCATGTCTGACATGAAAATCTGAGGCCTTCTATGTAGATGAAATCCAATCACCATACTTAAACTCAAATTGCTTTGATTGTTCTTCGTTTTTCTAACTGCGAATAGCGTGGATGGATTGCACTTCTAGACAATTTCGTATGGTTTCACATATTCTCCGCATTTTCATTTCACCATTCTGTGTCCCTGATATTTATCCCTATAGTTTGGGAATCATGTCCCCCTCAGTATCCTTCATGGTACCATATCAAAGATGTTCTCTTGTCCAAATTGTTTTATCGTTACATCTTAAAACCCTTTTGACGGCATATTGTATTTGCAAATAGATATGAAACAGTTAAAACAAAACGAAGAAAACAAGAATAACAGAGGATGCATAAAGAAGGAAGAGCCTCCCATGTAGAAGCCATTACGTCCTTTGATCTCTGTTCAAATTGATCTCTTTATAGTTAGTAATAATGGCACGCATATACATCATCGCGTATAACACAGGGAAGGAAAGACCTATGAATTCATGTTTACATGCGGCAGCGAACCCATTGAAGATAGTTGTAATGCCATTAATGACGAAAGCGCAAACTGCCAAGATGTCTTGAATTCTTGGCATGAGAATAATCCATAACAGCATCCATCAGTTTCTGTAGATGATAATCGTCTTCCAATGACAATACCTTTGAGGCCATTATCTCTTGACCGTTTGTCCGTTTGACTAGGGTTTTAGGACACGGGATGCAACAGGTGACCGCCCCGGAAAAAGAACTCATGTTACACAACATTCAAAGGAATTCTAACCAAAGTGTTTGTTTTTTTAAGACCGTCATTGGAACTTATGTTCGGGTGGTCAGGGAAGGACACTCTGTCTGTCCACATGTCCGACCCGTGTGGTTTGAATCTCTCGGACAAAAGTCTAATCACAGACGTACATTATGTGGTGCTCGTTACACTGACCAAAACCACTTCCTGTCGGGATATCTCCGTTCATTCCTCGTCCGGACACCTCCTTCGTAACAAAACAGGAGAGATGAGCTGCGATGGATGTATGCAGACATTACGTGCGGTTAATGACACCTATCGTCAATGTGATATCCACAGTCTCACCGCAAAACTTGAATATTTACAGGCATGAATCTAGATTCACGAATTCCATTTGTTGATGCATTTATTGACCCTCTTTTCCGATTTCAGCAACACACCTCGTGTGCTTATCATGTATCAAACTTTCATTACTTAAGAGGAATTTAGATTAAGAGGCAGAAATACAGCTTCATGTCATATAATTATTAGAATCGGACAGTCATTACCAGTCCTTATCTCGTATAATTAAGGTTTGCATACACTTGTTGAGATGTAATGATTGATGTTCTCGAGATGAACTCTTGATGAACTACTTACTATGGGCTATATGCAATAAACTATTAGTGATCGCGCTCCTGTTTTGATCAATTTGTTGACGACTACCCCGGTCAAACCCGTACTTTTTTTGTAATATGGTGTGAACAGGGTGTTTTGTTTGATCAAACAATCACAGAGACTGATTGACTAATACAAATGCGGTAATGGGTACACTCGTTTGGAAGGATCATCGCTTCATTTCCTAAATAATGCTCGTCGATACAAGTCTAGCACTAGATAGATAGATTACTTACACTAATATGGGGTTGAGGTCACAGTGCAAAATAGTACATATAAAGTAGGATTCTGCTTTTGAAAATGGTGCTATGTCGAAACGTAATCACTGTAGGCCCTATATACTTTTAATAAATGAAATCAGTCATGCATTTATGTTTCAGAAAGCCGAACCGCAGCGCAGTTAATTGTCCATTGTCCGACAATGCAGTTCAGTCGATGTATAGAATTTGAAGTAAGATTGTGCAGACAGAACAATTATTGAACAGCGGTAACTTTGCCCCCTTCACAGAATGATCATTTAACGAGCCGCAAAAGAAAATTGGAACATATAGGCATACTGATGCATTGGTGTAACTTCAATTAATGCTGTTCTGATTATGCTCTATACTAGGGAATATCAGCTAATCGACTGATACGTTTGGTTGGTTCATTTACTAGTTATTAGTCTTTGCTTATATATAGGCCCTACTCATCTCGCCTTGCATAAAACTGCAAACGGAAGGTTACATAATATGCTGATATTGGTGACATTGATAATCGACGTAAGACATCAGAACTAAAAAGAAGCGGTGAAAACACAAAATGTATATACCACAGGGCTTTCGATTGTGTATTCATTAGAATATCTCTACATCATTACGTTGCGATATGAACAAGACAAAACATTTTGAAATACATGACTTGTTAAAGATTTGTACTTCCAAGAGAAAGTTGCCGTGCACTGGATTATCGTTGCTCTGTGGATCGTTGTACAACGTGGTTGAAAAGAATCCATAATATATTCTATACTGCAGGAAAATAGAAGGGAGAACTACACGTGAATTTTACTGCAATTATAATAATTTTTACAATTTCATTTCCACATTTCCACAACCAATCGATGATAGCTTACATAGAAGAACATACATTACGGCCAAACGTCTCCAACAGAACAGCTAAAATTCATGATAGAATCTGATTAACATAAAAATATCATAACGTGTGCACTGATAAGTTATCAAGTATCACGTCATCAAGGTATCTCACACAGGTTCCTTTGCTAACGGTCATGTCATCATAATGCCTATATAGTCCAATTTCTCAATAGGTATGTTCACGTTTTCGAACGAAACGAATGTTCCTCCATGACATGCATAATGATCTGTTGTAACTCATCTTCCCAGACACACAAAGATGATTCCTCCTTACCAACGTTTGAAATGATTGCATTCTTTGTCACGTGATATTGCGTGACGTCATAGTCACGTGATAGGAAGGAGAGGTCTCTTAGTGTGACCTTAGGACACAAAAATGAATTAATTCTAATGATTATATGACAAAATGATATTTGGTTGTTTTATTACATGTTTGTCTTTCCAACCATTATTGTTGCTTTGCCATATATGTCTCTCTGCTGGATCTCTTCTTTTTTTTTTTTTTTGACTCACTCTCTTTTTGGGATAACATTCCTCCCAAATCTCCAGGTGAGGCGATTGACCTCTAGTGTTACAAACCTTCTCTCCCCTGATGCTCCCCGGACTGACGCAAGTATTAGGTCACCAACATTCAAGATATACAGAGACAGATGTATTACACTGCAGTAATGGCTTGCCAACTGATGAATGGCAAGATTGTCTTTCAGTTGGTGTACAAATTAATGGTCGCCCGAGAAGCAAAGAGTCATACACTTCAAAACCAACTTCAAGTTGCTGTAGAATCCTCGGTCAGGGAGCTTTGTTACGCAACGTCTGGTTCATTATGGGATGTTTTCTAATTCCCAGAAAGTACTGCTCCGATTTTTGCGTTTCAGTATAAGAGCGGAAGCATTTAATCAGACGAAGCTATAGCGAACCTCGGTACTTGACTGACATGACTAACAAAAACAGGGAGAGAGAGAGAAAAAAGCTTCCCAACACTGTGACCGACCATGGACCATGGATCGACGCTCAAACTGCTAAGTCGCAAACAAATTAATGGTTTAAAGAACAAATAATATAACTAACTAACTAATTAACAAACTAACTAACTGACAGAAGTGGAGGTAGATGTAGGTACAAAGTAGCCCCAAGGAAATGTTGTAGTTAAAGGAAACGCAAACCCAAATAGCAATGTGGATTGAGTGAAAGCAGCAACATTAGTAGAACACATCAGTGAAAGTTTGAAGAAAATCGGACAATCGATGCAAAAGTTATGAATTTTTTAAGTTTTGGTGTTGGAACCGCTGGATGAGGAGACTACTAAAGGACATGACGTATGAGTGGACAACAATATAAAGAAAATATAAAGAAAATTCCACAAGAAAAAAAAAATCATTTTTCATGAAAATTACAAATTCGATCAACTTGATACTGACATATGTTAAGGGTAGCAATTATTCCCCCTGCTTTCTGAAAGCGATTAGCCGAGTGCTCTTTCATAATGCTAGAAAAGTGAATTTTTGTTGAATTTCCTGTATATTTTCTTTGTATTGTTGTCCACTCATACGTCATAACATCTAGTCGTCTCCTCATCCAGCGGTTCCAACACCAAAACTTTAAAAGTCATAACGTTTGCATCGATTGTCCGATTTTCCTCAAACTTTCACTGATATGTTCTACCAATATTGCTGCTTTCACTCAATCCACATTGCTCTTTGGGTTTGCGTTCCCCTTAATTATTTTGATTTCATAGACATCAAAATTTTACTCTATTCAATCAGTGATAGATTTCGTTGAGGCAGCAACTTTTCTTAAACTTTAATGGGGAATTTCCAGACCAGTCAAATGTTAGCCGAGAGTGAAATTTGAAAGTAGTTACAACATGGAAAATTTGATCAAATTTGAATGAATATTTGCCATATCATGAAATTGTGAAATTGTGTTGATTTTCGATATACAGTTCTTAAACAGTCAATATGATAATGCAAATAGTGAATTGATGATATTATTTCCTCACAACTTGCAAAATAATTTGTACATTTCGAAATTGAGAACTTTTAAGATTCTCGAGTCTCAAATCATCATATATATGACTGATCATTACTTTTTAGCTATCCAGGAAGAAATAACATTTTGGTTTAAACCCATAAGCACAAGATTTGAATCTTCATTCATTTTTTTTTTGGGGGGGGGGGGGGGGGGGGCAGGATCAATGGAAACTGTATTGTGATGACATTATCAGTTCACCCATTTTTGCGTATTCAAATCAAGTGTTCGCGCACTTTTTTCATTAAGGATTCTATGAAATAGCCTTACTTTTGATTCGATTTTGATTAAATTTTCACTGTTATATGCTTGTAAAATTTTATTCTTTCTTGTCAGACTAGCTTTCAACATATGATATTCCTTCTTTCTTTTGCGTTTCAGATGGCCATATAACGGTTCCGTTGCGTTGTTTATATGCTGATGATGACGGTGTAATAATAATAATAATAATAATAATAATAATAATAATAATAATAATAATAACAATAATAATAATAATAATAACAATAATAATAATGATAATAATAATGATAATAGTGATAGTAATAACAGTAATATAGTGATAATTGTTATAATGGTAGTGGTAGCAAATACTGGACTGTTGCGTTGTTTATAATAATGATGATGATAAAGATAATGACAATAATGATGATAAATAACACTAATATGAACGTACGTTCTAAGCACAATGATGCTGAAATTGAATGAATTACAGAATATGATGACGAGTAATTTATTGTAATATGTATATGACAAGAAAATATTACGATTCCCTAAATAGGTGATTTTTTAGCATTAATTTGAACTTGTCTAAACTATAAAACACTATGTTTCTAAAACATTACAAAATTCACTAATTTGCTTCGTGTTCTGTTTACCTAGTTTCCGCGTTGCTTTATCTCCTTCCCAAAGAAAAGAAATAGAGAAAGGGAGAGAAAGATAGAAAGACAGTCAGACAGAGAGAGAGAGAGACAGACAGAGACAGAGACAGAGAGGAGGGGGGGGGGATGGAGCGAGAAAAAGACAAGGCAAGCATCGCTGACCACTTTCGCTACCCACCTCCCGGTGCGCTCATCTCTGAAAAAGGTTTTCTTATAAGGTCCTAATGATGAACACAATAAGTGTTCTGGTATATGATGGAGTGTTTTATAGCCGTTGCGCTTGGAAAATTGATTCTTGAGGCGATGCAGAAATTAGATTGTTGAAAATGCCGAAACAAGTTTACTGCAACAACAAATCAATTTCATTGTGCGCACGTGTGTATGCTGTGTGTGTACTGTTTGTGTTTGTGTATTGTGTGAATGTGTTGCTCACTCATACCGACTGCTCGCTAATGGACTGCCTCCTATTTAGTGCTAATTACGCGACATTTTGCGATATTTTGTGTGCTGTTAATTTCTCATCGCTACTCGGCGTTCCTCTTTTTTTTTTCATCCCACGCACTTGCATCTTTAAGAAAGGGTCTTATATTATGTATTTCAAAGAAGCGGGTTTTTCCTCCTGCTCACCAGTCCCTTCCCCCCTCTCTCTCTCTCGTTCTCTTTTTTTTTCTCTTTGTCGTTAACAAGCAAAAGTGGATTGAATTAATATCATCTTCTATCTATCATTCTATAAAAAGCATTCAATAATTCGTTTGTTCATTATGTGGGATGCTTCGAAACAGGACAACGTGACGGTATCCAAATTACAAGTGCAACTCATTTAATACTCAATAATTGTGACGTATATTTTGCACTCTGATTTCATGAAGCAAATAACGTCACAAGGCCTTCGTCCAGAAAAGGCCAGGGTAGAAAAATGCAGGAGTATTGATATGCAAAATAAGGGATATGCTATCTTAAAACTCCCGCTAAAGTAGTCTAGCAAGTACGTAAGCGTGTATGATGCTAGGCGCCGCAACAGGTGAACTAATGTCGAGCTCCAGCGCAGAGAATCATGTCTGCCCTCTCAACCGGGGGATCTGAAAATAGCGCAGACATTTTTGTACTAACCCGGGCTCTTGTGTCTCGGGAGAGCGATATGGATGGGTGAGTGAGTGGGTGCAAGCATTCACCATTCAAAGTACCTGGGAGAGATATGCGCCTGGCATTTCATTATTCCCCATTTTTTGCTGGGTGTCGCAGACCTCTCACCAACTGCTGCAAACCCTCAAAGCAACGCCCACACTTTGATTTTTAAAGAAAGCCATGGAACCGATGCTAGAAAACAGCAAGAACAACGACAAACTGTGATCGCAAACTTGTTAATGTAGGGTAATACACAATACCTGCAAGAACTATAGGAGCTATGGACACTGCTTACCATAAAATGAAATTCTGAAATAACGATAACAACTTTAACGAATTCGAAAGGGGAACGCAAGAAATCGTGAATGCGGATTATTTGTTGTTTTTCAATTTGATAAATTCTCCCTCTCAATGCCTCTTTCCCTCTCTCTCTCTCTTGTTCTCTCTCTCTCTCCCTTTTTTTTTCCCTCCAGCTTTTTTCTTTCTTCGCGATGTGTTTCTAGAGAGTGGGTGGAGGAGACTGTTACTAAGCTTTCGGTCTATATTTCACCCCAAGTGTTTTCAACAAAACGGCATATTGCTGAGATTAAACCTGTTGATGAGGACCGCATCATGAGGTAAATCTAATGATCAAAGGTTAGTTAGAGATCAGACAAGACGAATTTATGTCCTTCTTCTCATGCAGTCGAAAGATCACAGAATATCAATCTGCATCAGTCCCAAACGCCAGTGGTGTTTTGGACTTTCGCAATAACATTTAAGTTTCTGTTGCTCGTATGTCACGCGTTCCAATTCAGGCAGTCTAATGCGAAACCATGTGCACATCGGTTTTATTTCAATTCAGAGTCCGTTACGGGCTGAGAGTGTCGACCTTTCAATGACCTTTTATATAGGTGATTCTGTTTTTCTTGACAGTTATGTCTTTAAAACATTTGTAGATAGCCATGCTTTCTTAAAGGCAACGATGAAACTACCGGTATACTACACAGTAGAAATTGGGTCAGTGTCCCACTTTGCACGTGAAAAGATGAGCTTTGAATGAACTGATAAATGTCAAAAGATAAAACAGTCCTCTCTATCATTTACAAGTCAAGAGTAGCGTGCATGGTTCCCCGACCGGAAGATGTTGGAAAGGAGCCCATTCTCGAGGATAAGAATGGCTTTTATCATCTCATGGCGCCTCAATTTTCTCCAGTTCAGCGAGTGTGCCCGAGCATCGAAATTCGGAGTGTGGTCTGGTGCGCACTTGCATAATAGACCCAAATTGCGACATAAGCTGGCGATGATCTAAAGTAAGAAGGGCATGTGACTTCCGATGCGGGAAAAGCCATTTGACGACTGCCATAGAAATTGTGAGGGGTCGCCTGCGCTTGGAAAGTGTATATTCCATGCCGAGTGTGACATGTGTGTGCAGCTTAGGTCATGTAGTAGAATAAAATCACGCTCATCCGTTTATATCGTAAAGTAGCTAAATTTCAATGATTCAGGAGAAAATGACCTCGAAACGATTAAAAACAACAACAATAACAACAACGTTGAAAAACTTGATGCAGATTTGGATACTGAAGTCATTAAACGAACTAAAACGGTTATAAGGCAGAAAGATGATGAAAGATTTTTGTTTCTGATGATTCAACATAATGACGAGCCTTTCACATTCGAAGAATGTAACTTTTTGAATACAAAATGTGTGGCTACAATACGTGTATTTAGATATCAAGATTCGGAACATAATCAGAGCAATGCAGGCGTTCGGTTTGCATTTAATAGCTTGTTCAGCGTTAGGTTTTCCAGTAGTTCGGCGACCGGTCGGTGACCAGTTTTTGCTGGCTGTAGAGGATTTCGCGGTTTTGAGGTTTGCTGCATCAAAATCCTTTGGTCGACCAAATTGGTCGGCAGAATTTTTTCTTTCTTTCAGAATTTTTCTTTTGGGGGAAGGAGAAATTGTAGTATGGAAACTGAAAAATAAACTAAACAGAAGGAAACTGACCCAGTCCCAGAAATCCTTAATTCTCAATGCTCGTGTGGTCAGAAGCTATAGCAGTGTGTGTGTGTGTGTGTGTGTGTGTGTGTGTGTGTGTGTGTGTGTGTGTGTGTGTGTGTGTGTGTGTGACACACGCACACACTTAAACCTGACATAAACCAGAAGGATAATTCAACTTGAGGATAGATGCGAGGGATCACCGAAGTGATGCAGCTTTTTGAGTATATAACAAACGTAACAGATGGGAACTGACCAGAAATGAATATGATTTATCAGTGGAAAAATGAACATCATCTTTTCCACTAAAAGAAATATAAACTAAAAACATTGTGTGATTCTTTTTTATTACTAAAGCCAATGTTTGAGTTGGGAGTTGAAGACACCATCATTTCAGGAATTATGTTGATTTGGTTGCAACCAAAATGACTATTCTGTAGAAAACATCTCGAACTTTAAAATTCCGTAACTTTCAAATAGCAGGTTAAATCACATAAGTTCAGATAGGTGTGGGATTTCTACGATTCTGCTCTTGTATAACAGTGGTGGCGTTCGTTTTTCCGAAGGTTCGTTAATCCGAAAATGAAATAAAGCTGCTTATTTCGAAACACACAAATTCCGTATACCTAGATGTTCATTAATCTGAAAATGGAACAGGGTTCGTTAATTCGAACATTTGTGGTAGTATTCTGAAAATTCGTTATTTCGAAGAATCGTTAGTCCGAAAATGAAAAAATTCAATCAATTTTTCGTTAATCCGAATGGAAAAGGACTAGCTATTCTGGAGGTAATAAGTCCAAAAATAAAAAAGTTAAGTGTTTTCTGATAACGAGTCTTCGGAATTACGAACTTTATTTCGTTTTCAGATTAGCGAACCCCGGGATGTGCGAACTATTTTTTTTTAATTTTAGGATTAACAAACCTTCAGAACGAACTTTGTTTCATTTCAGAATTACAAACCATGTTTCAGTTTTGGAATTACGAAACTTCGGAATACTGAAGCCGTGGAACAACGAACCTCCTGAATAACAAACGGTAACATTTTGATAGTTCTCCGATTAGCAAAAAGGTGTAGGATTGATAGTTCTAAAATACTGGCCTGACAATGAAATTAGTCTGATAAAGATATTATAGCGTTGCATTTTCAGCGTTCGGTTTATTTTTTTAATTCATGAAATTAAGACAGCTGACGATTTTATCATTCAGGGACATTAACACATTTAGCACTATTGAAGGATACTGAATACTGAAAAATTCGTTGCAGGACACAAAAGGACTGATAAGGAATGAATAGGGAAAATGATAAAATGGAAAGGGGCAATAGAGTGAGAAGTGTTTTTCAAGGGATGTTGGAATAAAAAGAAAGTATTGACAACAAGCAAATCATCTGAAATAAATACGCAACTGCAATTAGTGTACCTATATCACTTCATGTGCGTGAATTACGTGTCAGTCTCCACAAGGTATTGCATTATTTTAAACAACACATGAGTAAATGTCAACGAACGTAATAACCAAGAATCCATACAAGAGATGGTAGAGGACAAGACCTGTTTTTGGGTAACGGCGACTTAATTGGCTCCGTGTTTTTGTGTAACGACAAAGTCAAGCGAAAGACGTTTGAGAGGGGTAAACAAGCACTCCGTGAGTAGCCAGTAACAAAGCAGGAGGAGATAACGAAGTTTGTGCTGACTAAATATATGACCCTCGGAGCTTAAACTGCACCGAAAAGCAGGCAAATCTGCGATGAGGCAACCGTGTTACTTTAAAATTTCAACATCGAACAATATTGGGTACAGTGGCTTGAAGTCCGCAAAAGTCTGATGCTTTGTCACATGAGAATCTGAGTTCATTTTGAATTTATCCTGGTCAGAAAGGACCAATATCAAGTTTTGTTCGTGAGAAATTTAGAGAGAATAGGTGCCAGTGATTGTCTCTGACATTTCATAGTATTTGTTTATCTTCCTGTAATAACTGAAGAATAGCTTTGGTGGTTTTTTTTTTTTTCATTTGAACAATTTAGTCATTATCAAACAAAAGATAGAGACGTTGACATTCTATATTTTGCTGTTTCTTTTTATTTTAAAGGGGGTTGCCTCAGGAGAAATAGCTAGCCACAAAATCTTTTGCCATGTACACGTACATTGTGTCCTTTTTTGTAAGTAACCAATCAGAATATTGTGATACCCACCCAGTCTTTTTTAAAGTCAAAAGATTATGGGGTTAAACGCTTCTCTACGGCTATTTAAAGGAAACATTCTCGGTCGAATACGTGGCCCTGTAGCAATTGTTCTCGGCTAAAGAGTCGAACAATAAAATGTGGCTGAGGTAGCATGACGTTGTACCATAATGCTACACGTTGTTGCTCCATAGTTGAACCATGGAGCTACAACAGAACGCCATCATGGATAACTATCCAGTTCACTTCAATTAAATTCCAGGCCTATATGACTGCTACCGACGGTCACTAATTGCCCGGGAATTGCTTTCCAAGTCACTATCCTGGACTACATAGATCCTCGAAAACACTTAGACTCCATGGCAAAAAAAAAAAGTGAGATAAAGCAAAACATTTTAGATATCGTTGTAATAATGTTTCTGATACGAGAATAACTTCTGAAGTTTTGCAGACACGAGGAAAACACCTCGGCGATCCCAATGGCTTATAATACAAGCGAGCGGGCAAAACACACACGATAAATACATTCAAGCACGGAGCTACAACTCAGGATTCAAAATGTGCATAATCTTTAACAAACCTGGGGGCAAAGTCAGGGTCGTAAAGACATGAAGATTTTAAGAAGCAACAACAACATTTGCTTCTCTATTTTTTATTGGTACATACCAATAGCAATATATATAAAAGCTCAAGGTTCTTGTGGTTCACTTGGTCCTTTAAACAGCACTTTCTATATATTGATCGTGTCCTCGCCCGCAGTGCAGTGAGTTGCTTCACGTGCCCTCCAACTGACACTGAAATCAATGTTGTCGCTATTCACATGACTGATGAAGATGCAGTTTCTTCTTCTCCCGACAACCCTTGATGTGGATACATAGGCTCTCCTTTGAAAATATTTCCCAAAAAATATCTTATGTATTTGCCACATCTCTTAAGAAATCAACTGAACATCTTTATTGAGGAAAAAAGGTCCTTTCTCCAGGTATCAACGATGTTAGCCATGTAATTCTTCTTTTCCATTATACCAACACTATGCTGATTTGAGTCGTTTACCGGTATCCAGCTGACGCACACCCAACAGTCCCTTGTCTTGTTGTTGCCATACAGACTGTTCCTTGATCATCTTCTAAATGCTTTACCTGGACCTGTAGACAATGTTGAGAATTTCATATATAGCTTCTTTTTGTTCAACTTCTGCCACATTTTTCAAGGTCGTCCATGATCGAGGGCTTTTCAGAGACACCTAGGAAGCGGAGAATAATAAGGCTTCATACGTTTCAATGTCAGTAACAGAATTGATATCTACCGACTATGCGGATATTTTCTTCTTATTCTGCCGTCAGTGTGTATGCAGTTTATCAGGTTCATTAATCATGCAGCTATAATCCAGCATATTCCCTCAGGAGAGTTGCTGAATTTGTCTAAGATTCTTATACATATTTGTTCAAAAATCTTTATTTTCTTAAAGGCAGACACAAAATACACTCTAGAATTTCTAATGCAGACACAATTATGACAGAGGTTTTATGTTTGGATGTGGGTTAGGGTGAGTCTACAGAATGACAGTAACCGAAACACAAGAGAGGATTTCTAATCATCATGGGAATTCCTTCTGATCAATATCCCTCTTCATCCCGAGTGAACCTCAACAACTGTTCGAATTCACGCATTCCGACATATAGTTGAGAATCGGCCAACGGAATGTGCGGCTAGCCCGCCTGCTTTCTTCCCAAGGCGGTCGACAAACCACAGTCTCACGTTCTATTGTTTAAGCACAGCTAATTTGGCGGGCTCTGCCTATGATGTACTTGCAATAAATCCAACCGTTACAAAGGAGATTAGTGAGGCAATGCCATTTTAATCCAAGGAATTTCAAAGTACACTGAACTACATTAAGATATCGATCACACTCCCGAATGCGACATACAACATGAAATCACCGTCTTGCGCCCCGTCAACGTAAAAAGAATGTCGAAAAATCATTTGTTTGACATTTCCCTGTAAAGCGGTTGTGGTCAATCCTTTTTTATTGTTAGTTCATTTTATCATTTTTGAAAGGTTAATGTGGATATTAAACCTGTGCTTGTACATGATTCCAGACGAAAACATTAGTATTAATCATGATAACAATAATAACGACAATAATAATGATAATAGCAATAATATTTATAGCACTTTATACAATTTTTCACAGCGCATTTGAAAGATTGCTACAAACATTGACATTCAGAATGGGATTATTACAACTGAGAATCACAGGATATCAAAGACACAACAAAATCAAATATGGATTTAAATGTGTGTATAAGGACAGGGTATCACAAACATTTACTTATATAACAGCCAGTTTCCCTTTCAACATGTTCAATATCAAATTCCATAAACATGACAAGGGTTCATGTTCAGCAAAGAAAGCTGTACAGTCCTCAGAAAAAACACACGAAATGACAGGCGCAATGTTACCACCCCCCCCCCCCCCGCCCCCATTTATCAAAAAGAGTTTTTACTACCGGTATTCAAATTAATAAATGGTGCGTTCTTTCGTTTTGTGCCACGTAGACCGTTTGAAAATCAGCCCTAACTTTGGATGAAAAGGCAATCCTTCCCATGAGCATTTGATGAGTGGAGAATGAAGAAATCTAATTAAAAAAATTAAAATGTTGCATGGCGTGCACGTGGCGTGTCAGGACTAGTGTCCTTAAGAATATAAAAATTTCTCCCTGTATCTTCATCATTTTCATATTCAAGCTACAGTATATTCAGCATTTCCCGTATATCTTGACTATGGAATATGACCAAATAAAGACATGTGGTCACCATGTGCAATATGCCTTGTTTAATTTTTTAAAATTTTTTAACAATATGTTATGTGCGTTTGATTTGTCAAAAATTATGGAGATACATATACATAAAGATATATTTTGTGACACAAAAATACAGTAATCCCTCTGATGTCCTTGACTTGACTCACGATGTCTCTGTATATCAACAAATTATGTTCAATCCGGCATCAGGATGTCTAGTGCATTCTGCGCGGTGTGTAAAGCCCATAAGACTCCAAGTCATTGAACACGTACTCATGACTAGGCCTGAATGAGCAGAAGACCTAGTAAACCAAAGATGTAGAGAAAAAGAGAAAAAAGAAAGAAAGAAAGAAAGAAAGAAAGAAAGAAAGAAAGAAAGAAAGAAAGAAAGGGGGTCCCCCAAGTGTCTTTTCACCAGTCACTGTTGGGATTCATCAACCATTCATTGGCTAAGTGTCACTATTCAGGACCTTGAAACATTTCAGTGCAGTGACCCAAGATCGATATGGAGCGGTTAAAGGCATCATTTACCATTTGCAGATGAAACAAAAGCCCAACTTCAGTGCTTCAAAATAGTTAAAAATGTGAAATAAGGGTAGAAACAACCAATGTAAAATTTTAATCAGATAATCAATGCTAAGTATTGATAATCTACAAAATGTGAACAATAGTTATACTATGATAGAATTGTTTCTAGAATCAACCGTCTGCAGTTATGTTTTGAAAAATATAGTGATGTCTCCTTATATTTTAGGCTTTATTGCAATTTCTTTTATATGATGGGATGTTTTATGGTACAACAGACCTAAACATATGCATCAAAATATGACAACTCGAACATTTTCTTCTAAATCACTGCGCCCAATGGTAAACAACACCTTTAAGATATCCAAACCTTAGGAAAACTTCTTGTTCATAGATAAAGCAAATCTCTAAAAGATTACAAGCGTCATTTCAATCTTTAAAAAAGTACTGCATGAAATAGACCAAACTAACACGATTGATATCTCCTATTGTAGAAATAACAACAGCAATGAGCATAGGTATTGTTTTATAACTGAGATAACGGAAAGGATTGGTAAGAACATTGTAATCAATGCCGATCAATTCGACAAAAACTCGATTAGTTCTAAGACAAAACTTGCTTTTTAGGTGTTTTAGATTGCTTTCTTTCGAAATCCGAAAAATGTAATATCTCACTCGGATATCACGTTTTGAACAATAACCTTAGTTAATTTGATAATTTTTTCGAGACAAGCTGCATTGATCTGTGGAAGGTAAAGATATAACCATGACGCTTTAATTTTTCCTCAGAGTTCATAAGTATATCGCGATAACTTTTTTTCTTCTCTTTAGAAAGTACTGTTCTTATATTCAACTATAAAGATGAATAAACAGCCATTCCCCACTTGAAAGAAAACAGTGTCCCACTGTGTGTTCATATCGTTCACATAGTAGACTGTGAAAATGCTTGAAATTAACAGTGTGAAGATTATTTTACACTGTGGCGTGGTTCTTCACAGGATATTCACATAGTAATGTTCTGTTTTACACTAAATTAATGATTCAGAATGTGATCCGTGAAGAGATTTCACGCCATGTCAAAATGTGTGTACAATGTGTTCACACTGCTCACATTATGTTTCACATTGTGGGACACTGTGTTCTTTCCTACAGGGTTCATGAAACGAGGCATTACTTTACCGGCACTTTACCAGTACTAAAATTAATGGTCATTAGCATGCTATGGTACGTCGTAAGACATAATCTATTCTATCATTTTCGTTCTCACCATGTACCGTAGCTATCGCATCAATTTAGCCAGTCGATTTCATCTTCTTGGATCCTGTTTGATAAACCTGGCCTTAATCATGAATCTATAGAGGTACGACACCTAACTAATCTAACACGTCAATAATAACGTTAAATAAGCTTTATGCCATTCGGAAAGAGAGACAATAATCAATGAGCACTCATGCAAACTCATTCCTACGTACATCATTTTAATCAATAGCCAGATAGTTTTATATAAATCATCAAGCAAGAGATCCACCCTGATACCAATCCACTCATTTCAAAATGCTCATGCAACTATAACGAAACAACAACCAGTATCACTAGCTAAAACAAGAGCAATAACTTGGAGAAGGGGGTGGGGGGGGGGGTTGGAATGACACTACATTGAACCCTCCTCTTCGGGAGTGACTTAATTTAGCAGCTTGATGTCAAAATCTCTTAACATCCTTTGATAACGACGCCAAGGACGACATTATTACAATCATTTCTACTGTATGCTAGTGTAATACAAGAAAAAACACATGCAGCTTGTTGATTGAACATCCTGCTAAATCTCGTTTTGATTTTATAGAATATATAACATGCACATAATTCATTACACATATATCATGTAATCTAAACAACATAGCATTAGAAACAATATTGTTTGATTTGTCACTAAGTGAGCTTAATTTAGAGCGTTTAGTCATTAGTGGTGATGGGTTATACAACGCTTCGTGTAATACATTTGCATTAGATGGATTACTTATACACATCCTAGCTACTGGAAAATAGAAGAACACCTGAAATGATATATGTATATCTATATCCGATGTTAGGGAGTATTTTAATCTGTGTTCTGCTGGTTATCCCTCCCGACGCACACGCCCCGGTCCAGATTGATGGGATATCACAAGGATTTCACATGATTAAGATGGCATTCCATTTAATCTTGAATTGATTTCCTACGCTATAAACGTGTTTGTAATACTATAATGCTCATACGTTCCAACATGACGGAGTTTATGATCGATTCTCGAGCGCGTCCTTCACACTCGCTTTGATCCTCAGAAATATCATTCGGATGATGAGAACAATTCCTTTCTTTTGGATACTTTTGTTTTGAATATAGTTGAAAAAGATCGTTTCAGTCCTTTTCACATCCATGACGTATACAACATACACAGCTATCATGCTTATACTTACAGCTATTTCACTTCAATCTTGCAAAAGACGACAACAGTGTGATTGCCGTTATTATTGTTATTGTTATAATCATAATTATTATTATTATTATTATTATTATTATTATTATTATTATTAATATTATTATTATCATTATTATCATTTTATTATCATTATCATTATTATTATCATTGCTATTATTATTATTATCATTACTATTATTATCATTATTATTATCATTGCTATTATTATCATTATTATTGTAATTATTATTAATATTATCATTAGTATTATTTTTATCATCATTATTGATGTCATCATCATCATCACTGCAATACTAATAGCTCAAACTCATGAGCAAAATAAATGTAGATAGTATACAATTCATTCACTGCCCTCTTGTGAAAGTTTACAAATACAAAATGTTTCACCCATATAAAGTTATGGAAGTGGGACATCAATATACAACTGCTACGTATTTTCACGACTTTTCTCTAATTCCTCCAATATCCCAATGTTTATAATCTCACTGTCTCCTTTTTGTTCACACACTCGGACGATTACACATATATTGTGCACGGGGCTACTAAAAAACCCCAATAAAACAGCTATATTGCATTTTAACGGACTCTGCACACTGGGATGAACATTCCATTGTGCACTTGCTAAAGATGGGGTATGGTAAATATGGGCTTGATTTATTAAGCTGTTATATAGACTGGCAAAGCATACGAAATAACTTTTTGTTTCATTGTGATTTTTTTTTTGCCCACTCTGCAACCTATGTATATAACTACCAATATTTGATGGAAGTTTGCATCAAATGTAGAATACGTGCTCAGTTTCAATCTGCTTCCTATTCAATACATAATGAAATCAAATATGATACTCTATAGAAAGCGGGATCTTTTACGTGCATGAGTTGTTACTCTCTCATACACGGGACCTCCATCTTATGTCCTATCCCAGAGACAGAGTGTTTTGCCTCTTGCTAGAGGGAACGGTATGTTTACACACAACATTGCTCAGTCCAGACTCGGGTTCGAACCCGGGTCCTTAGGATCGTGAGGCATACGCGCTACCGACTGAGCCAACTCACCGTCCTTATATACATTATGTTTTCAAAACACAAAATGCATTTAAAATTCAATGGCTAATGAAGACAATGGATTGTCACTGTAGTTCACATTTCATTTACGAAGAACACATGAGTACTCTTAGTGCATAATTATAATTGTGTCAGCTAGTTTACATACGCATACCAAGTACGATTTGAAAAGTTAACGTAACGACTTCAATATGACAATATCTTAGAACGGTAAATGCTATAAAATTTCTAGGCCCGTACAACCTGCTGCTGGTCCCGTGATGAATGCTCTAGAGGTATATGTTACAGCACGACGAGTTATGGACTCCGAAAATCTCGTCGGGGTCTTAAGACTGAATACACGTTTCTGAAGAGATAGGAAAATTGCATTTCTCTCTGTTCCTTTTATCTTTAGGCTTGAATCATCCAGTTGGATGAGAGTAGACATTACACAATTACGGAGGTGAAAGTAAAGGTAAAGCCTCACAACATAATGTCAAGACCAATACCAACGACGTGACAATTGAAATAACTATTCATCATATCACTGGAAAAGGGGAGGTGAGGTTTTGTATGGCAATCGGCTCTACCTTCGTGTTTAGGAGCGTTTAGGAAAGTATTTCTTACATTTGGCGTTTTATTTTGGTATCAAGGCGACAGAGAAAATGTGCAAACGTACTGCCAACGTTTGAACCTGATTGTGATCAGTTTTCCGATTGCAGAATTTGGATTCCTTGTAATCGTACAGGGCATGAAGAACTGATCGCGTACGTGTACGTCACACGGTGGTCAAGAAGTTGAGATTCAAAGTCAGTAGCACGCTCATTGAGAATGTTAAGTCTATACATCGCTTGGTCTTTCAAGGTTATCACACTCACCCTTTGTTTGGTGATTAAAGCGGTCGCGCCAATGAATTCTCAAATTTTACGATGTTTGACCTCGTTCCATGAACTTCAGCTCGTTTCTTTCTAATCACCCCTGTGTGTTTACTTCCCAATTCTGACTTGTCATTGCAACCTTGTGTTTACTAAATTGTTTATGTTTACATTAAAGATGGGGTTAGGACTGCTCATGGGTTAATCACCAAGTTTGCTGATTACCAGACTCAAGATTCAAGCTGAGATTTAATCGCGCTCGACAACAGCTCAAATGAACAATAAGACTTGATGCGTCAGATGTTATCTCGACATTTAGCTCCCATAGAGTGGCCATTAGATCATTGAATAGGGGGATCAAGATGATAGTCCCAGGTTACGTCATCTAAGAAATCACACATTTTGCAGAGTTTATGATGTTTGACGTACGGATTTTTGCTGATTCCCTCACTCCTCTCCGTGAGTTATACGACATCATGACTATCTCAATAGATTTAAAGACGGGTTTATCGGTCAAATTTCGGTCAGAAATCAGTCTGGGTCGATTGGAAGATGAAGTTGTTACTGCTGACGCTCAGCGTGTTTGGCGTGGCGTTGGGCCTACCGACGGGTAAGTTAGTTTGATGGTTCTGTTACTTTTGAGGCAGACATAAGGGGACTGAAAGAAGGAAGGAAACATATTGGGAATAGTGCCTTCAATACCTTGTATCTGCAACATTGGTATTTGAGCAGTGAAAAAAAAGTCATGTTGTTTTGTGCTGTTTTAGTCTAAAATAGACATCAATTACGTCGGTCGAAACCTGAAACGGTTGGTGTATCTTTATCGTTAATGAGCTCAATTTGCAGTGTCCTGGCTTAAAGGGGAAATCCAGTCCAAATAAGTCAGTCTGATAAGAAAGAATAAAATATTACGAGTTCAACGGTACAATTTTGATCGAAATCGGGTGAAAAATAAGGAAGTTATGACATTTTGAAGTTTTGCTAATTTTTCAGGAAACAGTTCTTGAACGGTCAATATGAATATGCAAATGTCAAAGTGAGCATAGCATACCCTCACAACTTGTCATATAGTTTGTACACAAAATTTTGGAACTTCCAGTTTTTCAGTCAAACGCAATTATGCCCCCGGCTCAAACCCTGATATATCTAACTGAGCACTATTCTGAAGTTATTCAACCAGGAATAACATCATGTTTCAGACTTCAATGACAGAAACATTGAATTTTCATCATTTTTTGTACAAGGGTAATGGAAATTTGTTAGGTTATGACATGGTCAGCTCACTCATTTGCATATTCATATCCACTGCACAAGAACTGTTTTGCAGAAATAAGCAAAACTTCAAAATTTCATAACCTCCTTATTTTTCATCCGATTTTGGCCAAATTTTTTACCGTTGAATTCGTAGGATTTTACTCTTTTTTTATCAGACTAACTTATTTTTGGACTGGATTTCCCCTTTAAGCATTGATATTCAGAAGATATTCTGAACAAAATCCATCATGTTGGCCTATCGTTTGTATGACTTCAGGACCAACAATAGATTTGGAGGCAATGTTTCCATTCTGGTACTGACTACTGACGTATTTCTCTCCGAAGAAGCCATCCTTTAAATGAAATTCTCTTTCCGCAATCATAAATGTCTACAGCAGAAGGTCAGTATTTTCCAGTACATAATATGATGGCGTCATGATGATTGTTAAGAAAAAACCAAAGAAGACAAGATACTTAAAACATGTTTCAAAACATGTTTGTATATATCAAGCGCTGTATAAATATTTCATATTATTGTTATTATTGTTATTATTATTATTATTATTGTTATTATCATTATTATTGTTATTATCATTATTATTATTATTATTATTATTATTATTATTATTATTTATATGTGTTTGCTGTGATGACAAAGACTTGAGGCTTACTATGGCGGAAATCTCTCATGTACTTTGATTATAGTACCATACACATTATACCCGACGCAATAGAATACATTGAACACAGAACGTTGGTCAACACCAACAATGTCCAACATATTTTCATAGAATGTGCATGAGAAATAGAAAAAAAGATGACGAATGAAAATAAGAAGAAAGAAAATAATTACAGTTAGAAAAACCGATATATGCCTTTCTCTTCTGACCAAAATTCCTATATCAATTTCCAACAAAGATTATACCAGAGGTGCAATGAGAGGTTGGTATCAAAGTATTATTTCTCATTTATGCTTTAAATCATAATTAGTTGGGTGTGAAGAATGGAAAAAAAATGTCTGAATTATTCCTCGTGTGTCCTTTCGCGTGCAAAGTTCGAGACATTATCAGGAAACTATGTGTATAACAGATAGATTGGTCTATAGAAGAAAATGTTCTGACATGTTCACTTCTCATCTTCATCTCTATCTACTCCACTGTGGTTCGAAACCTCCATGACAATTCTCTAAACAAAGATTGTCACGCGTAAGTGTGTTTTACGAGACGAATTAGTTTTATACGTTTTAATTTAGGCAATGCTGCAAGCATTAGTTATTGCATTTTAACCTTTGACGCCATAGAGACATAACAAGTGAAAACGAAGCACTTTAAGGAGACTAAGCGCAAACCCCAACCATGATCACTGGATGACTGACGTGCGCCGTATAATTGTGCATCCTTTAAAAAAAAACAACAAACAACAAACAAATCCTGGGTCTAGATCATGATCCCAATCACTACCAATAACTAATTAATTTTTACTTTTACCACAATGGACCTATATCCATATCCCCAAAATTTCATTGAGATCCATTCATACGTTTTAGAAAATTTCACTAGATCCATTAAAGGGACATTATATATCAGACGATTTTCATAATTTCACATCATGTAGCACATAAATCGACAACTCCATGTATAGATTTGTGGAATTTATTGTGGTTCTTGAGCAGAGAAACAATACTTTGAACAATCTTAAAAAAATTACACTGTACAAGGATGATGACATAGGGGGTTCACATATTTCAGAAATGTAGCAGTGTACACACATTCCATTACAATAGTGCTTGCTTGCGAGTTCACCTGTGTATAATCTATGCATGTCTTCTTCTTTTGTTCTGCTTCCTTGAGCCCCAACTCATGCATTCTTATGGTGACTCTGCCATATCATCATCCTTTTTCATTACAATTTGTTTTAAATTTTGAAAATATCCTTGTTCTTCATCCCAATTATCACAAATTCTGAAACTCTGTCCTCAGTATAACTAATTCATAGTTGTTCAAATGTCAAAATCTGAAAATCATCCGGAGGTCTCCTTTAATACGTTTTGTATTAAAATTTACAGACAGACAAACAAACATCGGAAAAACTCTCCCTGGCGGAAGTAAGTATCTCGTAGCAATATTGACAGAAGGGACAGATTATACCGAACTTATGTCTAAGGTCAAATAATCATCGTTTTGCTTTGTTTGTCATCCTGTCATCATTTTTGAAGACAAGGCCTGTGATATCGTACGCCTCCATGCCCAACTTGGCTCACCGACTCTCGGTACGATCGACGAGAATGCGATCTCCGCCAACCACTTCGAACTTGTACTGAGCGATCTCGACGACGGATTCCTTCCCGAGGTCGAATACGATGGTGAGTTTGCATTCCTGATCGAATATTGCAGAGAGTGATTTTTTTTCTTTTTTTTTCACCTATACGAAATAGAAAATGTAGCAATACACCAAAGTGGGAAGTACGAATACGGAAGGAATCATATAATTTCACTTTTGCAGAGTAGGTCTGATAGTAAGATCGTCCAGTAAGTGAAAAAAAAAAAGACAGGTTGTGTCAGTGCTAAGTAAATCGCATCGCCACCATAACATGGATATCAAGGTTGATTAAACAATTGCCAATTCATCGGGGCAGTTCAATTCAGTTTTACATCAGTGGATTGTAGATTATA
This sequence comes from Diadema antillarum, assembly GCF_040938485.1. NCBI lineage: Eukaryota > Metazoa > Echinodermata > Echinoidea > Diadematoida > Diadematidae > Diadema > Diadema antillarum. Next base: position 415,745 of record NW_027271179.1, read on the forward strand.
AGAGTTTGCCCCGATCTGCTAGCTGCCTTTATGTTTTGCTTTGTTTTGTTTTGTTTTTACGTTTTGTACAGTCTATTTCAAAGGTGTAAAAGAGCATCTGCACTGCTTCTATGTGTTTAATTCTTTGCTTTCACTGATCTTGGAGAGAGCAAAGAGAACAAAAATGACAAAGAAGCAATAGCAGCACGCTAAGTGCGAGTGTATGTGTATGTGTACACAATGTGTGTGTGATTGTGTGTGTGTGCATGTGTGTGTCCTTTGACTATTATACCCTGGTCGTGCTTGCCACGCCATGGGGCAGATGATTACATTACGCATTTAAACTTTTATCGTAGCATCCACCTCACCCGGTAAGTTGACGCGGGGGCCTTTAAATCTTCTGAATTATTCCCACCTGTAAACCAGCACAGGCAGTGGGTGCAACAACAGTCAAAGTTCGCCACTAATCAAAGTACGACATAATCTGATATATTATGGAGAAGAAGGGTGGGTCGATTAGTGGCAGCAATCGTACGTACAGAAGGGTATAAGAGACTCGAAAAATTCTGCGCACACACATTGGCAATCTTGAGAACCTGAAGAAAGATGACATTTTTTTTTTTTTGTACTCGAATCACCGGAGATACGACGTGAACATGTTGGCATTTGATACTCCAAATAGAAAGCAACTTCAGCAAATATTCTCTTTTTGTTCTCACCGCCTAACCAAGAAATATTTTTATTGATTTGACAAAAAGCTTGCTTATTCAGCTTGCCTGTCGAAAACTGGAAGAGTATACCCCATAGCGTTCTCACCTTCACCTTAGAGGCCGCCCTAGGACTTATCTTTTGCATATCATGAATAGTGTTTAATGTCACTTTCTGGGGGAAAGTTCTGATCCTTATTGCATCTCCGTGAGGAAGGTTGATGTTGTCATGACAACATCATTCACTCAAAGTTATCAACACAATTTATGACCATACGTTTATAGCTCCATGCCAAAAGGCATCTTACGAATGATGAATAGTAGGTGTTACTGACTATTTCCGTTAGGCGCGAATTATCCCATTATTAGTATGGTTGGGTTTTTTTTTGTGCATCATAACGATTTAAAGACTTATTAAAGCTTTTCAGATCTGTTATCTTGCTTTGGGTAGGGCTACCAGGGAATGTTGCAGTATAGCAGAAATCTTTCTTCTTGTTTTCTTCTGGAAAGGCAAACGTGCGTAACAAAATATTACATTTTCGTGCTTTGGTTGTAATGTACTTCTTATCTATTATCTTTCTCTATACTGAAGACAAAATGTAAAGAATTTTGAAAATTGTACTGATACTGATTTCCCGCTTCATTGAAAATGTAGACTGACTTAACACTCGTTATCGATTAGAGTTCAATTTCTTCAAATGAAAACATTATTTCGTCTAAAAAGCAAATTAACAGAGTTACTGATGAGAAGTAATCTCTAACGTTTGCTTGATATGCCTGTAAGCAGGGCTAGACACTAGCATTACTTTTTTTTTCCTCAGGTGACGCCATCGGGCAACTGAAATGTTTAAGTTTGAAATTTTGGTGAAAATAGTTTAGTTCCATGTCTAATGGCTTATTTGTCTGATCACAGCTAGTGCCATATACCTGAACATACTAGTAAGTATATATCCTGATCTCGATAGGTCTTTGTTCATGTTTTGACATTCTTTCGCGTCGATGCCCTTTACGATCCTTTACGATAATTTGTATTGGTTTATCCAAGTACAAACCTGAAACGCATAAACTTTTTTTTCAGGCATTGGCGTTGATTTGGGGCAAAAATGAAAATAACATATTCAAATTTAAATCAAATCTTATCATATACAATTATACAGTATAATACGTTATCATACTTAACTTAATCGCTCTATACTGCACTACATTATGCCACATTATATTATGCTTTGCTTTAATATACGAGATATTGTGATGCGCCTTGAGCATTGGAATATGTGCCCACGTCAGTCGATTTCCTTACATTCTACAACAGTACTGAGATCATTATTTATTACTCATTCATAGGCGGTCATATGTCATTTGCCGTTTTAAATCCCAACCACACTTCTTTATGATAAGTCCCCTGACAGCCAATGGTATTTGACTACACACAACTGTATCAAAACAAATAATTATGTTATAAGCTTTATGAAAAAAAAATGTGGGCACGAACTTGCTGGGCAGCCTTACTTTAACAACTTAATCGCAATTTGGCGGCAAGACCCCAACTCGAGTAGTGTCATGCGCGTAACCTTTAAATATGATATATATGCAGTTCGTTGTATTACAGTAATGGAGGAGGATTCTGTATGTGGTATTGGCTGGTACATTAACCTCCTCGATGGCAAACAGCTCTAATTTGATGGAACATTAATCAAAATTATTTTTTTTTCGTTCCCGCGATGATGATTAGATTATCTGGCATTCTAAGAGGAGTTGCTAAGTCACTAGGTACCGTAACAGCCAATGGCATTTTACATTCTCTGTAAAGGTTACTTGCCATACAGTTGACACTTCAAAGGTCGTGGAAGCTGATTACGTTTACCCTCGTTAAAGAAAGGATGGGGCGTGTTTGAGCGGCATGCAACTGAAATAATGCAAAAAAAAAACGAATGACACGAAGTCAATTTGTGAATACCTTACAAATATCATTATCATGCTCACTATGTGTTTCATTCGCATGTGGAAATAATCAGATCTTGTACCCAGCATATGTTTTAATGTGTTTTGTTGTTTATTTCTCTAGTTCAAAAACGCAAATTCATGGCGAATGACATAGCCTAGCTGTTATAATCATCATTGCAAATTCGATTTTAGACTATGACTGCAGGAGTGTAGCGTTCATTTTAAACGAAGTTGCTTGTCTGGCTCTATATGTTTTAGTACAGAACCAGATACATTACCCGTAAAAAGTAAGACAAGAAAACAGCATGCGCGACTCTTCTGATTTCAAAGACAGAAAGACTTTAAACATTGTCATCTACGGCATCAAAGGCAGTTTAAACAATTTCAGAGACTCCTTGTTTAGGCACGCTATGTGGGCTGACTAACACATTGCGTAAGAGTTATCTTAGAACATAGTGTTCTTGGTTTTATTCGCGATCTTGAGAGCAAAGGGTTTATCGACCTCTATCAGAAGAAAAGTAGCACTCTACCATCGTTACTCAACTCATCATTGGAAATAACAAAACAAGTCGGCTCTCTATCAAAGGAAACAAAGATTCCTTGTACTCTCGGAGTTAAGTCGTTTCGATGGACTGAAACAACAACTTTGAGATAAAGAGGGATTACAATAGATATATAACAAAGTCCTATATCCTTCCTCGCCGTTCTACAATCGAATGCACCTTTATGGCGTCACTAGTGTACCAAACACTCGCAGCACACACAAAAACTGAATCGGTACAGCGCTCAATCAATCGTTCTGACGACAGAGGGCGTAATGTGACTAATCTCACTGACAACTGATTGAACTGTCGGCCCAGAGAAAGACAGAGCACTAGACCAACGTATGCTCTACAATAACTATTGTAATGATTTCTACGGGCTTCCTGATCACGTCTTATATCAATTTGAATGGGATGATAAGAAACATAAGTCAACAACTCCTCATGGTGTTCTGGTTCCTTGATGATAATGATTACAATTTAACAGCGCGTTCTTAAGATTTTTGACTGCAAAAAAAAAAAGTAAAACTCGACTTCAAAAATAACTATACACAATCATGTACTATAGTTTTGCCTTAGTGATCTACAGGATTTAGAAAATCATCACCGAACAGTCTGTCACTTATGTTACATACCTCTATGAATACGTCATTGACCTATTACTCAGCTAATTTAGTAAGAATATGATGAAGAATAGCAAGACATCAATCATATAAGAAATGTGTAGTGTTCACTCTCGTATAGTCTTCGTTAGCCTTTTTTTTTTCCAAGTGCAAATATCAATCACTCATGTAGGGTGGTGATGACACCTCCCTCTTTATCTCTCTTTTCATCTTCTCCTTTTCATATCTTTTTCATTCTTCCTCATCTTCATCAATTCATTTTTTCTTTTGCCCTGTTTCAGATATTCTGGGATTTACTATGTCTTTCTAGCACTCGGTTTGCCACACCCTCTGCGATTATAGAATGAATTCTATTTGAACAAGATTTTGTTTGCATTGTTTGATCGACACACAAAGTTACCTTTGTACTTTCTTATTACCGTTGATTGCTGTCCTTCTGTTTTCTTTCGTTCTCTCAGTGATCACAAAAGGTAATGGGAACCCATTCCAGGAGTTCGTAGTCACGGCAGAGAACACCGACAGCCATTGTGAGCATGGTGAGCTCATTGACAGATACGGCGTGGCCGAGACAAACCGAACATGTCCGCACATGGTCAAACACAGCGCCCCCACCGATATGCAGAAGGTCACACTCGGCTGGGTAGCACCGCAGTGCGGCTGCGTGACGTTCAGGTAAATAGCAAACTACAAATTTTAGTCTTTGAACCTATCATGTATAGGAACCTGAAGATTTCTGTGCAGAGATCATGAGGAATTCAGAATCTCAGCAGAAAAGGCTTCAACTCTCACCAATCACTTCACAAACCCTCGACAATTTAGGCAATTAAGGCTACCAACAAACGACATGGTGACACAACACTAAACAGAATACGGATTTGCTTTTATGCTCAGAAAGATTTACCAACATCAGGAAAAAATTCAAACAAACCATACTTCTGTTCCTATTGCTAGACAGTCCCCTTTAGTTCTGATAATAAACGTAACAAACACAACACGCGTATAACAGTATTTACCAAAATATACACCAAGAGATTAGTGTAAATTCTGAAAATCGTGGGCAAAGCAAATAAAAAAAAAAGCATTGATAAACCATCACATGAATATCATGATTTTATGTCGCCTTGTCGAAAGGCAAATAGAACAGATACAGAATGGTTTTAGAATCTTATGACATCTGGCATTACACCACTCAGTCATAGTCATGTCTAGTTTATCGCCGTCACGCATTTCAGAGGTATTTTTTTTTTCGCCTGGATTGTGATGATGTACATGACCATTCATTTTTAATGTGAATACATCCTTGCTCAAAATTAAACGAAAATTGCTCGGCATTATCTGTGAAGGATGGTTAGTCACAGTAGATGAAAGGCATAATGGCCGTGTTGGCAAGAATTATTATGTTTTAACAGGTCACATGTCAACCGATCATGAGTATGAAAACGTTGGGCTGACAGATTTTTAGAGGGTCAGTACACTAATCTATTGTGTGCTGTCCATTAGAAGTTTGCCTGGGCAAGAAACGGGTAGTCAAGTTCATAGCAGTTAGTCAAGTTTATAAACCTGAAACACAGCATAGCACAAGTTTGACAAGTTCGTTTGATAACATTTCAAAACGTTTCTTTAGATTATTAAGAAACACCAACCTGGAATCCAGTATGAGTACGTTCTGTATATTCATATGGTACATAATCATTATGCGCCCACTCTTTTGAGGGCGACGCACATAATACCATATTGCTAATACGTAATGTATTGTGACACCCCTCTGAGTGTCATTCGTTGTTTCACAAATTGACTGGTAAGAACAAAGAATGCTGTTTGTTAGATACACTTGGATGATTACGTAATCAAGTATGCTTGTGGGAGGTTGGCTAGAGGAAAGCAATAGAGAAATGAGTGCCTGGAAGAGTATATCTTCGGGAGAGAATTTTAATTACAAAATACTATCAGAAGGTATTGATATTGCAAGTTCATTGTATCTCTTGGCAGGATTGAGACACTCACGTTCAGTTTCACAGCCAAGTTATGAAGAAGGAAATGATCAGGGACATGACATGTAAAGCAAAAGGTTTTTTCCGGAGCTTTTTCGCTCACTTGTCTTTATCTCTGCGGTTTTTTTCCATCCTGTGTTAAAATAGCATATTATTATCATCTGTGGCGACTTGTAGTGAGATGGGGTGTGGCACAGTAATGTGGTAATGAATCGAGAAGTGAAGGAAACAAGATAACAATGTTCAACGGAGACATCGGAATTGCAGCGTGCAAAAATCTAATACACTGTATATTCGTGAATCTCTCACAACAGCAGAGGTCACTATTACCGAAGAAACAGTAGCACAACTTGACCTTTCAGACCCACTCCTGCAACGAGCCTCTTAATTTTATTGGACGTCCACTCTTTTTTTTTGGGGGGGGGGGGGGGGGGGGTGGGGGTGGGTAACGCATTGCATGTAATACTAGTTATTTACCTGGATAGTATGACAGTTAGCCTTTTTGCTTCTTTACCTCTTCATTTAACTATGTAACCCCAGTGCTAGGTACCTAGTTGGTAAGGTCGTCGGTAAGGAATGAGTTAACGAATAAATACAAATATTGCCTTTTTTGTTGGTGTTCTTCATTGCAGGGCCACCATCAAAACTAATGGACACACCTTTTATGAGTCAGAGAAAGGGAGAGGGTTCATGACGAAACAAGTCTGCATGGCAGGTATATACATCAGTCATTGATTACTCGTCTTAGTAAAAATACACATTCGCACTTAGGAATACGTCATATTTATTGATTTGCTTACATGTAGGTCCTACGAATGGATGATCACTCTTCATGTAACTAGTCAGGTAGTGACATACATTCGTACTTGAATAGGAATAACTCACATTTATTGACTTGCTTACAAGTCAAAGCGAAAAGGTGAACTTTTAAGTTTCTCTCGTCAGATCAAATGGCACGAACACAATTGTTAGGACAGCACTGGTATGATTCTCATGGCAATTTCTAACTTTTTGATACTAGGGGTTTTGCAGTGTCGATTTTAATCGGGATTATATAGTAAAACGAAACTTTTTATTCTTACTGTTCCTTCATGGACAGATTCACGGTCAAAAACTTGCATTCCTGTGCTATTCGCAGAAAATACTGTATTGGCATGAATATCTAGACTTCGAACCATGATATATCACAATTGTCTCCTGTGAAGAAATATAAGATCTAATAGTTATTCAACGAGCCTGGGGGTTGCACGCAATCAGGAGGCCAACAAACAATTATTCAAAAAGTACAACTTTTGTTCCTCAGTGACTGAAGATTCAAGGGAGCCCGCTGCTGAAGAAGAGGAGCAAGACGCGATGGAAGGGCCGCTCCACAATGGTGACATCTACGAGACAATTGAGCGCTTTTGTGAGGAAGGGCAGCAGAGAGGACCCCAAAATGCGGCCATCGTTCAAGAATGCTGTGAGCTAGCTGGTAAACCAAACTTAAGCATTATTGTCTTAAAGTGACTGAAAAGTTTAGATGACACACTGTGATCATTTGACAACAGATATTTGTATTTTGGCAAGGAGTTAGCTTTCTTAATTCGATTTTAACAGATGTACAGGTAAAAGACTATCTAGAACATTTTTGTTATGTTTCAGCAATTTCTTAAATGTCAGCAGTCCGGTGCCCAACTAAGAAATCAGATCCACAAAGGATAAAACTTTTACCCTACACTAATATAGAGGTGAGCAATTTTACTTGGATGAAGTATAGTACCAATATGTACATGCCCATCTAACATTCGCGCACATCAGACATACTCCATCTTTGAATAAATCATGTCAGTCAAAATACCCTCTTTCAGACTCAAGAGTGCTGACTACTAATATGATTCAAAATAAACGGCACCTCTTCTCCCTTACATAAATAAGTTTGACTGTCATTTTCTCTATTGTCCAGCTAGTCATAGCTGCATAGTGTTGAAGATACAGCTTACTGTGAGTATAGTGCCAACTGATCTTCATAATCCATTTCGTGAATTATTGAATACTAGAAGTTTGACATAACAAATGTTTATACGTTATTGAAAATGGATATGTGAGTTTTATGAAGATCATTTGATGGATCGATGGTTTCTAATCATTTGTTTAAGTAACATACTCTAGATTAAGCTTGCGGCCAAAGAAAAGTATTCGCTGTTTAAATAGTTGAGAAACATTGTTAAGTAAACAGCGTCGACAATTTTATGACTTAAAGGGGACCTCCGGATGATTTTCAGACTTTTACACATGAACAACTATAAATTAGTGAAACCGAGTACAGAGTTTCTGAATTCATAGTGATTGGGATGAGAAATGAGAATGTTTCCAAAATTTATAACAAATTGCAGTGAACAAGGATGATGACATGGCAGCCTCACCATAAGAATGCATGAGTTGGGGCGCAAGGAAGCAGAACAAAAGAAGAAAGTATGCATAGATTCTTCACAGGTGTACTTGTTAAGCAGGGGGTATTGTAATGAAATTACATTGCTACATTTCTGAAATATGTGAGGCTCTGATGTCAACACTGTTCAGTGTAATTTGTTTAAGATTTTAATTTTATTGGTTTCTCTGTTCAAGGGCAACAATAATTTACACGAATCTATATATGGAGCTGTTGATTTATGTACTACATGATGTTGAATTATGAAAATCGTCCGGAATACCCCTTTAAAGATGTAGCGTTTTTCTATTAGGGAGTTGATAATGCTTAAGTGTTTGTTCTCGTCTTTTTTATATTCTTCTTTCAGTTCATCAGCGGCGAATTTGCCTCACACAGAAAATTCCTAGCGCAGAAGATGATCTCCATCGTCTAGGAAAGTTCTGCAGCAGAATGGTGGGCAATTTCTTCGATGAGCATCCTCTTCTTGCCTCCGCCGTAACTGTCCGTCGATGCTGCGAGATAGCAGGGGACGTGGAGCGCCTGACATGTATAACGGAAGAAAAGATGGCGCACTACAACGAAATATGTGCCATAAAGATGACTCAAAGAAATATGACAGACGGGAGGCAAGGCAAGACATGCTGCCACAGAGAGGGAGAGGATCGTTACTCGTGCTTCGAAAGACGCAATTTCAACATGCCGCAGAAACGAAGAGAGGAACGGCAGCGACAGAGGATGAGAGCCCTTCTCGAGACTCGGCTGGAACGCATCTGCAACTTTGTCGAGCGCAGCACGCTCCCCTCTGCAAGGAACCGAAACTACGAGACATGCTGCGAGGTGGAGAGCATTGACGAGGCTCTGATGTGTTTCAAGGAGACTCAAGAAGACAGCTTTGATCGTCTCTGCTCAAGAACGGCACGTGGGCGTGGTAGGGCACAAAGAGGAAACCTGCATCCATGTTGTGGCCAGAACAACGTAAATAGGTACAAATGTTTTGAACGGAGACAACCACAGAAAAGAATCGACCCCAATGACGGGAACGTGACCCTTCCATCAAACATGAGCGAGCGAAGGTTTTCACTTATCGGTCGACCCACAAGAATGGACAGATTGTGTAGTCAGTCGAATAATACCGAAGTCAGATCGTGTTGCCGAAAAAACAAGGTTCTCATGAAGAAGAAATGTTTCGACGAAATGAAAGCAAAATACGTCTCGAGGCAATGCAATGGTCGGTCCAAAGAAATTGCGCACTCTGTTAATGCGGCAATGGAATACAGTATCCTGAGAATAGAGCTTAATCCCGAACACGAATGCTGCATGATTGAAGGAGAAGAGCGCCGACGATGCATTAGAGGTCTTCAAGCCACGAGGACCGAGTCTTACGTTGGCGATGCCACGCAGGAAGTGAGTGAGGACGGTACTTCTGATAGGACAGGACAGAAGTGGATGAAGGAAGAGAGCAGACAGAATGAGGCCATTTGCGATATGGTTAACAACAACCTTGCTATCGCAGATGTGCGACTGGTGTCTTGCTGCGGAGTAGACCCCGAGGATAGACGGAACTGTCTGGCTGGTCTAAGAAGAAGTCATTTTACTTCTTTATGTAAAGATAGAAATGACGATCAGATCGCCATATTCACGACCATCTTGGCAACCGAGGATCAAGTTGACAGCACTCACAGGTGCTGTGTGAGACCAAATGCTGACATCAGGGCCGCATGTTTTTCTCGAATTGAGAGACATGTAGCTATGCTGGCATACAGTCCTCCCATTGTGTCCGAGATGGACGCCCTCCGGACAGAGCTCCTGGGAGTTGCAGAGTTAAATCGCGTAGACAGAGTTTGCGAAGACCTTGAGACCGCAACAAGGTTTGAACTTAGGGGAAGATGGCCCGTCAAAAAATGCTGCCGCTACAGGAACTATCGCCGATACACGTGCATCCTCGCAGAGGGAAAGAAGTTAGCCGACCAATCATGCGACGGACCAAGACAAAGAATCTATTTCCCGATTGGATTTTACGGTGAATTCATTAGCCCTGAATACAGTGGTCCTGTTCTTGACTCGACACATCCCTGTTGCCGATTGAGTGGGGAAATGCGATATGATTGTATTAAGGATGTAAGCTACGCTGTACTAACACTGCGTGTTCCCGAATTGAACACAAAGCCGTTTGCTGAGTTCTTTCAGGTCATGCCCGCACAGTCAAGGTTTGCCTATGACCATCAGACCTCTGTGTGCGCAGCCGCGTATGATTTTCAATATTTCTATGACAATCTTGAAGATGGATTAGACGTGGAATTGGATCAACCAGTCCTGATAGAATCTGCATTACAGGATATACAGGATGAGCTTGACGAGGAGATCACAGATGCTGAAGAAGACACGGCCGAGCTACAAAATAGTGAGGGGCAAGAAGCAGAAGAGGAAGAAGAAGAAGAAGAAGAGGAGGAGGAGGATGACGATGACCGTCGGAGGCGAAGACGATCAGTCAAACGACCAACCGAACTCAAGGTGAAGCAAGCTACAGGGAGCATCTATGGGATAGATGGGTTGTTAGCCTGTTGTGATTTGGAAACTGAAGCAGAAAGACAGACATGCATGACAAATTTATGGCTTAGTGAGCTCAGGAAAACATGTTTATCTTTACCTGATTTACCAACACCATCTGAATCCGAATCCGAATCACAATCGCAGCTCCAATCTACTTTTGAATCCACATCTACTAACAGCCAAAGTGCTAATATGTTCCTGGCACCTGCACCGTTGCGAGCAGATACTGGAGTGCAAGAGCAGACCGTATCAGAAACAGATTCGCAGACAGGGGAAGAAGAACGTGATGAAGAACGTTTTAGGAGATGTTGCTCGATGTCAGGTTCTGAGCAGGAGTATTGTTTCCAAAATCATTACAGCCCCAGCGCCCCAAGTTCACAAACAGACTCTTCGGCTGCTAGTGAAGGATCTCAGCAAGACAGCTCAAGAAATCCATACAACAGTGAGGGATCAGAGAGTGACAATGAAAGTGAAGATTCAGAAAATGGAGAGCCAGAGGAGCTGGAAGAAAGCGAAGCAGAAGATGTGGATCTGGATATGGAAGAAGAAGAAGAAGAAGACATCGAATCCGAAGGGGGAGGACCGGCTGGATTAGTAGATATCACGAAAAAAAATCAAGGAGCAAATGCAGAAGAGGTTGATGGGTCAGTGAATCAGGAACCTAACGAGCAAATGGAAAGTGACTCCGAAGGCCAGGATATGGATGGGGAGGAAGAAGAAGAATCAGAGAGCGAAGGGTTAGACGGAAATGATCCCCAAGAACAGATGGAAAGTGAGTCTGAAGGTCAAGACATGGATGGGGAGGGGGAGGAAGAAGAATCCGAGAGCGAAGGGCTAGGTGGAAATGGTCCTCAAGGACAAATGGGAAGTGAGTCTGAAGGTCAAGACATGGCTGGGGAGGAGGAGGAAGAAGGAGAATCAGAGAGCGAAGGGTTAGGCGGAAATGATCCCCAAGAACAGATGGAAAGTGAGTCTGAAGACCAAGACATGGATGGGGAGGAGGAGGAAGAAGAATCAGAGAGCGAAGGGTTAGGTGGAAATGGCCCTCAGGGACAGATGGAAAGTGAGTCTGAAGGTCAAGACATGGATGAGGAGGAGGAGGGGGAAGAATCAGAGAGCGAAGGGTTAGGCGGAAATGACCCTCAAGGACTAATTGAAAGTGAGTCTGAAGGCCAAGACATGGATGGAGAGGAGGAAGAAGAATCCGAGAGCGAAGGGTTAGGTGGAAATGATCCTCAAGGACAGATGGAAAGTGAGTCTGAAGGTCAAGACATGGATGGGGAGGAGGAGGAGGAGGAAGAATCCGAGAGCGAAGGGTTAGGTGGAAATGGCCCTCAGGGACAGATGGAAAGTGAGTCTGAAAGTCAAGACATGGATGGAGAGGAGGAAGAAGAATCCGAGAGCGAAGGGTTAGGTGGAAATGATCCTCAAGAACAGATGGAGAGTGAGTCTGAAAATCAAGACATGGATGGAGAGGAGGAAGAAGAAGAATCCGAGAGCGAAGGGTTAGGTGGAAATGATCCTCAAGAACAGATGGAGAGTGAGTCTGAAAATCAAGACATGGATGGAGAGGAGGAAGAAGAAGAATCCGAGAGCGAAGGGTTAGGTGGAAATGATCCTCAAGGACAGATGGAGAGTGAGTCTGAAGGCCAAGACATGGCTGGGGAGGAGGAGGAATTAGAATCAGAGAGTGAAGGAAATGACCCTGAAGAACAGATGGAAAGTCAGACTGAAGGTTCAGATTTGCAAAGTGATTCTGAAAGTCCAGACACAGAGGAAGAAGAATCTGAGAGTGAAAACAGCAATGGTCAGACACCTCAGGGACAAAGCCAAGGATCCGAAAGTGAAGCACAAAGCGGAGGATTTCCTTTCTTCAACTGGTGGGGTAACGAGGAAGAAGAAGAAGAGGAGGAGGAAGATGATCGTAGGCGAAAGAGAGACATATGGGCAGCAGCTAAGCTCATTGAGGGGCTCGACGAAGATGATGACCAGGAACTGTCTGCCAAACCTAATGTGCATTCCCCATGGAGGAAAACAAAAAATTACGAACGAGGAGACCACAGAGGTAATCGAGGGAAGACACGTCAAAAAGAAAGTTATTTTCTGATGTATATTTTGAAAGCCTTGATAAAGGATGACGTATTCAACAAAACATGCACACATCTGGCTGAGGCCGATGGACTTCCGGAAATGATCGACGTAATCAAGTCGCTTGCAAACTACGGCATGGACTCGAAGGGAAAGACATCGAAAAGTAAGCGTCGTAATGAGACTTCGGGGAACTATGAAAACCTTATCCCTGAAATGACGAAATGCTGCGCCCTCAACGAAACAGAGGGAAGGGTTTATTGCGTCACTGAGATCAAAGAGACTCTTATTGACGGCATCTGTGATGTACAAACATCTTCGAGGTAGGTTTTTTTTTTCTCTGGACAATATAAGCCACAAAATATTATAGTTTATATGATCGCAAGGAATAAATTTAAGACAATACATGTCGATGCATAACCGTACTTAAAAACTTTGCAGCAAAGAAATTAGCTTTAATCACACATACCACAGTCATGTACCTTGGCAATTGAAAGCAACTCACTCTTACACTCGATGAAATATAAATGTATAAATTTATGTACATTTAGAGTGGTGCTTCTTGATATAATGGTACTTTATTTTGTGCACTCAAACTTCGCTTTTATTGCGTACGTTTCTATGAGTGTCACTCCCATCTGTCCATTTTATGACGCAAACGATGGCAAACAGTTATGACTAGTTTAGCTGTTTCGCGAAAAGAATAACAGGTAATTCCAGTATTTCATTACAGATTTTGGCGACGCTTTTATCTTTTTAATTTGTTTAGCTAAATTATCGAAGTTAACCTAAACATGCACGATGGATCACGAACTCCACTTAAATGCATACATACTTTGATTTCATTTCTTGTATTGACTAGTCAAGGCCCACAAAAGGAAAACGCAAGGAGGAAGAAGAGACAATTTCTCCAGTGCTGCGGCCAAGCCGACGAAGAGCGATATTCATGCTTTGACGATTTCTTTTCAACTCCATTACTAGATGGCCAGGTATCTGTGAATGGAAATAAACACCTTTGATATGTAATCTATTCCTAAGTTATCTTAGATTGATTGCAGGATCTTTACTGGATGCGTTTTGCTCAGTACTTTTGCAACCTTTTATCAAATTCTCAACGTGAAGCATAATCTAAAAACAAAGAGAAAAAGGTGTGAGAACTATTTCCTCTCTTCCCTTCTCTTTCTCATAATCCGGAGCTTCAGTTTTAGTTTAGATGCCATTTTTGTATCATACTCTGTTATGTGTTGAATTGTGTCACTATGATGTGATTTAATTTTCGAGGGCCTAAGTAATGCAAGCTGCGCTATTGATTTAGCCCTCCCCCCTTTGGTTTCAATGACTACTACGTATTTATCATTTATTGCAAATGTATATGATATTAGAATATACGTTTAGATTACTTTTGTGCGTCAAAAAGACAAACTAGTATTGCAGAGTAAAATCATTCTAACTCAGTTATGTTTGTTTATGAACACAAAGTAGAAAATAAATTCAAATCAAATGAAGTCAAGTAGATAATATTAAAGCTTTTGCAATGATTATTCTACTCCTATATAGAATAAGGATAAAAATAAAGAGAAATGACCGTGATTGCAACACCTACAAGTGTTATCGTTGTCTTCTCCCTGCAGGAAGAACATGAGACCAATGGAACCACGCAGTCGTTTGGTTGGTTTGGATGGTTCAGTAAGGCCGTCGGCAAGTGAGTTAATCAACTTTATTCTCTGTTTGGAGGCACCAGCCAACGTTTGTACACCTTGTATACTGGCAAGAAATTGTTACGTCCACTCTAGTAATGATTCGTATGTAATCTGTAGTAACAAACGCAAACAGAAGAAAACTGACCAGAAATGAATACAATTCATTATTGGAAAAATGAGCAAAGAAAATGGGATTCCATCCGGATTCGAACCCGAGACGTCCGCATTGCTAGCCCGGTGCTCTACCGACTGCGCTATAGAAAGCTTAGTTATTCGAGTATGAGTTTTGATGTTGCATGATGATCCTCATCGTCTCAATCACAATGCTATCACCAAGCCGCATTAAATGTATAAAGATATCAAGAAAATTTAAGAACGGTTCAAAATATACAGCAACTAAGCTACCTTCTGAATTAATCTTAATTGTATTTCCTTCTATCATCAGGTTTATGGCCGCGATCGACGATGAAGAAACAGATCAGGGCGTCGACGAGGAGACCGTTGAACCCACTGACGCACCGGAGGCCGAGGTCGAGGCATCTACCGACGTTCGAGGTAAGATAAAACCCTGATGAGGTCCGTTCCATGAGGTCGTCACAAAAAGATCTTTACATAAACCTCAGAATGCCCAAAGTCGCTCATATGTAGCTATGAGAGACTTCACAAAATCCATTTCATGAAGTCTCTCATAAGTGTGTCTTATGAGATAAAATACTCTCATAAGACTCTCATGAAACGGACCCCTGGCCAAGTAGATAGTATAGTGCTGTAGATTTCTCCCTCGCGTAAACAAATTCAGTCGGTCTCTGAATTCACCTAACTGTACACACGGTAAGCATTATAAAAACCTTCTTGCGACCCCTTAGCGTAATGAAATGTGCACTATTCATGTCATCACTGAGTAGTCCCACAATATTATCACTGATAATTCCAAGCCGAAAGGCAAACGTTTTTATTGCTATGAAGGAATACAGTAATAGACGCAGTGCCTGTAAATCCATAATTTGAAGCATGATGTGGTAATTGGCTACAGGGCTATCTGTAAGATCTGTAAGATAATTTGTGATATGACATAATACCAAACGGAAGATCATGGCCCAGCTGCTAGAAACTCGACTTGCGTTCAACTCAAATTTGCTCGTGATGTGAGACACTTGCGTTTGTTGCGTTTAAACGCTAGGTGTCTATTAACGAGGCCTGTGACCTGCTTCTAATTTCAAACAAAACCAAAAGGAAGACAAGCAGTATTAATTTTGTTCATTTTGCTTGTGTAAAAACATTACCGCTATTGTCGCAAGCCACGTTTGTGACGATACTTCTTCTGAATTGCTCTATCTTGTGTAGGTCAGCTGGTCAGACTAGCTTGTTGCACAGCTGGGAAGGCGAGTAGCACCCTCATCGGGTCGATTTTGACAACAACTTGCGAGGAGTCCTCGACAACCTACGCTGGACTAGTGGCTGAGGAGATGGCGGCCGAGTGCAAGGAGGCCTACCTGAGGTGAGTTTAGAACTGAAAGTCGTATGTTTTTGTGAGTGTCAAGCATATCATTTAAGACATTGCGTCTCATGATATGTCTGCGATAATCCTAATGACTTGTATGTCAAATCTCTACGATTCTACCATCAGTAGACAATTGGTAGAGAAGTGTCTGTTTCAATGAACAATGAAAATATATCTGCAAAGCCATTTGTGAAAAAAAAATCGTAAATCTTGTTATTGATCCTTTGCATTGTTGTACTACGTATAGTGCATTATCTGACAGGTTGTGGTTAAAAGCCATGAAGAGTGCATTCAGGTAATGTCGAGCTGATTCTAAACATGCAGAGCACTGATACTAATAAAGCAGAAAAGCCAGAGATGAAATCGGCCATGTCCATAAAGTATTTCGATGCACTCACATAATTGTAGGGCCAACGTCGATAGAAGCATGATTTTAACATATCTGTTATTCTACATTCAACAAAAATAGAAGTAGGTCAGTTAATAACTGAATCTCTTTAAAATGTGGGAAAATTGGCGAAAAGGACAACGTCGATTTGCTAAGTGGCATGCAGCCTATTAGATTAGTATGATAATTATTTCAGACGTGTGTTGTAAGGATAATTTCATCATAAAGTTTCAGACGTCTGCAACTTCCTCGCTTTTTCGTAGCGTTTTCCCTGCTTCAGGTTTCGCCCTCTTTTGAACGAAAGCAATGTTGGACAAGATTGATTTGCAAATTAGATAATGAGCAAAAGAGAGAGATGAAGTCAGATT
Source organism: Diadema antillarum (assembly GCF_040938485.1). Classification (NCBI taxonomy): domain Eukaryota; kingdom Metazoa; phylum Echinodermata; class Echinoidea; order Diadematoida; family Diadematidae; genus Diadema; species Diadema antillarum. Next base: position 432,533 of record NW_027271179.1, read on the forward strand.
TAAGCAAAGGCATCCTGAACGAAAAATAGTAAAATTCTCAAATCTGATGGAAAGCATGTATGGTAAATTTGCTAAAGTTATTGGATTACAACTGCACAAGATTTACGACACTTAAAGTACGACAATTAGATGAATTAACACCCCTCTGTGGGCATTGGCTATCAACAAGATTTCCATTCTGTATGACGGTGAATGTATAAAATGACCTGCCATGATTTAGGGTGCCTATCATTATTCGTAGACGCATTTTCAGCGACAAGCTGAACCCCAAATTATAAATCTGCTCGGAAAATGAAGTGAAAATGAAAAAAAAAGTCTATCAAACTTTCCCCCATTTTATCACGTCATATTTTAGCAAGTCATCGAACTGTGCTGAGCAAATAATCCGTCAATAATCATTGTAGAATGCAAACGTTTGCCCCACACTTATCGATTTGTGTAGGGGAAGCGTCCCGTCACTCGAAATGAAAAGGAAATTCGACATCGAATTTCGACGACGAAATAGGGACTGTGTGCCATGGCTACGAACGTACTCGAAATGCCTGTATGAAATTTCAAATTATACTTCCTAAATTTGGGGTCTTGAAAATTGCTGGGCGTCAGATATCGGTGCAGTTAAAGTGAGCGCTGCCACAATCTGATCTCAGAAATTCGAGCCGGGAGAAATATTGACGACGCAGCCTAGACAGGTCTGTGTGACGTCATGTTAATGACGTACTTCCCATACTGCTCAACTGCACTATTTGGCATTCAAATGGTGACGTCATGGCATCATTGTCTGACTTTTTTTTCTTTTTTAATGCGGTCATTATCATCTCCACTCCGGATACAAGTATTGTACTTTATTCGCTTTAAAGTATTTCAAAGATGACACTTGCTATCCTATGTCGTCCAACTGCAAAGTTTAGTAAATATTATTACACATTTCAATGAGGCATCACACACACACACACACATGTATATATATATATATATATATATATATATATATATATATATATACATACATATCCCAATTTACTGTGTCTGTTTTTTCCTGTTCGATGTCGCAGACATTTAGTAAAACTGACAAAAACAAACAAACAAACAAACAAACAAACAAATACCGGGCTAAAAATGGTGATTCCGTTAGATTCAACACTTGTTCCAAACGCAGAAAGTTCAGGTGAAGTGTAAAAACTTTCAGAATCACGTAACTTTTTAATCTCCCCCATACTCCCATGACGTGTTGGATCTTCCTCGACGCACTTCTTGCCGCATCTAAAGGAAGTGACCACGGTTGTGTGTAATGTGATGATTTTTTTTTTTGCCTCTTTTTCTATTAAGAAAATCGCTGTTCGGTAAATTTATAGAATATGAGCTCAGGAGAACTGAGAAACTCACACGTTAATCATTGTCTCGGACACCCCCTCCCCTTACTTTCCTCCCCTCTTTTATGTCTAAAATACGCGTTTGAGAGGCCAGTTTGTAATTTTTTTTACTTCTCCGTTTGAAAATCCCTGTTTATCACGAAAGACTTTAAAAGTCACGTTTTGCAGCATCCATCTCATATCATAATTATTGGTAGACGGGTTAGCTGGGAATAAAGAACTATTTTTTGTCAGTGTGTTCAGTCTAAACTCAAATTATCAGGTATTCAACTTGTTTGGTATACTTGATTTTGTTCAGTCTCATTTTGTCCAGATTGAAAAAATACATCTGCAAACATCCCCCACTCACACGCACATACATCAATTATGTATTTCATACGTATATACTTTGTATAACTCTCACACTCTACTACATGTTGCGGGACAACTGCTCCCGAGAAAAAAAAAACGAAAACAAAACTATTGCACAAGCCATTTGATAAAGACATAGCTTCACAAAATTATCTGCATGATTTACTGTCAGCAAATATGGACATTCAATTTAATATTGTGACGTAATCTGAGCAAAGCCGTGAATGTCTTTTCCGTGGAAGGAGGGCATCGGGTTATGAATTTACCCGTGGCATAACAAGTTCTGACAAGTCAAACAGAAAACGTGCAAAGGCTGAAGCAAACCGTCAGTCCCCCTTTCCGGAGACTGTACGTCAGTGTCAGGCGATTACCGGCGGCTTGGTAGACGTACATTTCTCGGTATCCCCGCTGGCCAACGTTATGACCAAGTTTCAACAGAGGTGCCAAGCAGAGAGAGAGAGAGGAGGGGGGGGGGGGGTGGAGGGGAGAAAAAAACACGTACACACACACACACACACACACACACACACAATGTCCCACATCAATTAACGTCAGTATTTTTTTTTTCGTGTAGAACATAAAATATGATTGGTGAGGAGGAGGTGGAGGGGATGAGGGGGCAGTGGCAGCGGAATGAGAAAGGACACACACCTGCGTTTAGCTTTGAGAGTTTATCGCTTCAATGACACTGCACATCTTAATTGGTACAAAGTCCTGCAATTATGTACCTATTTGGAACCCTTATGCTCGGACGAAAAATGCGAAAAAACCACGATGCAGTAGTTAATTCTCTGAAGAAAATATCCAATCCAATTTCGCGATTTCTTGTTAGTATAATCATTTTATGTTACACACATAATAGTTAGATATACTGTAATGTAGATGTGTGAGATGGTACCGCTTTGTTAGCAATGTCAGGCTTATTTGGGAAACTGAAAAGTCGTTTTTCCCGTCAGAACCTTACAGCTGTTTGAAAACTCCCCCCCCCCCCCCAAAAAAAAAAAAAAAAAAGAACCTAGTGAATCTTTATCATGAGGCTGTTTTGTGGCATGTATATAGAAGTAACCGCAAATTGCGGTTTCGAAACATTAACATTTTATTACATTTAATTTCATTTATCAAGTTTCCACACAAATCATACGTACAGTATTATGTCACGTACAGTCATGACAATGAAAAGTAACACATATTTTGTAAATTCAGTATATTATTACGACCATAATAATATCACAAGACACAAAATGAAGTCAAATCAGTCTAAAGTACGTTACATTCATATTGGATGATTACGATTTTGTGAGAGGGAACCTACACAGAAGCAGATGCTTATGGGGGTAGGACCCCAGAAAAAAACGTAAAACACAATCAGTTACACTCATGCACACACACTGCACGCACGCAAGTGCACCTGGACAAGCATACATGCACACACACACACACACACACACACACACACACAACAACAACAACAACAAAGACAAAAGAATGAAAAAGAAGAAGGAAAAAAAACACCAACAAGGCATAGGGACAGATAAGTATCAAGTAGAAAGCAATGAAGGTGCCTGAACAGCTGCGAGAGAAAAGAATATGAAAGAAAAAGAGTTGAAAATGAGACCATGTGAACCTGGTCAACAATCATGCCGAAAAGTTTTTATCACTATAATAATTACTTTAAATCGTCCGTTAATTCATGCTGTTACCGCAGTATTGAAAAAAAAAACAAACCAAAGGAAACTTCATCTTTAAGCTAACGTTTGAATGAATAACATGAATGAAGGTATGAATTATGCCACTTTTTTTTCTTTTAAACGCTTGCATTCAATCGCGTCGTCATCACGTCTGCCTGACTCTGACTATATACATTAGCTAACATCCGCAAAGAGCCGCCAACGAAGCTAGCTATTAACACAACAAGCTAGACCGTGCCTCATCAAATGCCGTGTCTCAGCCGCACCCTCGGAGGGGCCCGGCCGATCCGAGGCGACGGTTTTTATAATATGCTGATAGAGACCAAGTATCTATAAGTGCAGTCTCTCATCGTGGGTGGAGTAGCAAGGATAATGGTCATATCTTTGTCACTGCTGTTGCTACTGTGGTTTATTTCATGTATTTTGGAGCCTCACATCGCGAAAGAGAGATAGATAGAGAGAGGACATCACTGAAATATCCCGATATGCAATACTTTCAGTCGTATCACTGCACTATCATACCGTTGTAAATGAAAATCAAAGGTTAGGAATGGGCAGATTTCTAATTCTAACATGTACGTCAACGTTTATGACCTATTCTAAAACGGAAATGAATAGAAACCATTGCAGATTTGTTATCACTAAATGCTGGTTGTCTACTTTGCTTTTGTTGTCACCTCATCACACCAGCCTTTCACTCCTCAACTCTTGTCCCCTTATATCTCCTCAGATGTTGCCAACTCACAGATGAATAACCAGGCAGCCGAACGATCAGGTCCAGAAAGAAGACACAGGAAAGACAGAATCACCGAATATCTTCAAGATAGTTCGTTGCAGCTACTGTACTGCGGTGGACGCCGGAATCATGCCACACCGTACCTGTTTTACACGGACTGTCAATTATGTTTGTTTGTTTGTTTGTTTGTTTGTTTGTTTGTTTGTTGTTGTTGTTGTTTTTTTTTTTTGCTTTTTTTAACTTTCTCTGTGTATCAGTGTAATCGGTAATCCCTCTCCAAATTGTTTGTCGCTATCTATAAATGCGTGTATATCATAATCAAGTTAATCCGTCATATCACAGTATACAAATCAATCTTAAAGAGTGTACGAGTAAGTAAACATATCGTTTGTATTAGTTTTAGATGAATGTATTGGTAGGCATATCATCATTTACAGATATGCGGTGATTTTGTGTGATAAACCTTGACACGTAACTCGCAAAAAAAAAAAATAATATCAGATGTAAATTGATGACAAAACTAACAGACAACAGCAGATCTTAGTCACGAGTTAGGCTGCCTTTGAAATGAAGAATATGAGCTAGCTAGCTAGGGATGATTTTGGAGAAGGAAAACTGTTAGTATCTGGATGAAAAGAAGGAATGAGAGGAGAAACTAAAGCTAGATTTCAGTTCCGTTGATCTAATCCTCATGGACGGTCACGATCGTCGCAGTCGAGCAGTCTTTTGTTAGAAAGTGATGGTTGTCTGACTTCTGCCGTTACACTCACCCACACTCTGTCTGACAGTGATATCATTTGTATACAAACTAGCTGTCTTTTCTTGCACTCCCTCCCGGCGCTGCCGGGAGGCCATATTCGGCCACGCGTCGTGCGTGACACGCGAGAGTGGCGCGCCCGTGGCGAAACAGAACTCTTACGAATATCGTTTTATTAAAGGGAAAAAACAAACAAACTATGATGCATGGTCTTCAATTCATACTTTTTCGTATTCTCCGCGAGTAGACATGGTATAAGCATGGCTTTTTGCAGCCCTAAAAGTTCAATATCAGAACATATCGACATGTCTTACTTTTGTGTGAAAAACTTTGACATGCAGTGTACATCGTAGGTATTAATTCCCGACAAAATGCTGTATAGTCAATGAGAAAAAGACCTGCAAAACACATTAAGTAAAATAAACAATATAGTTAAAGCATATATAATGGTTCTGTTTGGATTCCGTTGAAAGTCCAGCATTTAATAGTACAGTCACATAAACCCTGTTTATTTCAAAGCCCATAGCATTTTGCTGGCACTGTTTCCGGAAGGGATATAGTACATGCCGTTTCACCTTCATATGGGACATATGGGCGCAATATCACTATTCTGTCTCAATATATTCTATGCAGTAGGACACATTTGATAATGAACGAATAATTCGGGCATTAGAATTGGACACGCTTACTAATATGCAGTAAGAAACATTTGAGAGTGAATGAATAATACGGACGATTTGAATGGGAGACACTCTACCAGTGGTGGATTGCGTATGCATTGTTGGCGTTCTAATAGACTTTTTCGTGGTCTGTGTTTCATCATCTGAAGATGCCATGACAAAGCAAACATTATAATAAGAGTTAGAACCATCTATTAATGTTTCCGGGTTTTTTCTTTCATTCAGTACCTTTCAATCTGATACGTTTCCATGTCGTTCTAAAACTTGTGATCAAGCTTGAGGGGAGAGCGGACTTGGCAACATTCAATTTGTTCACATCGCAGTGGCGGATCCACTGGGCGCGCCCCGTTTAATTTTTGTTAAAACAAAAGAAATAGAAAAAATGGGGGAGGGGGCGTGCGCTCCCTCTAATTTTGTAAAGGCGCCAACCCCCCTTTAACATAATTCCTGGATCCGCCCCTGCATCCTGACCTCCTCGCTATAGGGGGCCACGAGTCATCTGTGTTTGAGATTCGTCGTCTGAGTTGTGCAGACATCGGCATCTCCAATAGCAACGTGACAGTTCGTGAGATTTTGAGTACATGGTTTAGACAATTTAGATACACATCTAGAGCCAGAGTATTTGCCAAATATTTTCTTCTTCTGTATTTTTCTATAAACAGAAGCTCGGAAGTAATAGGATTAAGTTATGTGACTTTACAAGTGAATAAGAAAAACGAATCATTCAATGACATGATTTTGCAAGTCGAATAAATTTGATATTGAATTCACATCTCGAAATTTTTATGCAGTTGTATTAAGACATAGTGCTTGCGATTGATGAAACATACGAAAAGTCAGGTTATACGACTGTACAGTTCTTTACGCATTATGTAATGTATATAAGTGGCTTGCCTATGGTGAAGAATGCTTTAGGGAGGGAAGAAAGAAAGATCCCTAGAAAGAGAAAGAGAGAGAAAGAGCTTGAGAGATAGATTTACAAAATTTTACTGATGCAATGAGCATTGTCATATTACTATTAGAATTTTCAGATCAAAAAGAAATTCTGTAACAGTTTTTGGTATTAAGTTGGAGACATATAAACGTTAACAAGGAAAAAAACTGCAATATGAATTTAAGACTGCATAATTATACAGCATCAAGAGAAGTAAACTTGCACAACTTGTGTGACACGTCTTTAAATCTAGCATTTCATTACAGAAGTAGAAGTAGCAGATCGGGTGGTAGACGGATAGTATAGAGAGAAGATGTGCTAGTGATTGTGATGGATGTAGTGGTGATGAACTTGGCGGTGTGGAGGCGTGCTTCAGTGGCGTTGGTCCCAGCGAGAAGACGTGGACGGAAATCTGGGGAGATTCAGACGAGCGCAAAACTGGAAAAACCCATAGAGAAATAAGCATGACCTTGTTCCTAAGGCTGTCTCGAACCATGATACTACTTCCTCTTTCCTGCCTCGGGAACCTGACCACTCGTCATATAGCGACGTATCGTCAAGAGTCTATTGCTCCAGAGGAAGCCAGAGCCCCGCGTCATTTGATACCGGCTAGAGAGAAATACAGACTGATCTAATTTCAGCATCGCAGCCGAACATACTCATACTTTTGAAGTGGACAGATTGATGTTCAATTGCCCCTTTGTAACGCAGATTAGACAATTATCGTGGATTGAAATACGACGCCATCCCCGCCTCTTCGCTGTTTTCACACAGTGAAAGGGCGGGGAAAAATCATATTCTGGCGTTATTATTGCCGCATGATATTCGATCGCAAATTTCCGGTTTTCGTCATAATTTGCCTCATGAACAGAAACGGGTGTGGATGCGTGTGCGTGGGGGTGGGGAATCGTGGAGAGCTAGTGACGGCAGCTTTCTTGCGAACTGGAGATTGGGCGATGAACGTTTGCAGCCTAACTAGAGGACACATTTATTTTTTTCTTTTGTAAACAATTCATTCTGTAAGTTCGGAGTGTGTGAGCATGTATGTATGTTGTATGAAGGTTTTAACAATATTTTTTCTAAAGAAAATCATTAGTTATTTCCGGCATGACAAAATTAGCATGTTTGTCTTCATTCTTATAGTGAAGAAGGCTTATTATTAGATTTTAGCCGAAATTAGTGCTGAGAACGACTTTCAAAGAACAAAGATGCTATAATAATTTTCAAAGCATGGTGTAAACCGGTAATATTACGGGATATTGCTGTTGCTTACTGAAAAATTATGTCTAACCTTTGATTTGAATTGCGTATTTTGTGCATTTAATACTGCAGTTTTGGAACCCATGCAGTGATGAAGTCACTTACAACGCTCTCTCTCTTTCACACACACACACACACACACACACACACACACACACACACACAACTCTCTCTCCCCCTCTCTCCCTCTCTCTCATTCTACAACAATTAGGTGAGTAAGACGTATTTCTATGTCGTAAATCAGCAGACGTCTGATTTATCCTGTTTGTTATCATTATAATCTTCATCATTATTACTATAATCACGTTATTACTATAATCGTTATCTTTTTAAACGAACCACTGCAAGGTGTGTCTTGAGAGTCTCTACCATCATCTGAACATGCTGTAAACGAACACAGATTACATAGTTATGACATGTTGAAGTTGTTGCATTTCAGGAAATGTAAGTGAGAGAACAACAAGAAGAAAAACTAATCTAACCAAGGTCATGCAGTACAGTCAAACATTGTATAGATCATCAAAATTAAAATCAGTGGCCTCAAAAGCAGAAACAGCTGTCGAAACCCCTATTTCTATCTTCTTCTTTTTTATTTAAAGAAATGCATTTTGACTTGTATCAACTCATAATACCCTGATCACCACTTATGTGCAGCGAAAAGAATATCTAAATATGTGTCCTGTATTTCGTCATTGATGCAATTGTATTTCTACTATCTTACTATGTGTCTTCAGATTGCTTTATACGCCCACAAAACACCTTCCAAATATAAAGTATAATGAAGAACAAGAGATTTCGGAATGCACCTTCCCGTGAACCGAGCAAAACTTGGACGTACATGTTTTTCCCTGAAATGTCCTTTGTTAATCAAATTTAGTAATTTAGTAATGATTGACAGCAATAACTGTTTTTTTTGCTTATTAAAGTAATCTAAAGGAAAAATAGTAGACAATTTATCATAAAACACATGGTACGCTTTTCAGCTATTTCATTTTGGCCACATAAGTGATGTTGAGGGTATCATGACTCAAACACAAGTCAGCATGCATTTGCTAGTTCCTTTAAAAAGGGTCTCTTTTTGTAAACCCTGAGAATTAGATTCATTTCATAAAACTGGTAGATTGTATAGGTAGGTAATTCAGACCTTTCTTCAGAATAATAAAAACTTGGAAAATTTCTTTTATGAGCGGGGAAGGGGAATAAAGATTATAGATTTCCAGTGAAATCTATTTGGGACTCGGCAAAAAAAACAAAAAACACACACACACATACACACACACACAAACTCCACACACACTATTCTCGGCACAAAAATGGGGAAAAGTCATTGTCGAGTGGACATGGGGAAAAGTTAATCATTTCTTTAAAAAAACAAAAATCAAAAACCAACTCACGATATGAGACATTATTCTTCCACCATTCACAATTTCGTGACATTTGCAAAAGGGATATATGACCTTTAAACTGTTTCAATGTGTATACTGTACACTCGAGATTTATCAGATCATCAGCTTGCTGCGTGCAAACATGAAAGTAATGCGCCGCCTAGCGGCTTGTCAGTGAGAAGGCAAGGCGTTTTTCACTTTGTCCACCCAAGCTGATAGTAGCAACCTGCTACCTGACCAGTGATGAAGAAAAAAAAAAAAACGCCTCTTGCGAATTGCTGTGAGCAGGCCGAAAACCAATCGATTGCAATTAAAGTGACAAGTTTCAAAAGTCATTTCTCTTTACGAGGAGCAACCATGCCTGTTTGTTTTTTTCCAAGTTGTTATTTCAAAAAATGGGGGAAATGATTTGAAAAAAATACGCTGACGTGTAAAAAACGCTGGAAGGCCTATTCACCAAATCGATCGTTGTAAATCCTGACCTACTTCGTACATATGACGTGCTAATCACAAATAGTTTTTTTACTCCTTTAGCTACCGTTTTATAAGGTACATAAAAAAACAGAGCCGATGAAAATTAGATCAAAAATAGATAGCTGGGGTAGTGTAATACACTTACACCACTATGATGCCTCCTAGTATGGCAAAATGTCATCTAATTTTGCTGATTTTTCATGACGTACGATATATATTTTTACCAATTTCTGCTTTGTTTGGTTGCGGCAAAAGAACTTCCAAAGTTCCTTTTCAAACTATTTCTGTTATTGCATAATGATTGATTGCGGTTCGAGACTCCACAAATGCATGGAATAAACTTATCAACAGCTAAGTTAGCCTATCATTTCACACACAAAATTCAATCACGTGACAAATGTTTATAGACACTAGCATCAGGTATCCTCGCTTATATCAATGAAGAGGAGCTGATGGCTGTCGTATAGACTTTTTGTAGCAATTTAGGATTTTCTGGTTGGTTGAGCAAAAAATGGATCTTGACACCGGGACTGGATTCCTGTTTTTTCACAGTTTGGCGGGAATCTATAAAACAAGGGTGACTAATAGGCCGTTCTGCGTCAAGTTTGCGGACTTCGGTGTCATCAATTTCTGTTTAATGAGCACAAGGGGCCCCACATGTTTTGTGTACGAAGCACGGCCACAGTACAATTAAACAAATTTGGATATACCTGTGACGTCAGGACACGTGGAAAGTCGGGTTTTTTATATATCTCTTTGTGATGGTTCTTTTACGTCTCATGAGCTCTCATTAACAGACATCCATCGGGATCAGTTTTCGTGAATGTGTCCGCATCTTACGGATACTTGATAGGACGAAGGGAGCAGGTAGGGAAAATTAAATGCATCGACTCTTTCTTCTCTGGTGTCCTTTGTCGTTAGAAGATTAATCTACCAATAGTCCATTGTATTTTTTATCCGAGGAAAGTGGGTCATATTGGCATGAAGATGACATTTCACCCCAGAAGTGCGCACTTTTGGTGTTACAATTTAGATTGAATTCCTTGCAAACGATTTTAATCCTTGATCGTGAAGCCCAGTGCATTGTGGGAAAACGTTAACCATTAGTGCGCCCGAATAAGATAAAAATTCTTTTCTCATTTTTGTTCCCTTTTGGATTTTTTTTCCTCCTTCATGTACTCACATACTACTAATCGCAGTCATCTCACAGACAATGATTTGAATTTTAATTTACACGTCAAACATACTAGTATCCTACTTTTCTTGATTTTCTGGCTGCTGACGTATTTGCAACTTTCCTTCTTTTTTTTTTCTTCAAATGTCTTCTGAGGTTTGGGAGTGGAGGAAAACTAGACGTATGCGTCATGAACATGCCATTGCAATACTAAGGGTACAGCATGGGGCACTTTTGACGTAAAGAGTCGTTTAATACACAAGAGATAATATACGGATGGTGGACAGAGGCCTATACTTCTTTAACGTCAAAAACTACAGAAGGGCATACCAGTGTGGCTAAGATTCAATTAATGTATTTTGTCATGGAGAAAATACGACATAGATTAAAACTAAAATTGAAACTGATTTGAATTGAAACTGAATTGATTACAAAATCAGCGCAACAAGTTAATATCTAAGGACTGTTTACATTCCTTATTTTTCTTTCCTCTCGTAAAATTTACTTTATTGAGTGGCCCACAATCTCTACGTTAATTCGGCCTTTTGTTTTTCAAACCATACAATGATTTTAAAATAAATAGTTTTCATAAATGTATATTGTACTGTTATATTGTTTTTCCTTACTAAGAAATTGTATCCAAAAAAAAAATGTGACAAGGGGGAAAAACAATTTGCTTTAATTTTAAGTGAATATGATTATTGATATGTCAATCCCATGAATAAGATCAAGCTTCGCTATAGAACATCTGATTATCTATATACAAAAACAACTTGTAAACTTGAAAAACATAAACTGTTTTTGAATCTTTTACGTATGATTCAGCTATGTAATCTATTTAAACACAGTTTTTACAGAACACTAAAGAAGCATAACAGCAATAAATTAAAAAAAAAAAATCGAACAAAACGACCAGACACATAGGACGTACAAATCTATTCACTTTGTTTTAAGGACTATTCGTAAGTTAGAAACCTGTGTGTTTATTGATGGCATGCCAAAATATTTTGATGAACCCAAATTCTTTGCAGGCATTATATATTTTACCATTTTGCAGATGAAAACAAAAAACCCAGCTTTAGTGCTTCGAATAGTTCTAAAAATGTGAGTAAAAAAAAAACAATGTAAAAAATGTCAATCAGTATAATGAGTGTTTAAGTATTGTAAAAATATACAATATGTGAACAATAGTTAACATTAAATTGTTTTCTAGAATAAAACCATAGACAGTTTATGGTTTATTGAGCAAAATTTTATGATCACTTCTTCTTTTTTTGTTACCAAAGCAAAGTGTGCATTGTTTCGTGTTTTCGTTTTTTTGTTCTTTGCTATAATACCATTCGTGGCCTATACTTTATATTGATCTGTCCATCCCAGCTGGATGAATGTCAAATCGACACATGTACCGCTTTGTATTTTTTTTTAAAGAAATGAATACGCTATCGAATTGAATAATGAGATCTCCTTATATTTTTAGGCTTTATTGCAAAAACTTTTATATGGTAGGATGTTTTTGCGATACAAACTGACTTACACAATCTGCATCAAAATGTGATAACTCGAACATTTTTCTAAATCACGCCTCCCAATGGTAAAACAGTACCTTTAAAACGTCAGTGATGAGTGCATCAAAATTGTAATGCATTATTCAAAAGCAAAGGGAAAAAATTAGTACGCCATCATCAAGAGTTGATGACGTTACCATCTCTCCATCAGATACTCGTACAAAAACGTGACGTTTGTTTTTCGATTCAGCGTTGTTAATGTTTCCCAAACATATCATTTGTTTTTATACATCAACTCTGTATAACCTTCACAACTTCGGGTCATCCGCAGATATTGAACTCATTCAGTCCGCTGTTACTGTCTACTCCACAGTCCGGAAGGTGGGGTTGGGGGGGGGGGGGTGGTCAGCCTAGCTCAAGAGCTTACCAATTTTTCATGTACATAGCCATTTATGCTATGATGCTGTATGATATGGCAATTAAAGTCTGGCTAGTCATTGGTTGTGGGTGTGGCCAAGCCACATAATTCTCACTGTTTCATTATTATCGTAATGCTTTATTGAATTATTTTCATTTTTATGTTTTTTCTTTCTTACCTATTAGTCAGAGTAACAGTGATATATCAGCTCATAGGAATTGCCCGAGTCCACGATAAAAACAGTAAACAACAACAACAAACAACAACAACAAAAGGAAATTTTTAATTACATGATTTACTGGAAATTCATCATTTTGTTGGCTCCTTTTAATTGTGAAAGCCTTTCATACAAGTAAAAAATGAAGATACGACCACAATTTCATGAAAAAGGACATGCTTCTCTATAAATATCCAAAACAAAATTATATGGATGTTTTTTTCCTCCAGTTTCTAAAATGGAAGCAAAATTATTCAATGAAACATATCGCGTGCAATTGCTTTTTTTGAAAAGGACAACAATATGCTGTATCTGGACAGAATTTTTTTTTTTAAATCTTGCTTGTCAGCGTGTTGCCCCAGGTAATCTCGATCCCACCCCTCCTCTTCAGCCCCTCTTCTCCCTACCTTCTCCCCTCGTCCTCCCCCCTTCTCTACACAGTTATCTCAACTTGCATAAAAAACTTTTTTTGGTGTATTTTCTTCCTTTAAGTTATTGTGTGCTTCCCGAGGGTTGTATTTGAATACAGCTTCGTTTCAACCACCTAAACAGGCTTGGGAAAACAGTGACTTGATGACATATTTTTTTTCAGAATCTCATCGTTTTCATTATGTATATATGTATATATATATATAAGTGTTTTTAAAAATTTGTCATCAACAACAACAACAAACCACCACAAACAACAAGAAATTCTGGTTGGCTTTTGCCCAATGGAGATGTGGCCTGCAATATCAATACACTTCGAGTCATATTGCAGGGCACAATTCATCGTGGATGCTTAATAAGTACGATATTTTCTTGTTAAATCATTGCATTTTTTAAAGATCATTAATGCCAAACAGGTGGTGTTTTTTCTTCTTCTGTTTTGTTTCGTTTCAGTTTTCTTTTGTTTTGTTTTGTTTTGTTTTTACGAAGTATTTGATTCCGCCACAAACAAACACGTTAATGTCTGCAATATGTCGACAGATGGCGTATCACTCGGATATTTTTATATAAAAAGATAGCAAACCACTGAAGATCGCAATGATTTTAATCAGGGGCTAGACTTGCAATATAATCAGCTTAGTCCCATTCTTACACACAACACACGCACAAAAAAAAGAGGATTTTTTTTTTTCCTCCGGAAAAGGACGAGTCCCATCAAAAACACAAAGATATTTGATATGAAGAGAGTGAAATGAATTGGTAGACCAAATGTAGGCTCTCGGGGAAAATAATGAAAGAATGCGGAAGAGAAAAGTGAAGATCTACGAGAAAGAAAGAGAGGGAGAGAGTGAGGGGGAGGAGTGTGCGCCGGCTGCGTGGTATGGCGAAAGTGTCACTAAACGGAGATTGTACCTCCAACAGTCTGCTCTATTTTCACGTCTCTGCGGCGCAAGCCATCCAAAACCCTATTATGATTCGGTCAATACTGTGGAAATTTAATCAACGATATTGACTGACGGAATCAATGGCACGAGGAGTCACTCGGGCACGAGTTGAAGAGTGCATATATCGCAAAGAGCCCGCATCACCAAGTAATTGCAAGATTTCCGGGTCAGAAATATGTTGGTACACAACACTTTTTAATAGACCAGCATTTTTCTTACGTCATAAGGTTTTTAATTATCAGAAATCGTCTCTGTATCCATGGAAATTCCAAATGAAATAATGTTTCTCTTCCTCTCTCTCTCTGCCTTATCATCTTGTATAATATGCTTACATACATGTACATGTCTTTTCTTTTTAATGCAGCAGGGCCGACAATATGGTCCCCACTTCTTTCACGAAAAAAAAAAAAAAAAAATGGCGTGGGCCGTGATAAGAAAAAACCGTAAAAAGAAAAAACCATAAACCGGAAAAGAAAACCCATAAATAAAACCCGTATAATCCTAGCTATAATAGGGTATGTAAAAAAGTGGTAAAACTTACAAATAAAAGGGACAGGAGGAAAGAGAGAGTCACTTCACTGTAAATTCTAGCTCTTTTCCATTAAAAAAAGTTACAGAAAACTTATGCGGATCGAGAGACATCAATATGACACCCGGTATATAAGTATAATGCAAATATTGCTAACTTCCCTTTGTAGTTCCATTTGGTTTGATATATGTTGTGTATTCCGTTTCATATTAGATATTGATATGAATTGACCAAAAACCAGCTTTTTGTGATGTTCATCATCATCTATCGTTAAGATACTCGTAATAGATATACAACGTTACACTATGTAGATTCTTCTTTAAATCACTGATTTTGAGTCGCATGTATTCGTGTCTCGTTATGTTCCGGTAGCTACCAAAAGAGAAAGACTGATGATGGTGACTTACTTTACTTCTTCGGTTTTTGGCTCATAAGACTTCTCGCATTCTTTTGATGAAACCCAAAGCAACCTGATGCATCATACAATCCTCTTTGGAAATATAATATTTCATCCGAAGCCATCAAAACATGGTGAGTTTGATCGTAATTGAGAAAGAGACATTCGACTATTTTCATTCGTAAAAACGCACCAAAAACATGCACCGTCCTGACATGCGGGGTGAGAGTGTGCACAGACACATGAGCGATACAGACACTTAGTGGCACACTGTGAACACCAAGATGGATGACGCACCCTGACACTGAAGTGTTAGTTGATCCTTCCTTATCGCGTTTGTCCAGCGGGGTGTAATTTGTGCGAATCGATTGGAAACTTGATTGCAATTTCCACATCTATTCATCAATGTTCTAAAACGCTGACCAATTACATCCCCAAACCATCACTCGTTGCTCGTGGGTGGAGAAAAAAAAAAGAGAAGAGAAATGCATATCTATCTTTAGGTATACATACAAAGAAAATGGGCGCCACACTAATTCTTTAAAGGAGAAATCCGGTCCAAAAACAAGTTAGTCTAATTAAAAAAAAGAGTAAAATCTTATGCATTCAATGGTAAAAAATGACTGAACTCGGATGGAAAATTAGGAAGCTATGAAATTTTGAAGTTTTGCTTATTTCTGCAAAACAGTTCTTTTACAGTGGATATGAATATGCCAATGAGTGAGCTGACCATGTAATAACCTCACAATTTTCCATTGATCGTGTACAAAAAAAAATGACGAAAATTCATTGTTTCTGTCATTGAAGTCTAAAGCAAGTTTGAATGAAAAACTGGAAATTTCATAACTTTATGTACAAACTGTATGGCAAGTTGTTACGGTATGACATGCTCACTTTACCATTTGCAAATTCATATTGACCGTTCAAGAACTGTTTCCTGAAAAATTAGCGAAACTTCAAAATGTCATATAACACCTATAGAAACTCATTTTTCACCCGATTTCAATCGAAATTATTCCATTGAACTCGTAATACTCTATTCGTTCTTATTAGATTAACTTATATTTGGACTGGATTTCCCCTTTAAGGCATGCATGAGGGTGACGAGGAAAGTAGGTGAGGCCAAAGTCGGAACCTATTGAAAACGCATGACATTTTGAGGATACATTTTGGCAGTTGTTTGGCAATGAGATTTCGGGGTGTTCTATTGTGCAGTGGACAACAATATAACAAAGTCATTCATTGATTAAAACAAAGTCACATACAGTTGTCATAGCTACAAGACTTTTAAGTTAACGACAACAGCCAAGTAAGCAATAATGAAGACTCTGGTTTGGTTTAACTAGTAGTATCGTTGAAGACTCGGCCCCCCCTCCCTTATTCTTTTAGTAACTTTAGTATTCACCTTATTTTCGATGTATAAACTTTTAAGGGTTATATCGCGTATTGAACCGTGATGTTTATCACATTGTTTCGAGTTTGACTAGGCGTTGAAAGCTAGTAAAGCCAGTGAAGAGTGGCGAGAAAAGATTACCGCTGAGATAATCTAACACACCCTTGACAGGGTGGTGACGAGACGAATTGGAATCAATAAATTATGTATCATTGTGTTTCAGGTTTGTGAACAACCGGCTGGTCAAACAAATACCATTAATTGTAATGGATTTGACGTAGAACGAAAATCAATAACGTATGAAATCCGAGTTGCCCGGAAAATAAATTGCTCGTTTCCCCCCTTTCAAGGAAAATAAAACAAAATTGTGGGGTCCAAAGGTTGCAGCAACGGCGGGGAGCCCATGAATTTGTTGAAACAAATTACGACATCGTTCGGTTGAGAGTTGCCTCATCATAGAGCCGTGATCATAGGCGTGATGGCAGGTACCAATTGCGATCAATTACCGCCACATAATGTAAACAGCGAAGGAAGAAAAACAGACGAATAACTTTCAGGCACGATGGCTTCCGAATCCATTAAAAAAATACATGAATATCTCTGTAGAGCACGATGCCAGGGAAAAATGGGAGTTGAAAAGATAAAGAGCACCGGCCGCATTATCATTTTTAAACTTAAAGGGCAAAGCGTTTGAAATGTTAGTTAGGAATACATTCTTGGTAAACGTGACATGTTTGGAGTATCGCTCGTGGTTGATCAAGAGCGATTATCAGCGTCAACAACAACAACAACAAACAAATCAGAAAAAAAACCCAACAACAACAACAAATCAATCAGACGTTTACAGGGTGTTTCAAATTGAACGACAAAGGTAAATACGGAAAGGGGTATTGTTGTTTGAGGGAAAATGAAAGCCAAAGGGACATGTTGTCAAGCAGAAGCTTGGTGTAACTGAATTAATATTCAATAGAGGTTACCGCGACAGGTCATCTAAATTGATTTCTCTTTTTCAGGAGTTGATTTATGGTTGTGTATCGAATATCACATTTGAAGTAAATCGGTGTTTATTTCAATCGAAGTGCATTAGGCTGCCGTGGGAGTATAGAAAGATTCTTGTCACGAGAAGAAATACCTGCAAGTTGTAAATATGCGACGGAAATAGAGAAAATGCCCCCCCCCCTCCAAAAAAAAAAAACATGAAAAAAACTATGGTACACATAGAAGTGAAGCATAACTTCAAAAGCCCTATTGAAAAACGAACGAAACGAAAAGTCGGAGTTCCACACGAACGGAGGACAAGAAAAGGAGAACAGTACACTTGAAGGACAATGGGAAACATGAGGATTACATCCGCCATATTTCTCCTTCCGGTTAATTGGTGAGACGCATTTTGAGGATGATATGCGAATGCAGGGAGTCCATCAAGTGACAGCTGATCCGACCGGAGCTAGAATAACAAACCTAAAGCAAATACGGCGATATCATGATTTGGAGGAAGAGGTGGCTTAGAGAGAAAGACAGACAAAGAGTACGTGTTACAAAGTAGTGCCGTGGTGTCACCATCGTACCACCTGTTTATTACACTGTGTTACATGATGACTACCAAAGTGGTCGCTAAAACACCCTTCTCTTCTTGAAGTCCAGCTAATAGACAGAGATTGAGAGAGAAAGGAAGAGAGAGAGAAAAACAGATTGAAAGGGAGAGAGATATAGAAAGAAAGAGGAAGCGAGAGAAAAAGAGGATGGGGGGGGAGGAAATTTTAAACAAACAAACAAACAACAAAAACCAAGATAAGATGTAGCAAAGATGTCGGAAAGTTGTTATCATCGTACGATTCTGCCCTCATTCATCGTTGAAAGAACCTGCAGTGAATAAATATTGCTGTATAAATAGTATGTGCACACATAGTCGTTGAAATGAGTAAACCGAACTTTGAGCAAGTCTACAGGTCTTTACGCAGTGCCTTTTCCCATTCAACCATTACGCTTCTAGAATACGCCATTTCAATTTAAGAACGATTTAATTTCAACAAAAGGAAACTTCCCGTCAATACAAAACGCATAGCTTAAAATCAGAGGTCTTACCTCTCTCTCTCTCTCTCTCTCCCCACGACCAACGCATTTTGTTGTTGATATTTTGATATTCTTCAAATTCGTTCAATTTTATTCTAAGCGTCATTAGTAATACCCAGGAAGACTTGACTAAAAAAAAACAAAAAAAAAACGATTGGGAATTAGTAACCAGCATTTGAATACTACATCATTATTGTTCGTCCATAAGAGTTTGGTTTTTTATTAGCAGACGGTTGAATGTGCCTTGACGTTTCAAGCAAATTATTTTAACCTTGCTTAAACTATAATTCTAATTGCTTCTCAATGCAACGTATGATGAGAGTCAGTGTACACAAAGAGATGAAAACACACGTAGTTACTTGAAATGTGATTTCTTAGCTGCTTTAAAAAACCCCAGTTCGTCGGAGAATAGACAAAAAAAAAGTGATGTAACATTTGGCATCATACCCTATGCTGTAAAACAGAGGCAGTTGTCTTCCGCTCCGGCTGCACAAGAAGTCAATGTTACCCATATTTCAAATGCAATCAAAAGCAATAACCCACAACTTTTGAACACTAAATAATGTCATAAATCACGTGTTTCTATGCTATAATCATATAAGTCTATACTGGTCATGCAGGCATACACAACTATCTCTGTTTGTAGTGGGGTATTATTAAGTCCTTTGTGTTTGTCTGTGTTTCTTTGTTTGTGCTGTTTTTGTTATTGTTGTTTGTTGTTCTTGTTGTGTTTTTGGGAGCTACACATTTACGTTTGAGACAGACACACTTAGAGTGAGATAAAAAAGGAGAATTAAAGTTAGAGAAAGAACGCAGGTTATTCACCCTACACACTGCTGTAATGCCGCCTTCTGGTCTGATAGGAACAGTAAGTACACAATATTGTAAATATTGGACCCCTTCTACATTCCTACCATGAGGTAGTGGGTATAATCATGCATTGTGTCAACCGGTGAAGATGCTCCTCCTTCCCCATCTCAGAACACGAACGCACGTGCTCTACTGCAAGCGCGCCGCGCGACACCTTCCAACCCCCCATCGGCCATTTTGGATGAGCTGCGTGGCGGATCATAAGATGAGTCCTGGTCGAGTGGCCACAAGTACCTTGACCTATCAGGCGCTCTTCAAGGTAGGCAGGGGGGGGATCCGGTGCGGGTGGGAGTCCCGGAGGCTGTTCCTGCGCGCCTAACCAGCTAACCTCCCATTGCGGCCACTCGTATTTTGCGCAAGGTTACCTCGAAATTCCCTCGTCATTCACCGTGCTGACTGAACAACTGAATGGCGGCTAGCGAATCTGTTGAACTTAGGCTTGCAATCGAAACAAAAGGAAGGTCACTTGTAGTAATTATGTACGTTTGTAAACGGGTTGAGATATAAGCGGAAATAAATCCGCCACATTTGTGGGCTTGTAAGTGTCCAGATTTTCCTTATCTTCCTTTATTTTTGAAACTATACAGGTGATACATACGTAAAAGTTGTAATTTAACAAAGGACTCCCTGCAGTAGCCACTTTCTGTTTTAGTTAATGAAATATTGATTTAGAATGGATACACACACACAATAGAGGGGGCGGATCCAGGAATTTCGGAGGAAGGAGCAAGAGCAGGAGCAAGAGAAGTAGAGGAGGAGGAGCGATGAGGAGGGGGAGGAGATGAAGTGACGCAAATGAATTCTTCCAGATGAGAAACTGCGTTAACGTGAAGAAAAGAACGCAAGCCTGTATTATCAATATTTCAGAAAAAAGCGTTTATAAGTGTATGTACGTGTTTGTTTGTGTGTGTGTGGTGTGTGTGTGTGGGTGTGGGTGTGTGTGTGGGTGTGTTTAAGTTCAAACTCGATGTAGACATTCATTTCATCACTCAACTTTCTCCGCCACCTTCGATCACGTGGAACTTACATCTAAAGAATTTCCAAGCGTTAATCAGCCTTTAAATGCGAAAATGCATTTCCATTCGGGAAGAATTAAAAAACGAAGTTTGACACAGACTAGATTTAGTCGAAACTGAAATTTGAAAAGAGTATGGACATACAATGCACTTCATAAGATTTTGCATCCGGAGACAGAAACAAGATACACAAACAAAACACATCATTCTTCTTCCACAGAACATTCATACTTCTTTGCAAAACCAAAAGCTCATCGGCCGACAAATTTCTAACGTTTCGGAAAAGAAACAAAGAATCCGCGAAGCCCTCCGAATGACCTCTGAATTCCGTCGGAATGTATGCATCCCATTCTTGATCCTGCTTCCTTCCACTGAAAAAAATAATACGGCAAATTATGATTTTCCTGTTTCATCTATTGATTAGTCTGTGCTAGAGGGAAGACAACCAAATGCCAGTACTCGGGCTATGCGAACGTCTCGTATTTCGCAATGACCACAATCCACATCCATTAGCGGAAGTCATTTTTCCTAGCAATCAAAAACTTTCACTCTCAATTCCAACTTAATAAAGGAAGGGGGACGAATTGTGCGTGGGGTACCGACGCGGGAGTACATCCAAGGTGGTAGTGGGTTTCCTCCTGGCTACTTCGTTCGTTTCCATCGCCAGAAGCAGTTTCGCGGCTATCAAGCTGTTGCTGCTGCGATACGGTTTAAGCCATAGCCTCTTGGTCTCACGAATACGCATAATGTTTTTATTAACTGCTGCTTAAACATGTATTGAAGGTGGAACATTGCATTTCGAAACATTAAAGTAAGTTAATCCCATGAGTGCGTAGAGGACCCCCAGGGAAATATTGTGTGTGTGTATATTTGTTGGTATGTGTGTGTGCGTGTGCGTGTGTGAGTATGCATTTTATATAAAAAGAACAACTATTCTTGTTGTTACTATGAAAGGAGCATTAGCTTTACGGTGGACATTCTGGTAACAAGCTGATTTTTTTTTTTCAGAATTAGTCCTGGAATATGGTCCTGGAATATGTGTAGATTAACATACTAAAAGTCTTTAATATTCTGTGGGCGTTTTTCTGCCATTAAAGATGGCGTCCAAAATGGCTGTCATTTCCTGTTTCTCTCATAACTTTGCAAGTAGGTAACCCCAATGTACGCTTTAAATGTCTAAATATATATCTTAAGACACGGAATCCGATAAAATACTTATTTAGAGAATTTGAAAACGTAACCAGAAGCAATGACAAGTGCTTGAGTTCTTCTCGAAATCCAAATGGATTGCACATCTACAAAATTAATTGAATTGAATAGAACTGAATCGAATTGAATTGTTGTTATGATTGTTCAACACTCCCATGAAGGTGACCATGGCGACCATGGAGATCTGTGACGATTTAACAAATCATGGCGTGATCGCCGTCCGTCTCCATTTTTGGCCTCCGACGCGATTACACTACGGTTTTCTCTACGCTCAACCTGCGCTGTAGGCGATAGTGCCACGATGATGCTACGACGCTGCCACGTTTTTTGCAGCTTTTCCAAGCCGACGAGACGCGCTGCTTCTGCAATCAAAGCGATCGTATTGCAATATTCGTACGCTTATCAAGACGTCGCTACAACAGTGATACGATCGGAGCGACAGTGATACGTTTACGACGGGCTCATGCTACGATCTCAAGCGATCAGAGTATAAAATGGGTTTCATGATTGAATTTCTTCAGGCACATGTCAGTGTCAAACCAACATGGATATGCGGAATATAGTTTTTACCCTTACATCTTAGCATTCTAGAACACACCAGTTGGAACCTGATGTGAAATTATTATTATTCACTATCAGTTAAGTTATCCATTCAATTAAAAGGGTAAAATGTGTATATAATATTAAAGAACCGGCTTACGAGCAAACTACAAATCGTATCCTACAATGAGACAATTTTATGAAGATATATCTGAAAAGATTACAACTTAATTTACTTTCACTGACTTGCAATGAAGTAGATTCGTACTGAGTGTACGTGGAAAAATGAATTTTGTACGCTTTCCTCCACGTCCACCTTCGTGGTCGATGCAACCCTTTCTTTCGTTCATGGTTGGTTTCCTGTTTACGTAGTACTGTAAAAGTGGTAATTTTTCATGGGCGATGGGGGGCCGCTTTCGATGCGCTTGAGTTACGCCTAACGCGTTGCTTCCCTGTCATAGTTACGAATGTGGCGCTTTTAATGCGCTCGTGAGGCGATTATGATACCCTCTAAAACCACGGCGACCTCGGAAGTTTTGGACATGTTCAAAAACTTCCGTAGGTCGCCGACCATGGCGATGGTGGCAAACCCTCCGCGCTTCTGAACCGCTCAAGATACGATGGAGAATATTTAAAGCGATCAAGCCACTATCCGCCGCGCTTTGTCGATTTTTGATGATCGTAGCGGAATCGCCGTGTAGTGAGATGAGGGTATTAATGTCAGAATTCGCAAATACGTGCGCCTGACATTTGCATATCAGATCGACCGCGCACGCTCAGATCGAGCGGGAGGGTGACGTTCGACGAGTTTTTATTCGTCCAGCTATCAATATTTCGTGGTATCGACTGCAGGACGAATTGTTTGTACTTGCTTGACCAATATTTTTTCGTATAACATGGCTAGGCCTTTGGTTCTATTTGTCCGGCCTGTCAAAAATAGCAGGACGAAGTAAATTAGTCAGCAGTACGACGAGATTTTGTTTACAGCGTAAATGGCAGTCATTTTGGGCACCATTTTCGATTTCGTAAAGAGATTAAGCGGTTTCATAAGTTTTTTGAATGTTTTTCAATTTTCTCAATATGTATTCTATGGAGTTCTCTAAGGTTCAAATAATCATATATTCATCTGTGTTCAAACATTTTAGATATTGCATTGGGGTGACCTACTTGTATAGTTTTGAGAGAAACAGAAAACAGCAGCAACTTTGGAAACCCATTTTGGATTTCAAGAAGCACCCAAGTGTCTTTTTGTGTACTTCTTTTTTCAAAATCTCTGAAAAATATTTTTTGGGGTTCCTCGTCTCTCAAAACATAAAAATATAGACATTGAAGGTGTGTATTGGTGATACCTACTTGTAAAGTTATGTGAAAAAACAGGAAATGGCAGTCATTTTAGGAGCCAGTTTAGATTTCGGGAAGATATTACGTGCTTTGCTAATAGTATATGAGTATCATAGGTATATAAGAATTAGGAAGAGTGTTTTGTTGGGTTCCATGTGTATCAAATCGTATACTTTAGATATTTACAGTGTGCATTGGGGCTACCTTCTTGAAAAGATATGAAAAAACCGAAAATGGTGGTAATTTTTTGGCCGTTATGGCCGCTATTCTGGATTTATGGAAGAGTTCATGCGGTTTTATTGGTTCGTGCGTTTCGAAATTTGTTAATACATATCTTATTGAGTTTCGTACGTTTCAAACCCATAGTCAGACAGTCAGAAATTGTATAGGGGTTACCTACTTGCAAAGTTTAGGGCGGTGAGTTGGCTCAGTCGGTAGCGCGTCTGCCTCACGATCCTAAGGACCCGGGTTCGAGCCCGAGTCTGGACTGAGCAATGTTGTGTGTAATCATAGCAAGAGGCAAAACACACTGTCCCTCGGATAGGACATAAAATGGAGGTTCCGTGTATGAGAGAGTCACAACTCATGCACGTAAAAGATCCCGCTTCATTCATTCATCGCAAAGAGCAGGGTGCTTAACCCGGAGAAGTGGTCCCACCTTATATCCGACTGGACCCCATGGAAGACCAGCGTAACGTAGCTGAATATGGGCTATCCAGCCATCTTCTCAGATGGAAATGAACAAACAAAACAAACAAACAAAACAAAGTTATGAGAAAAAAATGACGGCCATTCTAGAGTTCAGGTGGAGTCCGAGTGCTTTTATTGGTGCTTTTGGGCTTTAAAATCACTGAAAAGTGTTTTTTACTTGGTTTCTCGTCACAGTCATATAAACATTAAAAGTGTGTATTGGTGATACTTACTTGCAAAGCTATGTAAAAAAAAAAAACTGAAATTGAGGTCATTGTGCACTCCATGATGGACTGCGGAAAATGCCCAAGAAGGATTTTATGAGGACTTTGAATATGCTATTCTAGATACATTTCTGGACCTCTCCTGAAAAAATTAGCTTGTTATCCAAAAATGTTCAGGTTCGAGATTATTTTGACTTAATACTCTAGGCCGATACGTTAGAGCGGAAAGTAAACCCTCGGTGTTGGAATCCTTATGCATATTTTTTTAAATCATCAATAGGTATACCTTCTTATTCAATGACAGAAAATGAATGAGCGTATAGGCTTCCTAAACAACGCCCATTGCATCGGTAGAATTCTTGACCGACGTGTCATATGTGGGTAACATTACATATTCCTTTTCATACATTTTTTTTCAAGTAGTTGATCCTTTGGTTATGAATACAAAACAGAGCCATAATGAAAAAAAGAATCCTTTAGTCATTCATCCACGGTTGAATCAGCATTTTTCTCATCTTCATATAACTTTTCTTTAAGTCGGATATCGAAAGCTGAAACGAGAACTGTCATGGTCGTAAATATTTTCCTTTGTTGTAATGGCTTTTTGTTTTCTGCTTCATCATGTTTGTCAGCAACTATCTCCTAACGAATCCAGCTGTTTAGACATCGCAGTTATCTACAGACCACATGGTGATCAGAGCTTCTCTCGTTTTCCAGAGGAATTCTCAGACATCCTAGATAGTCGAATGTACAGAACTCTACCCTTTGTACTTACTAGCGAGTTGAACATTCATCTGGACAACACAATCGCACTGAACACTGGGAAGTTCAACGACCTTCTCAGCTGCGGTGCCATTTCTCAGCTTGTCACATCTGCAATTCATGACAAGGACCTCATCCTCGATGTCTTAACTCCTAACGTGTTGCAGAACCCTGATGATGAATCTATATGCTCTAAACCCCAGGTCATTCCAGCCATCTCAGATCACTCTGCCATCATCTGGCAGCTCAGCTCTGCCAGGCCTCGTCACACCAAGTCGGGGTATACCTGTCGTAACATCAAGGACATCGACAGGAAGACTTTCCTTCTAAATGTTGCTGAATGTAACATCACTGCTCCTGTGACTGAGATTGTCGAAAGTATCGACGCGGTTGTTCATCACAACACTTTTGAACTTGAGAAACTTCCTGACATCTATGCTCCACCTAAATCAAGGAAAGTTCGGAATCATGTTGAATGTCCTTGGTACAACGTTAAGGTCCGTATTTAGAAGAGGATACGTAGAAAGCTCGGAAGAAAATGACCGTCCAATGGCAGTATTTAGATCGACAGAGATGTTTTCCAAGGGAAGGCCAATGCCATCTTTGATACTGACGGAACACCACCTAACCCCGTCACTCCTTCTTTCTGACATACTCCTCAACGTACAAACATCTAACGAGATTACGACTTGTCACTCTTACAGAAATTCCCCCATAAGTCATGCCAGCTTGCCCTCTTCCAACCCGATTAGTAAAGGATTGTTCTTCCACACTCTCCCCGATCCTTTCTTACCTCGCTAATATGAGCTTAGACTATGCACACGTTCCTTCCTCATTGAAAATAGCTTAACAGTACTCCCTTGTTGAAGAAACCATCTCTTGCCCAAAATTCTGTCCAAAACAATCGATCAGTTTTAAACTTACTGTTTTTGTTCAAACTATTGGAAGGGGCTGTGATTTCTTGTCTTTTTGATTGTTGTCTGGCCAGTGATTTGTTTAATCCATTCTAGTCAACTTATAAGCCAAATCAAAGTGTAGAATCCCTGTTTGTCTCTAACTATTCTGCAAGCAGGGGATGCATAGAGAGAAGTTAACAACTCTTTCATTTAGTGTAAAGGGCAAGGCATTTAAATGGTTCCAGTCGTATGTCTCTAATCATTCTCAGACTGTATTAATGGTTGCAAATAATTTGCAGTGCCTCGCTCTCTTGCGGAGTACTACATGGTGCTGTAGGCAGGCCAACCCCTTTTCCCATTTATTCCGTTGGTTTGCGACAAGTCTTGGTGCAGCATGGCATTGACTATCATATCTATGCTGACGATATTCATCTAATGATTTGTTTTAATTCGGATCAACACGCTGCGGTAAAAGACTGTCCATCGCCTTGTCTCGTGCATGGTTGACGTCCAGGATTGGATGTGCGCTCACTCACTCAAGCTAAACTCAGACAAACATTGAGAAATTCGAATGTCTAATTTTTGGTTCCAGGGCTCAGCTTAGTAGGATTGATATCAATCGCATTTCATTTTCCGGTCACACTGTTCAGCTGTCTCAAACGGGTGCAAGTTACGAGGCCGACACGGACCAACGAGTCATTTTGCCCACGAGTTATACAGCTCACAAGTCATGCAGCCCCACGATTAATACAGCCTATAAGTTATAGTTGTACATTGCAGCCCATGAGTACGCCTATAGGCAAATAAAGTCCATGAGCTCGACACTTCGCAAAAAAAGGCTCACGAGACCTACACTCTATAAACACAAAAAAGGCCCATGAGACCAACACCTAGACAAAGACCACGAACAGACACTACGAAAAAAAGAGGCTCACAATAGGCAGTGATAGGCATAAAATGGCCACGAGACCTACACAAGGCAAAAAAGGCCCACGAGACTGAACTAATGGGCTGTTCTTAACTCGTGGGCTGTATGATTCATGGACCGATTTTCAATGTCGGTCTCATGGGCCGTATGACTCGTGGATGTTAGTCTCGCGGGATGACTCCATCTCGAACTGGTCGCAACCTTGGTGTTATTTTCGATTCACAAATGACTATGTCTAATCAAATTTCTAATATTTGTATATCAGTTAGGTATCAATTACGCAATATCGGTTCATTCAGAAACAGCTGTCCAAGTCTGACACTGAAAAATTACTGCACGCGTTAATCTCCTGTTTTGACTTTGGAAACGCTCTCTTGTAAAATTTGCCCCAGGTTCTTTTGTCCACGTTAAAAAAAAAGACTTCAAAATGCAACAGCTCGCATTGTTGCTCTGTCCACCAAACGCACCTACATAGCATCTGTTCTGAAGTCGCTTCACTGGCTCCATGGTAATGATCATATTGTTTGTTTGTTGTTTTTTTTTTATCAATTTTGTTGCTCGCTTTTCTCTGTGTTTGTGGTTCTGGCACAAGCTGCAATACCTCTCTAATTCAAAGTTACATCCCCACAGATTATTACAGTCATCTGCTTCTGGTTCTCTAAATTGTCTTTAAAGTCACGAAATTGCGGGGGAAGATCATTTACTCAAGCTCTGGATTTCCTGATGACATCAATGCTCTTAGACATGTGACTCCTTTAAAAAAATAAATTAAAATTCGCTATTTTCCGTCTGTCTTAAATTTACTCTGTATTTCTTGAAAATTTTACAGAATGGATTTGGCGCAAAATAAGTTATATGTATTATCTATTGTTATTATTATCATTATTCGATCCAATTGCCAACGACCGTATCAATGTCGTGCAATTGTTTTCTGTCAAATCGAAACCAAACTGAATAAAGTTACAATGGATAATGTAACACTTAATAAACATTTTCAGTAATATTTTGTTGATACAGTGTATAAAGATTTTGTAACATTCAATGTGAATACGTGCAAAATCGAGATATGTACATATTTCTTTTTTTCTTATATTTTCTTAGCTTAAACCTCAGCTCACCTGGCCTGATAAAAGGATATAACTTTGAATTGTAACGCACATTTACGTTTAGTTATAACACAAAGTTGTTTTCTTAGGTAATTTTTTCCTTTATCACTGTTCTTTTTTGGATATCAGATCTGTCGGATATCGATAAACCACTCAGGAGTAATGCAAACATAAAAAGACTCGTATACCGCGGTTCTCTTTATTTTTTAAAACATAATATACTATAAAACGTTATCGTGAGTTACAAATCGGTACTGTTTCTTTATCATTTTATTTACCGCATATTTCACATTACATCCAGAAAATCATTTGTACTGATGAAATTATAGGCCATGAATAGTCGTGATGACTGCAAGGATCAAGAAAAAAGGTCAAATTGCCAATTTTCATGTCACTTGCCATGTAACCTCCAGTTGCTCAGACTAAGTGAAAGTGATTCGAGTAAACGGCGGCCCAAGGGTGACGAAAGGATATATTAGCATCGATTGAGGGCAGAGACCGACTAGCTACAGTTCACATCGATGTTTCGCGAAATCCACATAAAGGGACATGTAATCTCTCCCACACATACCCACGACCACACCCACACACACACAATATATATATATATATATATATATATATATATATATATATATGTATGTATATATATATATATGTACATATATATATATATATATATGTACATATATATACATATATATATTGTTGGGACCGCCGAGTTGGTACCCAAGACAGTTAGAGTTAAACTCTAAGGGACACAAGAAGAAACCAGGCAACTAGTCATTTCGATGGTTCATGTCTCAAAAGTAGTGTTTTATTCCAGCTCGCAAGATCACATAACTATCACACGCCAGTGCTCATTCCAAGACTGCCTTTTACTCCAGTCAGCGTCCCAAGATATACTCCTCAACACTCACTCTTAATTTCTTACATTATCAAAGCATCATTCATCACCTTCTTGTATACAATGACTGTCTTCTACAGTGACCGTTACCAACGACCATTTGTGGTCTGGTCTGGGGACAGGGAGTCTACTTGGGGGTGATAAACTCTAGGGGGCTCGTCCGTGGTAAGGGGAAAGGAAGAACCACAGATACAAACAATGTTCTCAGTTAATGTGTCCGCCCATAAGACTTGCCCTACCAACTTTCAAGTGGAGTCCCAATTTGCCTAACTCTGGGACCGTAACACTCTTCCCCCCTTTGAAAAAGAGGTATTGTCCGCAATACCAGAATGCGAGAGAGAAATGTGTTAACGATACATCAAATTTTTGACCCCAAAGAACCTTCCAATTAAATGAAATTGTAAATAGATGTCAAATCATAACGAAATATGTTTGTTTTTTTTTAAACATTGACGAACCTACTCCAAAAAGTTTTGAAAAAAAGGGAACAGAAAAGAAGTCGAGACACAATGCACACTCTGTCGAGTGGGGCTCCTTGCTGGTAATTTTGAAGTGGTGCTTTGGGGGATGTCTGTGGTCTTTTACGGGCGCCGCAAACATTACAAGCTCTGATGTAATTTCTCACATCATCTTTCATTTTGTACCAATAGTACTTCTTGCAAATGCGGCTAAACGACTTTTTGAAACCCAAGTGTCCTGCTAATACAGCATCATGATTAGCTTCCATTATTGTGCTGATAAGCGATTTGGGAGTGACGAGCGTTAAATGGGAGCAAGTGGGAGTTTCATTCCACCGTTTGAATAAAACCCCATTAATCAGAACCAACTGTTCCCAAAGCAACCACAAATTTCTCACCCCAGGGCTCTTGTCCTGCACCCTCTCTCGACATGGTCTAGTATGAGATTCGTTCATCCAGTTAAGCACAGTACAAATATCCTTACTGGTCTTACATAAGAAGTAATTAGACATAGTGGTTCATTTAAGAAATAGATGCCGTTACCAATCATGGAAAGACCTGTACAAACTATCTGCACAATAAAGTGAAGAAATGTCATTACACACCATACTGCAAAGCCTAAATCTGAGACATATTTCACGCTTTCGCTCTCTGCGTCCTTCTCGTGGTCGTGGACGTCGCCTTCATGGAGTGCGGCCGAAGGTGTCGCGCCGTCATCCCGCTGACGCGCTGTGCTACCTTGCTCACTCTCATCTTCTTCCCTAGCGCTATTTACTCTCCTCGTCATTACTGGCGTTACGTCGTCGACTTCCATGAATTCGGACCAGGCGGCGTGTTGTTTCTGGCAGCGAGTGCACCCACCGCATGGAAGCGCGTCTAAGATACCGCTTCCATCGTAGCAGTCGCATGCCTCAGGGCTGCAGGGTAGGCGAGACAAAGCATCAGCGTTGAGATGGCCCCTCCCTGAACGATGTTGCATCTTAAAATTAAATTGCGCGAGGATCTCCAGCCATCTAGCCATTTGGTTAGCTGGCTCTTTGAATGACATTATCCATCGCAGCGCACTGTGATCTGTCCTAATGAGAAACTCACGGCCAAGTAAGTGATGTCGAAATTGGTTGGTGAATGTGACGATCGCGAGGAGCTCCCTTCGTGTCATGCAATACCTCCGCTGGGCCTTCGTCAACGTTTTGCTTGCGAAGGCGATCGGTCGCTCGAGGTACTGCCCCGTGGACGAGTCCCACTGACGTTGGGACAATGTCGCTCCTATCCCATAATTCGATGCGTCAGTGTCCAAAATGTAGGTGGCATTATCCATGGGATAAGCCATTACCTTATCGCTAATCAGATACTTTTTCAGTGAGCAAAATGCCGACTCGCAGTTGTCGTCCCACGTGAATTTTACCCCACTCTCGAGAAGGCGGTTGAGTGGACGTGCTATGCTGGCAAAACCCTTAATGAACCTCCTATAATAGGAGCAGAGTCCCAAGAATGAACGAATGTCATTGGTGTTGCGGGGGGTTGGCCACTCAGCCACGCTCTTCACCTTGTCGGGGTTTGCCTTCAGTCCTTCTGGTGTAACAACATGTCCGAGAAACAACACTTCCGACTGAAAAAGTGAGCACTTAGTAGGTTTGAGCTTAAGCCCGGCCAGACTTAAGCGATTAAGGACCTCATCTAAGCGTTGGATGTGTGAGTCAAAATCAGGGCTGAATATTATGACGTCGTCCAGATATATCAGCAATGTTTTCCATTGTAGGCCCTTAAGCACCAGTTCCATGCACCTTTCAAATGTGCTCGGCGCATTTGACAGACCAAACGGCATCACATTATATTCGTACAACCCGGATCGCGTCCTGAATGCTGTTTTTGGTCTGTCTTTCTCCTCTACTTCAACTTGCCAGTATCCTGACTGTAAGTCCAAGGTTGAGAAATATTGGCTCCCACTCAAGCAGTCGAGGCAATCATCCATACGGGGAAGGGGGAAACTGTCAAATTCGGTGACTGAATTTAACTTACGGTAGTCCACACACGGACGGGTTGTGCCGTCTTTCTTCCGCACGTATACGAGGGGAGATGCCCATGGAGACTTGGATGGGCTGATAATGCCAGCTTGTAATTGGTCCGATATGATTTTCTCCTCCTCCCCTTCGAATGCCCGAGGTGGTCGTCGAGCAGGCTGTCGAATCGGCTTTGCGTTGCCGGTTTTGATGTCGTGCTTAAGGATGGAAGTGCGGCCGAGGTCGCTGGGCGATTTCGCGAACACATCATCATGTCGCGCAAGCAAGTTGCGTAACTTATTTTTCTCGTCAATGTTCAAGTTAACAGAATTTCGTTGAAACAGTTCATCTACTACCGGATGTAATTCATGTGAATTAACACTTGAATCATCCGAGTTACTGTTACCGACATGACAAGATCGTATTGAAGCGTGGCCGTGATTTTCATCGTCGGCATCGAGCACGATTACGTCACCAACCTCCTGGGCAAGACCCACTGCCGTTCCAGCGTACATAGTTATGTCCTCAGAAGACGTGTTCATAATGCGAACCGGCATCACAGGCGATGAAGTCACAAGGGAGGCTCCCACTAGCAGTGAGTCATTACATAATCCTGCCGATAAGGGCTCGATGACGACTTCATTCACGGGCGTCAGGTCCGGGATATATGTGCGAATAATAGCCTCCGAACGAGCAGGGATAACCGTGTCCGATTGAAGGTGAACACGCATGACATTGGGGATATTACCAGCTAGCTCACAGTTCACAAATCTCCCATCTATCTTTAGTCCACGCCTTGCCTCAAGCACACAGTTAAAGTGATATAGAAAGTCAAAACCGATAAGTGCATCATCTGAAATGGGTACCACAAACGCTGTCCATGTATAAGTAGTCCCATCAATCTTAATCCCGACAGTTACACATGCTTTTACATCCAATACACTGTCACCGGCTGCTTTCAACACAATATTGTTCATATCACAATGAGGGAGGCTGTGCTTATGGGGAATCTTATCGTAGAGTGCTTGTGAAATTAGTGTGACCGCTGCACCAGAGTCGACGAGCAATTTTGCATGAACCCCTTCAATTTTGGCTGGAACATACGCAGACAATCCACTGCCAACATCACTAGTCCGAATATTTATGTGGACCGGCGTCTGGCCGGATGACCCGGTCCCATTTAGTTTCCCTGTGGAGCAGGAGGGGGAGGAGGAGGATAGGGGCAATCATATTGAATGTGGCCCTGCTCACCGCAGTTGTAGCACGTCCAAGATCCACGTCCTCGACCGCGACCGCGACCGCGACCACGACCTCTGCCACGGCGTTGACCGTAGTGAAATCCGGGACCGCCACCGGCAATGCTCGCATTTGCCAAGCGCTCCGCAAGACCGTCAATCTTAGCATCGATCGTCGCAGCCATCCTCTCCTCCAACGCGGCAAGCTTGCTGTCAACGTCATACTCGGGCGCGACGGGCCGTACACGAGTCGGGGGTTGGTGCTCAGCATGAATGCTTCGATAACGTTCCACCAGCGTCTGTGCTTCAGCCAAGGAGGCGGGTTCTTGCATTCCCACCGACATCGCGATACTCTGATCCGACAAGCCGCGAAGAAATTGACGAAGTGCGATCTGCTCACGAGTTGCCCCGTCAGCTGTAGGAAATCCACGGAGAGTGAATCGTTGTAGATCAGCGACATACTCCGCCAGCGATTCATTTGGCTGGAGCCTCCTCCCCTCTAATTTCGCCAAGTATGAGTTCGGCGTCGTCCGCTCCTCGAACCGTGTCGCGAGGGCATCACGGAGCGCGGCGAAGGATGAGAAAACTGATGGGGGTTGGGTGCGGAAGAGGTAAT
Source organism: Diadema antillarum (assembly GCF_040938485.1). NCBI lineage: Eukaryota > Metazoa > Echinodermata > Echinoidea > Diadematoida > Diadematidae > Diadema > Diadema antillarum. Next base: position 466,045 of record NW_027271179.1, read on the forward strand.
CGGCTGCCTCCCCCTTCAGCGACGACAACAGTCGCAACCTCTTCTCCTCCTCCGACCACGCGCAAGCCTGAGCTAAGTTTACGAAAACTTGAATGAACGACTCCCAGGAGTCACCAGAAAATGTAGCTTGGCGAGGGAGGGGCACTTGGGCGGTAGAAAGGATGGGGTCGGGTTTGGTTTCGACGTCCATGTCATCGTTGTCGCCTGGAGAAAGCTGGGCACGACGTTTTGATTTCGGCATCTTGGCTGGAATTAAATAATTATCACCGTCAGACTTGCCTAGTCGCTTCGATTATGGCGTCTTGTCCGAAATTAAATAATCACTGCTTTACCGCTGCCACCATTGTTGGGACCGCCGAGTTGGTACCCAAGACAGTTAGAGTTAAACTCTAAGGGACACAAGAAGAAACCAGGCAACTAGTCATTTCGACGGTTCATGTCTCAAAAGTAGTGTTTTATTCCAGCTCGCAAGATCACATAACTATCACACGCCAGTGCTCATTCCAAGACTGCCTTTTACTCCAGTTAGCGTCCCAAGATATACTCCTCAACACTCACTCTTAATTTCTTACATTATCAAAGCATCATTCATCACCTTCTTGTATACAATGACTGTCTTCTACAGTAACCGTTACCAACGACCATTTGTGGTCTGGTCTGGGGACAGGGAGTCTACTTGGGGGTGATAAACTCTAGGGGGCTCGTCCGTGGTAAGGGGAAAGGAAGAACCACAGATACAAACAATGTTCTCAGTTAATGTGTCCGCCCATAAGACTTGCCCTACCAACTTTCAAGTGGAGTCCCAATTTGCCTAACTCTGGGACCGTAACAATATATATATATATATATATATATATATATATATATATATATATATATAATGATACAATCTTGATCATAATATTCTTATAATCTACATTTATGGTCAGCAGTGCAATTATTTGTTACATTTGACCTTAGACAATGTGAAAGCAATATAGCTAAATCTTTTTGTGGTTTTGAAAACGTATATATAACACTAACTGCCGTCATCGCATGCATGGTGTCTGTTTTCATTTTCAACCCCAAATCTGTCAGATATTCTCATCCTTGTAATAACAAGTGCCACAATGATTTGCAAGAAGATAATAATAAAGCTGATTAAATGAACGAAAAAAAAAGGAAATCGGGTTTCAAATAACAATAACACGTGCGTAAGCAGGTACACAAACATGGAATTACACTTCTCCGCCATATGCACTGTGAGGGATAATAACAGTAGTGCCTATCGTAAACAATTTCCTTGCATATCGTGTTTCTTCTCCTCGAAATGTTAAGATAACGATCGATACAAAAATACGCCATCTCCCAAAACCTCTAAACGGCCCATCAGAGTGAAGTGGTCAAGAGCGAACGGAGTGGCCGGGGATCTCCGGCGAGAAGGGAGGCAGGGAGGGGTTGGGGGAGCACAGAAGGATAACACTTCCATTCGAGTAAAGACGAGTATTCAGCCACATTGAGAAAACATAATGACATAATCATTTGTTACACAACTGACAGACATGGAAAATCACATTTTGTCAGATAATAATGTCATCTGAGGAAAAATGTCAACTCTGAAGATGAAATTGGGCACATCGTATTTCAGAGACACTTGTTTCTATTCTAATCTATGAGTTGGGATTTTTTTTTTTTACTTTATGGATGACGAGGCGTTATGACGAGCACAAATAATTTTGACAGAATAAAGCAACATTTTAATAACATTGATGTTGCACGTTTATTTCATTTTCGTGGCAATTAAAATGTATGTGTAAGGGCGAGTAGAGTGTGTGTGCGTGTCTGCGTGTGTGTGTGTGTGTGTGTGTGTGTGCGCGTGTATGCTTGTGTGTGTGCGTGTTCGTCTGTTTGTAGGAAGATGGCATCAAGGTAGGAATATAAACTACACAATCGAACTAGCAATTCAAAAGGTCAACATTTCTGTGCTAGAGTGCATGACGCCTTTTCGGCACCCAAGCTTGAAGTTTGAATATTCCACCTCTCCCATGATACCCATTCAGCCTGGCAAAATGGTTTTGAACAGCCCCTTCGTATACTTTGCCAGAATGGTACAGGACGGTGAACTTTGATTGTAAGCACATTCAGTCCGTATGCCATGGCTGTTAGAAAGGTAAACGGATTAATTTTGAAATTGCATTGTATCATATGTGACCGTGCATCACAAAACCAACAAAAAGTCGCATGCGCTGATGTTATGTGAGGACTAAAAATAGGTGAAATGGGTCAACCTAGCCAATCTTGAGTTTTTCATATATTCTGAAAGAGCAAGTCTTCTTATACATTATGCTAAAGTTTGGGATCATAAAACGAACAGGAAATTGCATTTTTTGGCAGTTTTTCTCCAACACTTTTTGTAAAATAGTGTGATAAGGGGTGTCTTATAGAGTCTCCTTTCAATTCTTAAAAACCCTGTACACGAAGGATGACACAACAGCTTTGAAAGTTGGCATTACTCATGGACAGAATGTGTTGATAAAGCATGCTCAATTTCAGCTTAATTTGATAATCCCTTTATATTGATTTTGCTCCAGTGGTTTACATCCTGTTTTTTGTCCCATTCATTGCACTGCTAGCACGGCTTTAATAGACCCTGTACTTCAGGGCCCCTTTTCTCAGTTTACACTTTTCCGAAGTGTATGCTTTCTTGCCAATATTTAGATAGGTTAGGAGAGTCCATTTGAATTGAGTTATACATCATTTTAAAGCTTAGAGTCTGTTCTTTTAAAATCTGTCCTGAAGTAAAAACCTATGTCTGGCGACTCTTTTTTTTTTTTTTTTTTTTGGTTTTGTGATGCAGGGTCACATACAGAAGATGTCGTTTAGCATTATCAATTGCGCTCTCGTTAACCTTCTGATGCCATGTTGATTAGCTGTCCATTAGTTTTTGTGTGTAAAATGAGTGCACGTTTTGCTCATTGGCATAGAAAAGATTGAATATGCATCCTCTGCGGGTGTACGTGCACTCATCAGACTAAACTTAGTGGAGGCGTTCATTTATTTTGTTGGTAACTTCGCTGATAGTTTTTATCTGTTTCCTCATTTCTCTCCGTTCATGCTTCGTTTACTTCTCTTGATGCGTTCTGTAAAGGTTCATTTAAATCTACCTCACCATATCCTTCCTTCTCGTGTTTTATCCTGACAATAATGATAATTATAAAAGCAGCTCTTCCAAAATTTTTCCTGCTACTCTGGGCTTTCTTGAAGTTCAGTGAATTCGAGCATCATTAACATTCTGCCTTGTAATTAAGCAAAATACATTGTAAAGAAAAGATCTATTATAATTTCGCTTGAGCCATGTTTATATTTGGAATTTGGAACCAGTCTGAATTGGAACCAGTCAGCAGGAAACTTTATACTAGTTATCATAGACACTGTTAGACCAGTGAAGTGTCTGTACATCCAGGGAGGGGGGATTTTAAAAGGATGTTGATAACAATCGGTATTTGTTGAAAAAACGCCAAACAAAGGACAACCACTATGAATTTTGCAAAAAAGTTAATCATGTCTTGTCCTTTATCTTTTTGCTGTCAAAGTAATTGCTATTACAATTACCATTATTACTATTGTTTTCATTATCACTGTCATCATCATCACCACCATCATCATCATCATCATCATCATCATCGACATCATCATCATCATCATTATGATCATTGTCAGTAGTCAGTATTGTCATTAACATGCATGAAAAACTGGGTAGCCCCCATCACAGAGCCACACAGGCTTGCTGCGCAATATTCCGTAGGGCCTATAACTAGATGTGCCTTAATCCGAACATTTTGGCTTTATTTGCAATACTCGTTACCCCGATGGCATGTAACTCCGAAAATGAAATAAGGTTCGTCATACAAAAGATTCCTTAATTCTGAAATGAAATAAGATTCGTTGATTCGAAAAAGGGTGCATATTGACGAACCTTCGATACTACGAACATTATTTCGTTTTCGGATTAACGAACCTTCGGAATAATGAATCTTATTTCATTTTCTGACGATAACACGAACCTTCGGAATCACGAGCATTATTCTATTTTCAGATCGACGAACCTTCTAAATAACAAACCTTCGGAATGACGGACTATCAACTAAATTTCAACACCTCATTAATATCTAATGTATTTAGTGTTTAGTTTTACAACAAGGAGAATTTTTGAATGAAAGAGAGCGCTTACTTCCACTTCCATTCAATTTCGTAATTTTTACTTGATCTGATTCGAAAATGGAGCAGCGTTTTAGGCAGAAAACATTCTTATTCCCACTAAAGAATAAATAAAACCTACGTCACCGAGTTTAATATTGCTTAAACGCATATCTGAGCTCGTAGCAGATTTCTTCTACAGACAGGCTTTCACGTTAGACGTACAGACACTTAGGGAAGTATCGATTGTTCCAAGATCTTTTTTGCGGGAACAATCAATATTTCGGAATTCATTTGAATTGTGAGAATTGGGGGGGGGGGGGGGGAAACACACTCAGCGATTCAGATGCAGGTATTCGAGGGATTTTCCTTAAGTTTCCTGTCAACTTTGTATGTAATACACAGACTCCCATCAGGATGGAAATATCACCGCATTTGGTAGGCGCACACTGTTCCTCCTAGCTCTTTTCTTTATATAACCGTGACGGCTTAGTGGTTGAATATGAATCAACGCGTGGCCATCTTGTTACGGGCCGCGGGCATCTATGGTACAAAAAGGGAATTGGGGCCGCATACATGACTAACAAGTGGTTAGATAAAGTGCTTGAATAGCTTCTCTGTCTTCTACGGACTGGAGCATTTGAATACGAACCTACATTAGTTTTCGTGAAATCAAAATTTTCCGCTCTTTCTTGATATAGTTTTCATAGTACACTTGAACGGATCACATTACACTGCATTATAGAGCAGTTCCGCGACATTTGCTCCGGCGACAATTGCTCCTAAGGGATATCTGCACGGTAAGCTAAACATGATTATTTCTACCCACAAACACTGACAAACATAACCCTAACCCTAATCCTTATCCCCACATCAAGCTAAAACTTAAATCCTATCACAACCCTAACCCTAAGTCCTTGGAGAAAATAAGACCGGAACAATTGTCGCAGGTGCATCATATCAAATAGGCAAAATGTTTTTTTTTCATCAAGACGACATAACGCTTTTCAAAGGAATACAATCATACCCAATTCATGTAAATAATCATGCATTTTCATTTAATATACATAAGAGCATTGAACCATTCGAGGATATGTTTTCCCCCCAAAACGTTTGCACTAAGTGTAATAGATGATCCTCTTCTACAGGGTATATATATAGATGTAAATCGTTCTATAATCCCCCTTTCCTCGTGTATCAACAAAGCGTCAATGAACATCAGGGTAACGTGTGAATGAAGGCACACTTCAGTCAGGTTATTAATACAATGTTTCGATATCAATTTATATTGCATGTAAACGCCTCATTTGCAAATAATTGGTATGCCAACACAGAATGGAGCCACTGAAGTAAGACTAGGAGTGAAACGAATACAAAAGAAAATGCAGTATATGCAGTCGAAACAATATTCAATCTGAGATACCATTGCGGCTAATTTGTTTCAGACAAAAGGGAACAACTTTATTATCCAAAGACATTATAAGGAGTTTAAGGGATTATTTCATTTCTCCTTAGCTGTGACTATCTGCAAAAAGAATCAGGAACCTTCCTGGTAGGCTACTTTGCAAATTTGCTCAACATTCGAAAATTGAACGAAAAATGTCCGAAAAGTTATTATTGGTTACTCCACAACGAACGCTTAATGAGGGACAGTACAACACACACACACACACACACACACACACACACACACATACACACAATACACAAGCACATACACAACATTATGATCTTCTGCGCCGGTCCAGACGCTTGTGAGCTTGTGAGTTATTGTTGTTATTTGACCATTTTATCCGCCAATCCCATGTATATATATATATATATATATATATATATATATATATATATATATATATATATATATGATATAGTTTTCATAGTACACTTGAACGGATCACATTACACTGCACTATAGAACTCTTTATTCCTCGTGACGCTAGTAATACAATACACGTTCTGGATATTCCCAGCTGAAGCTTCTTAGACCCACAACCAATATCTTCTAAGCCTAGGTTCGCATATAGAGGCACTTAATTGTGGAATAAGATTGAAAGCGCGGTTACTCCGTCCATGTCATTGGAGGCATTCAAGCGTTATGTAAATACACTGACTGAAGATGTTTTATTGCTTCATAACTATGTTTGACTCATTGTATCTGTGTTTTATGACTGCTCCGTTGTTAAACTAAAATGTGTTTCTATCATTTTGTTTTATATGGTTTTATTCTATTTACATTAATTCAATTTAGTATTTTGTTTTTGGAAGTTAAACTTTGTTTTCAGTTGTGTACTCTCTGCGTGACATTTACTTAAATTGTTGTTTGATGTACTTTTTATATCCATATTTCTGTAATGATGTGCAGTATATTATGTGTTTTAACTTATTTTAGGGATTGTAATGGAACCAACTGTTTTTTTTTATTTCAAGGTATAAATGCCAAATTAGTTGTTACAGTTGTGTCACATGTAAGTATCTAACTTTTGAATCTATGGTGCTTGTTTTATGTGTTTAGTATCGTTCTGTATGTATTGTTGTGTATATATGATTTTTGCTTTTACTCAAGATGTATGTATTCTTCGCCTTTTATCATTACCTATGTATGTATGTGGACCCCTATGGAAACCAGCTCTGCTGATAAGGGTGTTCCACCCCATGAAGTGGCAATCAATTCATATATATATATATATATATATATATATATATATAATTACTTAAATGGAGTGAGGGTTGGATGAGTTCACTATCAAGCAGGATATATCTGTAATATACAACTTCTCTTTTATTTCATTTGTTTGTTTGTTTGTTTGTTTGTTTGTTGTTGTTGTTGGTTTTTTTTTTTTGGGGGGGGGTCACTATTATCGCACTGGTTCGTCAGTGAGAATCTCCTTCATTGGAGTAGTCAGTACATCCGACATTCGTATGCATATGGGACAGCATTCTTTGTCTTTCAAATCACTTTAAAGGTATTTGATGGAACAACAAAGTTTGACACCTCATCAAGTTTCTCATGGGATTGTCTTGGTTTTGAGCTACACCTTTTTGATACAATTGTACAGTTCATTGTTAATGTTTCATAACAAAGGATGCAAATGTCTATTTTAGTCATAAGCCAACGTTAATTAGGTTTTAAAGGCCTCCATATTGCCAAATTTGTAACTACTCCATAAATTGACAACACATTTAAGCAGATGAAAGTGATTGCTTTTGTCTCAGATTGGCATTCTTTCAAATTTTGTTCAGATTAATTTGATAAATTCAGCTCTATTTACTTTTTCTCCAATATAGGATATGCAGTAAAAATTTGATGTTGCCGAGTGAAAGAGAACAAGAAATTTCATATTGTCCCTCACAAGGGGGAATAACCCTCTCCAGTTTATTTCGTTGCTTCTTTGCTACTTAGGATTCCTTGTACTGGAGAATGTTACGTTTCAGACTTGCCCAACGCATGAAATGACGTCACAGAATTTGCTTTATATCAGAACAACGTTCAATGCTCCATAGCAATGAATGTGGTTTACTTTACATTATCGTATCTTCGTTTTATTTTCATTCCCACGGCAAATAAAGTTAATCATCCCTGGATATCGTACGTCAGCAAGAATGAGTAAGAGATGACATCAAACTTGAGCGTTTGCTCGTCTTTCTTGGTTTGATGAATGTTAATATAAACGATGGGTGACAAAGGAGATGACGTCATTAATAGGGGAAAATCTCACCATTTCTCATCACGTACGTAGTCTACGACTAACGTAATATGAATGCAACTGGACTGTTACATCAAAATCGGATGGATAGTAATATGTCTCAAGTTTACCCGTAAAACTGCTATTCATTCACTCACTCATTACAGTTCGGCAAAGTGTTCGCATGTGAAGAAAAAGAAGATTAAAAAAAGAATAGTACTTACAGAAAGAATATCATCTTTATGGTTCAAACCTCACATAGACGCATGACAAAGAGTTCTTGAAATTTTGTAATCAAGTCGATGTATACAGACAAGCCACCTCAAAATTGGACGCATCTACAATAACGTAATATACTGACCATATCTGCTAATTTACTTAACTTATCAACGGCAACTGTCAGTGTACAATGTCACTAAATGGATACACAGTCGAGAATGATGGAATGATATATGTCTTTGTATTCAACCCCGAATGTCATATTGATTTTCTTTTTTCAGAACGAATTAAGCTTTGAAAAGAGGTCGAGTTTAATGTATCGCGCGAGGCCAAGATAAACGTTTTGTCAATACCAAGGCTCCGAGACGTTACACACGCCTGAGATTATGTCGGGTGTCTGGGAGGTCTATGCTACGTCTACTTTGCGGCTTTCTTTAGAATGAATCTAAACTAGTTCACAAGAACAGCGTTAGATTATGAAATATGAAGATCAATGTGCATTGATGAATGATTGAAAGGCTGGAATGGTAATCAGCGAATGTCGGAAGGACGAATAAAACTGGTATAATTGTATATCAGTTATACAAATGTAACTGGTCAAAGCTGGCGACAGGTCCTCCGCAGTTACTGCATCAATCAAAGCTGTGGAATAATAACCCCATGATAATTAGGCAATGTCTATCCACGAACTCCTTTTTATAAACATGTTCATTTTAAATGATTTTTAAATCTCTAGCTCTGTCTGTACGTATATGTTTATGTGTATGCGAATTCATGTGTATACTTGATTATATGAAGTACAGTATGTACATAAAGAATATTGTCTCTGTCGACCCATTGTGTAGCGTACAAATGATGAATCGAAAGTTGGCAAAATAGTTATCATTTATCATTCTGGATTCTGTTTGCAGATGTTCAATTTCTTAAATTTTGAAAGCGATCTAAGCCTCACGATGGAAAGAGCATATTAAACATGAATTGATTGTATCATATTGTATTGTATTGTATTGTATTGTACTGTATTGTATTGTATATTCATATAGTGCCTAATACACGTACGTCTCAAAGGGTTCAAATCCACTGTTGGAATGTTACAAACGTGTCACATCTACAATCACGATACCACACAAGTAAAATGACGACAGGACATGTGATTATTCCGACGTCACACGCTGCTGATGTGATAATCTGACTCTTTCTGGCTAACCGTATTCCCAATGAATTTGCTCACAACCAATTAAACTGCAGCTGGTGCAACACGGCCAATTAGTTCGTAGATAACGAAAGGTGTTTATTAATAAGCAATTGTTACCCACAGGGGACCTCATTAGAAAGTGTTTACTCTTCTGAATCCTTGGCGGTATCTACAATTATGTTATCGTGTTGTCAGGTTTGATCGTGTGTGTGTGTGTGTGTGTGTACGTTTGGTTTGATTATGTAGCTTCAAACTAAGCAAAAAGAATGACGGGGAAGTATAATCGATCTTGCAGTCCTAATCCCATGCCACTGCATGGTCGGATCTTTATCTTAAGAAACAGAACGAGATGAACGATAAAGTGAATAAGGTGCTACAGTGTACCATGAATTACATACAACACATTCTTTTGAGCGCAACTAGTTTGTCATTTGATATTGAAATGAACAAAAACAACAACAACAACACTGCACATTTCTAAGTAAAAGCAAATCAGTTCATACGATATCACATAATATATATCATCCTTAAAAGGATTGTGCTTCATTCATTCATTCATTCATTCATTCATCCGTTCATTTATTCATTAATTCATTCATTCATTATATATTACACAAGTTAATTCCAATTCGATTGTTGACTAAAAACTCGTAACTTTAAACTCGACGCAACTAGCTTGTGCAGGGGGATGTATATAACTCTTGCTTAATGTGTGTCAAGTGCATATTGTCAGTACAAAGTGGATCAGACTCTCGATGCTCAAGTAAAAGACCCCTAGTTCAAGTCCTGTATAGGGCCTACCCGGCGCGCACATCACTGGACAAGATTTCACATGCCCCTTTTGGCCAAGGTGTATGTGTGGATAATGCTTGAGGAAATGATTTTGAGTGTTACGGTTGTCTGAAAAAAAAAAAACAGTTTCTTACTAAAAGTGGCTTCCCTTCATAGATAAACTACAGGTATGTTGTTTTAATTTTCATTATCAATGCTTAGTGGTAGTAGTAGTAGTAGAAGAAGAAGAAGTAGTAGTAGTAGTAGTAGTAGTAGTAGTAGTAGTAGTAGTAGTAGTAGTAGTAGTAGTAGTAGTAGTAGTAAGTAGTAGTAGTAGTAGTAGTAGTAGTAGTAGTAGTTGTTGTTGTTGTTGTTGTAGCAGTAGTAATAGTAGTAAGAGTATTAGTAGGGGCGGATCCAGGAATTCCGGAAAGGGCGGTGGGGTGGGGGGGGGGGGGCAAAATAAAAAAAATAGAATGTGGAGCGGACGTGCCCCCTTTCATTTTATTCTTGTCATTTATTTCATTTTAACAAAAGTAAAGGGGGCGGCCGATGCCCCCCTCCCATCCTCCACTGAGTACGTGGCATCTAAATCAGTACTATACTGTATCATCATTGTTAATATTTTCATTGTCATGATTGTAATGACTATCATTTGAATGTAGGATCTCTGTGCGGATAACCATCGCGACTGCAGTTACACTTGATTGCGTATAATGGCATCGAAAGCGAATTAAAGACCTTATTATCTGATAAAATAATTTCAACAAAAAACCTTACACGAGTGCCGCTTCTAGTCAGTTTTGTTCTTTTCAAGCGACTTTTTTTTTCATACTTCTTAATCAATCTTCTATATATTTTATGACCCATATTTATGTTGTGTTGTAACGTGGCCGTTGTATGTTTTCTATGTGTCTTCAACAAAGCTAAACATCTTCATAACTTGCATAATCTGCGCTCTCTTCACATCTTTATTGCTGCTTTTATTTCAATGTATCTGTCTGCCGCAAGTCTCTAAAATGGTCACCAATGCATCGCTCTGGTGAGCATAAATTTGTTGATGCATTTTAGGACTGCATTTCCAGTAACACTTTCACGATTTTGTGACTTTCGTAACGTCATAGCTGCAGCTAAATGGCTGCTGCTCGTTTTATGTGTCATTCCCGCGGTGTCGACGGTCACGCATTTGACTTATCTTATCTAATAAGCATAGATTACCTGAAGAAAATAAATCATTGTCAGAATGGGAGGCAGCCCAGAGGGACAAACCGGGCCACTGAGATGGGAGAAATCGAACATTTGGACTGCTCGCGTTACATGTGCCTCACGGCAAGGCAAACTATTCACCAACGCGATGGCGTTGAGCGGTTGCAGGCGCAGCGTCGCACCGTTTATGTGTCGCTGTGTAGAGGAGACAATGCGTTAACACCGTCAAGGCAAGTAAATCGGTGATGGCGCTTAACATCGGAAGGACAAAGCCTTAGTGCCAACTTTTAGTTGATTTGATGCAAAATTTCTGTCTCTCTTACGCATTGTTTTTTTTTTCTAGGTCTTTATCATCTATGGGTTTTTTTTTTGTCATCATTACATTGCATTTTTTCTGTCATATATTCTTTCGTTTATATATTTTGTATCAAACTCTGTGATTTGTATTTTTTTACAAATTGATATGATTGTTTGAGTTATTGATGTATACTTTAATAATGTATTTGTATTACTTTTTGTGGGATGGAAATAAAGCAACATTGATTTTTATTTCAATTAGATATTACCTCATCTCGCTGGGTTGGACATTTCATGCCTGCAAATGTGTTCTAAATTATTCATGTCTTAAAATCCTAAGAAGTGAACTTTAAAGTTATGTTGAAAAAGTCAAACAACATTATTTTCAATTATTAGTTCATGTATGCAGAATACATATTAGTATCTTCACATCTAACAGAGATGTCAAAACAAATGCGCAATACCATTTCATAAATATATATGACTTCAACAATAAACAAACTGGAAGAACTGATTTGCTCGTGCGACAGTTGTTCCGTTGATACTTTCTCCAAGGACTTATGGAATAGGGTTAGGGTTGTGATAGGGTTTTAGATTAAGTTTGACGTGAGGATTAGGGTTAGGGTTATGCTTGTGGATCGAATTCATGTTTGGCTTAGCGTACAGAATTTTCATGGGAGCAATTGTCGCAGGAGGAAATGTCATGGAACCGTCATCATCACTTGCACATGAAGAGTAGCCATGCGTGCGAAAACCCTAAATCATTTACTAAACAGTCAAACATATGACATAATTATAGAAAGTGTCTGTTCTTGGGTTCAGTTCATAGTATCTGAGGGATTATTTCAGCCCTTACCTGCAGTGTTGTAAACTACGTTTTAGCAAGAGAACAACAGGTATCTTATCAGTGTTGATTATTTTTCATTTATTTCTGGTCCTCTGAGTGCACTCTTTCGTTGAGACTGAAACAATGTGTCGCTGTGCTGCGTACGTTATGTGCTATGCTCACGGGAAGTTGTTTGTATCAGGAAACGTCTTTTATAAAAGTTTGTTTGTTTACTTGTTCTTTGATTTATACCACTCAATGATTATGAAGGGTACAATCGTATGCATTTTAGTCGTATACACATTCTTTTGGGTTCACGTCACGAGTTCGACACCCACGAGTCATACAGCCTTATATATAGTCATAAAGCACACTATAGCTGGACACAAGGCAAGTAAGGCAAACAGGGCCCACGAGTCTGACACCAGGCAAATAAGGCCCACGAGACCGACACACTATAGCCAAGTGATGTAATGTCGAACTCGTGGACCTTTCTTTTTTTTCCTATGGTCAAACTCGTGGGCTTTATTTGAGAAGTTTAGGGTTTATGTGCCTTTTTTGCCTAGTGTCTGACTCGTGGGCCTTATTTGCCTACTGTCGGACCTATGGGTCTCGTTTGCCTAGTGTCGTGCTAATGGGCTGTATGACTTATGGACCTTTTTTCAGTGTCAATTGTGGGCCACATGAGTCGTGGGTGTCGGCATCATGGGATGACCTCATTCTTTTTCTGTCAAGTCACCTATGTGCTCTTTGGCTATGCTAATGACAAAAGTTAAAGTAAACAAACGTATTATAATCTACGGGGAATTGTTATTTCTTGGAGTTACTTTCTTACAAAGGCACGGCTAGAATGAGCGACCGATTTAACGGTTTGAACTTCGTTGTTCAATTAGTTATTTCATTATTGATGAAGAACTGTTAAAACTAGAAATCACACAGTATACAAAAGAGTCCTGACAGTTTCAAAGAAATCCTAAAAACGGGAATAGTGAAGTTGCTATTTTTTCTGCTCCATCATGCGATTTGTTCTCTTTGCGAATTAGCAATGGTTAGTGAAAATGAAATGGGGAAAAACACGCTCGTCCTGACAATACCGCATCACGAGACAAAGATTGTGGTATATATACTAGGGATTTTAAGGGTGTTGAACTCAGAAAGGAAAATTTCCCAAAGTCATTTGAAACGTTCTTTAAGAACTCATACAGACAGGAGACTCTTGATTTGAGAACTTAAAGTTGTCAGTACTGTCAGCAATCACTTTTTTTTTTTATTCGCGGTTAATATGCGGTGCATTGATATTTTGAGTAGTGGTCCTTATATGAGTCAAAGTTCAACAATCTTTGACAGAGATCCGCCGAACTAATTTACTAGGTTTGATCGCCTTAATTGAGCTTGGAATAACGTCTTCATTTAGCCTGTTGTCTCCCAGATAAAATCTCGTATATGCTTAATGCGCAGTTGACCCGTTCTCGTAACACACAATCGATTTCTCTATAGGTAACCGGTGTCCTTTTTAAAGGCAGATACCTTTATGATAGAGGAAGATGGTCACTGAAATGTGTGTGTTTGTATGCGTGTGCTGTAACATGTTCCAATGTTTCACTCATAGAATACAAGATCTATTTTTTTATTTGATTTGATTCAATTTACATTTATTTCTGCGTTCCCTTTTCATACAAGAATAACACAAAGTTAGTTAAACAAAATTACTGAGTTATAGTTGTATTTAGCAGTGGAAATACTTGGAAACAGTTAAATGATTTATTTAAATGTAGAGCATTGTTTTTCTTGATAATGCAAATATGAAGACGAGCAGGTGTCATTAAATGCATATCAAAACTTTAAGATTTCACGTCTGGCCTGCTGTTCAAGAGACAAATCAATTAAATCTAAGTGCAATAGAAATACAGGAGGCCACTATCTTAAACAGAATATGCATGACGAGGATAATGGCTTCAGAAATGTACATAAAACGATGAAATACATGGATAATCCAGTTACCACTGACCGAACAGGAAAAACAAATGCGCAGTGGTGCATAGTGCGAAAAGAACAATGACATGAATTGTGTTAAGAGCCAGGAAACCCTTTGAATAAGCAGGACTGATAGAACAAACAAAACAAAAGGTAGTTACTCATATGAACATGATATACCTTAGATTCATAATTCTACGCCCTACATAGTTGTTGCAAGTCACATAATTATTATCTTTAATCTACTTTTTCTAGATTTGACAGGACTATAGTGCAACATTACAATATTTGTTTGCGACGAAGAAAACACAATACTGTATGCTCAAGTTCAAGCCTTTAAGACTCTGAGCTTTCTGCATCAGATGAACCAAAGTATTGCTAATCCATCTCATCCTTCATAGTTTGCCACGCCATGCTTCGCAGAGAATTACATTACGTTGCTTCGTTCATTGTTCATTATTAACGTTGTTTTGTTTCCTCATGTCCTTTTTTCTCACTCAGTCTTCTGATATTCTGTCAACTACACTTTCAATCAAGATCAGAGTGATCTGTCTATCACAAACTGAATTCAATTGCTATTTGGTGATCTCATGTACTCGAAACTTATTAAATTCATCTCTTATGACCATAGCGAATTCTTATGGGAAAAAAGCATTAAAGAATGCGAATATCCTTCATGAGATGAATATATAGGCAGAAAAACAAATCTCGTTTATCATAAACCCTTCGATATATGAAATGACGTGGAAGAGAAATGAGGATTAAAAGATATGAAGATTGTAGCGTATACAGCGAAAATGCATTTACACAAAGCAAACAATTCTCTCACCCCCTCAAATAATAAAAAAAAGAAAAAGTGACTCGTGTTTTTTTTTTTTGGGGGGGGGGGGGAGGGGGTGGGGTGGGGTTGTGTCTTCTTCACTAGAGCGCTGCGAGCCACCAACGCACGCGCACTACACTCGTTCAGATTTGTGATTAAATGGAGCGGCGAAACCAAACAATTGTCATTATGATGCTTTGCGGTTGGACAAGGCGTTAGCTTCGTTGACTTCGGGAATCTCAAGTCTTGCCTCAGAAACAAATTAAAGTTAGACAACATGTTTTGACGACACGCTGTGTACTGCCAGTTCTCATTTCTGCTAATTTTGCGTCTTATTTTAATTTTCGACACTGAGAAGACCGAAACACTACAAGAAGGTTTCTCTGCACACTTGTTCAGCTGGTCTGGGACTGATTTGATTTTCGCATCGCTGAAGGGGTACTACGTAGCACGAAGCTTTCCGTTGTGTTTACGCTGATTACAGGGTTATATCGTCATTTCTGAGTCTGCGTTTTTGATGGTTTGAATAGAACTTGAGAAGGTTGAGCCTGGATGCACGTTGACTGCTGCACAAGGACCGTTGCAACCGAAGTTATCCAGGATGGTAAGATAGTATTTATTGTCATATCTAAAGATATTCTTTTGTACGTAACCTTTTTCGCAGAAACACTGAACTGATACAATAGTTTGTGTATTGTGCGCTGTATGATTCCTTTGTTCATGTGTCAATCAATGTATGTGAGTCGAGTATCTCGAGTCATTTACCTTGATAAAATCAGTTAAGGAGAATGCTTTACGGTTTTCAGGATAATTTCTAATGAAAACTATAAACGGTTCGTTGTAAGTCATGGTATTTTATTTTTTGTGTCATTCATAGTCATGTTTCAAATTAACCACTTGTATGCCACATTAGTTACCTGTCCATAGGTTTGTGTGTGACATGTGTGCATATTTGACCCATTGAAACAGAAAGGGTTAGCAAGAGGGTTAATGCTTACTGAACCGTCGACCATCACTACGATAACTTTAGGTCTTGACGACCGAAGTTAGATATTGATGGGATATTTCATGCCCGTCATTTTCTTTCTTTTATTCGCCCTTGCTTCCAACCGTTGCTACCTTCTTACATTCTGTTTCCTGCCTACCAAACCTGCCCCGAGGCCTCGAACTTTTTAAGAGCCCTTCTTCATATTCCTCTGTAAAATTATACCCGTGTCCTGAGGCATATATCTACTACCACAGAATCTTATCTATATGCGTTATTCATTATTCTCTGATATAAATCTGCAGTCGTTGTGGTTTCACAGAAACGGGCTCTTGGTAAGTGATGTCTATCAGCCTCATGCTATGGCTTTAGCCGTAATAAGCAAACAACGTAGGCCTGATTATCTTTTCTTACGCGTAGACAGCTTAATTTAAAATTTTGATACGGCACATACCTAATGTTCCCGAAGGGATAATGTTGAATTTATATAGCACTGTTCATCTCGGTGTCATTGTCAAAACGCTTTACGAATATAATAGAAGTGCAATTGTAATTACTACGAGTAATTATAGTAGTGTCATGCTAAAAACGTAGACTGTAATATAAAAACAATCACATATCAATTTAGCAATATAAAAAAAAATTATTTAGAAACATAACAGCAAAGTATGATAACTTCTCAACATAAAAATTTGAACTCAACATGAGTGATGTCATTTGTTATTGTTGTTTTATTCGGTTCCAGAAGGTTTGTATTTGTAGTTTGACATAGGAAAACAGGAAAAAGAAAAGAATGAGTCTGTCGCAATTAATGAGTTCTACTTTGATCTCTTTTTGAAATACGTAGTTTATGTTATGGTTCCTATCATTGCCGGAGTGTTTTTTGGAAGACATCAAATGATATCATTTAAATCAAATAGATATCTTACGGCAGAGTGGTGGAGAAATCAACTCTGTTACTTTTTTTTCTTTTGTGGGAATGTTTCATCAGGTGGTAATCTCTTAATCACTCATCCACTACTACTTCCAGATTCAAGAAATTCAACATCTTTGTTGATGATTTCATGCACATTGTCACTAGTCGTCTTCACAGGATAATTTATGTTTACAGCTACTACTATGTTCTGTTCTATGCACGAAACAAAAAACGGATATCAATCCGAGGACGGCAAATTATTTAATTGATGATATACATCTCTCCTTGAAGCAAATGCGTTAATTTCACGATGATAACAACTATGCTTGTGATGTTATACAATTTTCATCATCATCATCATCACTATAGTCTGTATCATAAAGATTATAAATTCAATTCTTTATGCTTTAAAGGGATTGTATAGTTTTGGTTGAGACCTAATTTCAAGTTTCTAAATTTTTTTGGTGAGATAATGTGAAACTTCTTATGAAATGTGAAAGAGCATGTAATTCTATGAGGATTTCAAGGTTTATTTGACGAAAATTTGTTTTGAAATGGCTTAGATATCCAAAAAAAAAAAACAACGATTCTAATAGAGTGTGGGACCCACACTTTATTATGATCGCTTTGTTTTACTTTTTTTTTAAATGTTTCAGTCATTCCAAATCCGATTTTCATCAAATAAACTTTGTATTCCTGTTAAAATGGTATGCTCTGTACTATATCATAAGTGTTTTCTTGGTATCTCGCAAAAATTTAAAAGCCCAATTCTCATCTCCACCAATACTGTACCATCCCTTTAATCTCCTTCTCCTCCTCATCGTCTTCATCACCATTTCAAGGAGAACTAGGAGCACGCAGGAACTCTGCCGAAGTTATGAGGATCAAAGTATACGCAATGAATGAACTTATCTAACTCAAAATATTAATTCCAGTTTAGAAACCTACTAAGAATGATACTGGTAGAGCTTCACTCTCGATGCCTATGTAAACAAACACCTAAGTAGCCCAGCACCGTTCGCGCACACAC
Source organism: Diadema antillarum (assembly GCF_040938485.1). Taxonomy (NCBI): domain Eukaryota; kingdom Metazoa; phylum Echinodermata; class Echinoidea; order Diadematoida; family Diadematidae; genus Diadema; species Diadema antillarum. The sequence continues at coordinate 484,143 of NW_027271179.1, forward strand.
GCCGACAGACAACTCTCCAAACAATCGCTCTTCATTAGCAAGCAATGAAAAAAAAAAACATAGACAAGTTATATATCATTTGAAAGAGGAAAACAATCTCTTTAAGATGGTATATAACATGATGCCTTTAATGCCTAGTATAGTCATAGTACTCAGCGGAAGCGAATGACGTCATTCATTAGCCATTTTTTTCACTACGGGGTATTCCGTATGTGGCCCCTGCGGCGTTCGGACGAACTACGGAATATCCCGTAGATGGCCCGATATGGGTTAATTAGAGGAAATCATGCTAAACTGTAAACTTGGAGCACAATGAACTCACTTGAGCCTGAGAAATCCCCTACTCCATGTTTCGCTAAAACAGCTATGATGTGGCTTCGTCGATTCTAAAGTACCTTCGAATCCTATCTCATAGGTAATTTTAAATGATAGCATTGTCTTGATAAACCCATGACGAGTTAAAGACAGTTGTTGTTGAAAGTAATCCAAATGATGTCTTGGGGTAACAGCTAGGAGAAAGGTTAAAAATTAATCACTCTGTAAAGATGTTCTGGAATGTGCAGGTTCCCACAGCATTGTGGGGTCCTACCCAGGTTAAAGTAATTTTCATCTACCAGTCTACCACGAAAAATAGGACGGGACCCTATACCCTATATAGACAAGCATGGGGATCTTCTGTACAGACAGACAGCCAGACAGACAGACAGACAGACACACACACACACACACACACACACTCACTCACATGGGCACATGGGCACATACTCAGGCGTAGACACATGGACATGGTACTAAATGGTTTAAAAAGAAAGAGAAAAAGCCCAGGAAATCTCGCTAAGTAGGTCAGGTCTCGTTTAAACCAACAGAGATGCAGACGAGAAGGCGTAAAGTCTGGCTCTGGGAGATCAGTTGCTATACTAATCGAGGCATCTCCTAACTCTTACGCCGGTCGTCATGGAGGGTGTGTGACATTCTCCTTCCATCCCATGAGGCACTTTACAACGCATCATCCTTTAACTTACGAGGAGTGTGAGATGCACGTGGGCAAGGTTCAATCACATCCAAGTCATGAGAGTAGCTCGTTCGAATAGGAATTCAATTTTTTGCAGAGTATGTTTACCTCTTCTTCGTTTTGCATCTCACAATCGTCTTAGTACAGCCTCTTTGCTCTATGATCACTGATGCCTGCGATTATTTATAAAATAATGTAATTACTTCAGCGAACGGAAAGTGCTGTAAACAAATAAAGGTGTGATCGCACTTTCCCCACACTGGCAAGTGTGTTTCTTAAAGGACCCGTTGATTGTATGTAGAAAGTAACGTTGGCACAATTTCTTAGTCTCCCCTTCGCGCCCCATCCCAACCCCACCTCGCGGCCTATAGATGACAATGACTGTTTGAAGCTTTCTCGTTGTCATTAACCCATTCCATCCTGAATTCTGAATTACCCATAGACTTAATACAAAGGCCACCCAGTTTCCGTAGGGAATGAGTTAACAGATACTCCAGCTGGTACATGGTGTAGAGGCTGGACAGGGAGGTGCTAGAGGAGAGACAACTACCGCTCTCCTTTAAAGTCATGCGCGGCACCGTCGAGAAGTTATGCGTTCAACTACAGGTGTTACTCATGTGCTTTGACAAAAGAGAGCATCAATAATCGGGACTAGCTTTTTCACATCTAGAAATACTTGCCCATACTGCAATTCGCTCTCTCTTTCAATGTGATGGCAACAGTGAATTTGTGTACCTTGAATTGGAGCAGCGAATCAAGATGCAGTGTAAAACTGACAATTTTAACAGCAAATAGTTTAAAAGCACGCTGGAACACGCTTTAGCGGAGTACTTCATTTGAAAGATCAAAATATCCCAGATTAAAAGATAGAAAACTAACATGCGGAAATGTGCGCATTACAGAAACTTGATAGGTTTTTAAGAGGGCCTAATTTTCATTTCATTTCGATTTGCGCATTACGAAGAAACTAGAAATACATGTTTATGATATTGAATTCTTTCCTAAACTATTCTAAATCAATTAGAGTATTTCATTTAAAGTTTTACGGTGAAATAAAGCTTGTTATTCAACGAAAGGTGAAATGCGTTGTTCGTCTCCGAACTTCGTCTTGCAACTAGAGCGGTGCCGAGGATGACTTAGAAGCGTAGTGGAATGCTAGACATCCCATTGTAACGCCTTGAACCCAAACATGTGTATGCATGAATTACGAAGAGTTGCCACACCATCTCTTTAACACCTCCCTGGAACGTCCAAGGATGCGTAACTTCAATACTGTCTGCTTCCTCATGTTCATTGACGGACATATTCGCCTTCGTTGTAAGTTAAGTGTTTCATAGTTCTCACACAAAGGTATCTGTTTGTGTGTGTGTGTGTGGGGGGGGGGGGGGGCTACCTACATTTAGATATTGTCATCACTCTCCAAACTTCTTACAGCTGTCATTCTTCTTTTTTAATTAGAATTTACTTTCTATGCGCTTACAATGGATATTACATCACTTGCCTGCGGTGAAATTGTATAAGATTCACCAGCCTTGCATAATCTCCCCTGTGCAATCGTGATGATATTATGTAGTATGTGGTAAGCATTCTTGCCAGTTCGCAAAAAGTTCAAGGAACAATAATTTTTCTCATTAGTCAAATCGACAGGCAGTGCAATTTAAAATTTCTTTCATCCATCTATTCATTCATCCATCCTCTAATGACAAATGCTCACCCTGCAGGGAATATCAGCCTAATTGGGAAAAGAAGCAACCTAGGGCTATTGTTACTATACTAAATGTACATATAGACCTATGTATTCATCTTTACCGTTAGTCTTTGCGATGATACCAATCATCACTTTCCATTTACCCATCTCTCCCACCCTCACGCAAACACACACACACGCACCCCCCCCCCAACACACACACGACAACAACAACAACAATAAACGTTTACAACGTAGACACTACGTAATTTAAGAAAATCCTATAACTTGTTGTTGTGGCAGTGGAATAAATCAACTGATAACGTAATAACAGATAAATCTCTATTAAATTCATCCAAACATTAAAATGAGAAACAGACCTCAATATCGTGCCTTTAAGCTCATTCTTATTAGGTAAATCTCGTCTCTGTTAGCTTTTAGCATCGATTAGAGGGAATTTGTGAGGAAGAAATTAATGAATACGACTTTTTTTTCTCTCTCTGTCCATTTGGCAAATGGTTATCTCCATACCCCGCAAGAGTTAGAGCCCCGAGACGCTGTAGCGGGTGCGTGGTGGGTGGAGCGAACAAAGGAAACTATCCCATTCAGCTTTCGAAGATTTGGAATGAAAAATGACGAGGGAACATGGCGCGGGATAAATATACCCTGATCGTGATCTGCGTCGAAAATCCTCGGCGGGCGCAAGATATGTTGGTAATGATGACGTCGTCGTGGATCTGGGCGAAAGTGTTCGATGATGCCGGGTGGAATAACAGAAGCACTGTCTTCCCATGGTGCTGATAGTTGCAGCAAATTATTGAGGATTGCTACTGACCGGGGTAAAACGAGGTCATGAAACTTTATGTGTAAAGTCAGTCCTATATTGTGTAGGAAATCCTTGTCTATAATAACCTTTACTATCGTCTTAACTGTAATTGCAGGCATGGATGCAGTTACGTAGTATATATATAAATACATATATATTTATCTATTGATATATACATATATACAGATATATATGTATATATATATATATATATATATACATATATATGTGTGTGTGTATGTGTGTGTGTGTGTGTGCGTGTTCGTGTACCTTCTGTTTCTACAGTTATATTCTAGATTATAAATTAGATTGGTTTTATGACTAATTGGATTCATTCTTGCATTACTCCTACTAGCAAGATGTTTTTCGTATCATTTTGTGGGAGTTATTTCCTTATTCTTGCGTGGAATGATATTTGATTTGACCTGATCTTATTTCATTTATCCCTCTTTACATACATGAATACATGTATAACATTTAGTCAGTTGAACAAAGTTAACGAATGTAATAGTGGGAATAGTCTTGGGAACAGGTAAAATGATTGATATAAGCGTGCGGCATTGTTCATCATCGAGCATTATCATTTTATGCATATTGAAAATTTGAGATTTCACGTTAATGCGGTTCAATGATAAGATACAATTTAAATGAAACGAAGGAGATCATCATCACTAGCAGATGCTCAGATATACACATTATGCGTTTTATGCATATAAAATTATAACCCATGGAATAATTGCTATAGCTATTGATCAGTGAGATATTTTTGATGTAGAAACATGAAATTACAATAGTTTTGTCTATACCCAGGAATTCTTCAAGATGGACTTTCACCATGAATAGACTGAACGGACTCTCTAGTTTATGTAACCATGCAATCTGAGTCTTTTGATGCAATTCAAACGTATACAACATGTACAATGGTAGCTATCCGTCAAACAAAATCGTGCAAAACAGCAGTGCTTCATAATCATTACACAACTTACAAGTCTACCTGGTCAACCTGGATGATTTGGCTGCACTTGAAACATTTTGTACCACGACGTTACATGATGACTATTGCTTTTAGTAGTTGTGTGTTTATCATCAGAGATCTTTAAGGAAGTGGAGGATAATACTTACTATACACTTTCTGGTTTCGATCCAAAATACCTTAGATTCAGCACTAAAATTCCGGATGGAAATGTGTACAATACAAAGGAAAGATAGATGTAATGGATAGATGGATGAATGGATGGATAGATGAATAGAAATAGATAGACAGGGAATATATAAGTAGATATATGATAGGCAGGGAATTAATAAATAGATAGATAATGGGTATAGAGTTAGAGAGACTTTCACGAAGAAAGAGTTTATCTTATGTTTTAAAGCTTAATTCGTCATTGATCATATTGACTCTATGATGGAGAGAGTAACAGCATGGTATATGTTTGCGTTATCGTTTTCGAATCGAGCATATTCACATTTAGTCATAGTTTTCTGAATTGAACATAATATATATCCCTAATGAGACAGAGTCATTTTCAAGACAATGAGACGTACTGTTGGTACATTCAAACATAGATCAAGTTACGTGTTCGATAGACTGATAACAGAATGAAAAGATCTATTGTGTTGATTCAGAGCTATTTAGGATAGACATGACAGAGGAACAAACGGTGATCTGACTGAATTACAATAGAGTGCTTTGGTGGGATGGGGATGCAAAACGCTGTCTCTGAATAAGCAAACAGCTTGTAGAGACGTCAATCTGAAAAAGATAAAAAGTATAAGCTTATTTATATCGTATATATGAAGCGAAAGAGAAGCCAGGTTATCCGCTGTTCTGGCGTTATTGCGCTGATAACAGTAGATAGTTTAGCTATAAAAGGTGCGGTGAGTTGTGGTGCTCAACTAGCATGCGGTACGACGTGCCTTTTTTAATGCATGAGTTGTGTTTACTCAATGGTTTTATGTTGAAAAGACTCATGGAGAGTGACCCAAAATAACTTATGCTAAAAGGAGTCAGAAACCAACTAATCTTCGTAATTTGATATGATTTGTGCTTTATGATAGTGGATTTGAAAGGGAAAACTATATGCATGATTTCATTTGTTCGGGGAGGGAATGAATTATTTGGTCCGTGGTGTCGCATACATCTAAGGGCGAGGAGTTTGGGTTAGTTAAATAAAAGTCATTGCGATGGCGTGTGGGACACGAGTGTACATTGCAGCTTGAGATGAATAAAAAGAATAGGTAGTAATTTGTTGATGCATACATGGAAATAAAAAAAAGCAGATTTGTCGGGGCAAAGATTGTGTTCTTCTATGATTGTGAGTTATTTGAATAAAGGATTGGTATGAGCTAAATAGGCAGTTCAGTTTAGTTCAGTTCAATGACATTTGTTTCGAGCAAACGATGTACATGAGTGAAAGTTAATAACGATACGATCAATTTGAACATGCTGGGGGCGCGTGTCTAGAAATAAAGAACTTGTGTGGAGTGTGGCGGCCCTTGACATAAATGAATATGATATGTAGTGATAAACGAAATTATGATAGATGGAGATACAAAACAGAGATAAGGAAAAGGACAGACAGACACACAGACAAGGATAAAGACAGACGAAGACAGCTAGGGACATACATAATTATGACCTTAACATTGACGGCAGAATTCGTTAAAAATTCGAATAACTTTTTCCTGCGATAGAAATCACGAATCAATTCTAGATTTATAAAGTTTATACCACACATAGTATCACAGTAATTTACATATGGTAAACATGTGAAAACAAGAGTGTTATACACATTTAAAGGACTTATTTCTTAGCTAGTATATAGGTTAAACTTCCAAAGAATACCAATCCTATTTGAAATAGAAGTACATATTCATGAACTTGTTCCTTGCAGGTCAGGTCAAGGATTACGGTTTAAAAAATATATATAGACTTTATTTTTATAGACAGAAACACTTTCAATAGAAGTAATATGTGAATGATTTAGAATTGGTGCATATGCTAGTACAGATCGTATCTATACATTCAATGGCAATCTATTGCGTTTTTGCCAGTTCTGTATTCTGAATGTTAATGAGAGTGTTTGTGGATTAGTGTGAACGGAATATGTATTTGTGTCGTCAGTAAATAATATGAAATTAAGAAAATGTGATGAATTTATTATATCACCATTATTTGAGAACAAGGATGGGTCTCAGAATAGAACCCTGGGACGCACCACATGTGATATCATTGTGGGAAGAATTTTTTTTTATTAAAAAACTGTGTACGATTAGAAAGGTAGTTTTCAAACCAAGAAAGGACAATACCTTTTATGCCTAGTTTTGATAAGTTATATATTACGATTGTATGATCAGTTGTAGCAAAAGCTTTGTCTAAATAAAAAAAAATCAAATAGTTTGATCTTCATCAGACAAGTTGTTAATGATTTCATCCGCCTAACTGCATTATGGCATACTCGATTTATAACATAAAGTCCTTCTTGAAGCTAAATTGGTTTGGGTTGAGAGGTTGTTATCGACCAGAAATTTGTAAAGACGATTATAAGAAAAATACACGTACTACCCCAATACTTCGGTCCTTACACTGGCTTCCTGTAGAAAAAAAAGGTATTAACGTCAAGATTCTTCTTCTTGTCTACCGTACATTGCATAAATTTGCCCCTGCCTACCTTCAAAATACTCTTCATCTTCACCAAACCCCACGAAATCTCCGTTCATCGAACTCACAAAACTTACAGGTACCTCGAATCAAGTATAGTTGGGGGATCGTACTTCTCATACATGGGCCCAAAACTTTGGAATAGCCTTCCAAAATCTCTTCGACAAGCACCTTCTATTGATGCATCTAAAAAGAATCTCAAGACCTATCCTTTCAATTTAAATTGACGATTGGGTGATAATATTCAACTTAAGCAGGATCAACCTTTTTGAATGCTGGAATTACTTCGCCAGTTTTCATGGCGTCTGGAAATGTTCCCAAAATAAAAGAAGGATTGAACATATTAATCAATGGGGAGATGATTATTCAGCTGTCCGATTTTCCTTAAACTTCAGCTGATATGATCAACTAATATTGCTACTTACACTAATTTCAAATTAATATATGGGGTTTTGGTTCCCTTTAAAGCAGGTTTACACTTAGTCTATCATGGCCACAAGATTTATTGGTTTCAAAAGATGGCACAATTTTGATAATTTAATTTTCCATGATGGGAGGGATATGGATGATTCAAAATGTTCAGAAATGTAATGAGTAAAATCGTCAACATCAGAATTAGAAGCTAACTCGATATCAATAAGATATTCATTGAAAACGTGAGCGATCTCTGATGGGTCCTTAACATCAATCCATCTTTAGTTTTAACATCGGTAAAAGTTTGTAGCGTATAAGAAAGTGAATTGAAAGCTTCATCTGTTTACACATGGTAGTGTTAGTCACAGCCTGTATAACCTTACAAGCTAACGAGAAAATGAGATGCGGCTATCCCTTTACTATTCCCTCTTTCGTTTGTTCTCAAAACAGATTGTGATATTATGAAAATCATGCTTTTTTTGGGTCGTCAATTTAGAAACTGCAACACCTTTTCCCCCACGGAGTTAAGGTTGGGACGTTGTAACTGGACTTTGTAACTCTGTAACTGGATGTGAATCATGTTCAGGCCAATAAGAATCTGTTTTGTCAAGTAGTAGATAATAATGACGATTATACATCAATTACTACTTGTACCAAACATTCACTGTTTTGTGAAACTTTGTGAAACGATATTATTCTTATTTAGAGTTTCATTTCATAATTACTGTCATTCTCTGTGTGTGTTTTATTCTGTTTGAACACCGGTCCAAGAATCCCATCGTGACCTGTCTATTCCATTTCGCACAACGGTATCCCGTGTGTATTTGTCTTATATTTCATTCTTTCACTCAGCTTATCGCACTAATGTGTTTTGCTATAACAATTATGTAATCACAAATCGAAACTCCGTGAAGTGCGCTACTCCCAACTCAGGACAGGTCGTTTTGTTTAACAAAAACTAGAGAAATAATTGAATATAAACACACAGGAATTTCAGTGCCCTCTTCAATATTGTCTGACACGTCCTGACATACCTTAGAAAAGCCATTGAAGTTTGATGTCTCGCCGCGTATCTAGATAAGACAGGTAAACACGTACACACACACACACACACACACACGCACACACACGCACACCCCCCCCCACACACACACACACTTGCAGAGATGCATTTGCCTAAAGAAACATGCATTAAGTGTAAAAGAGGTTTCAAGATAAAAAGGTAAAAAGAATAGAAAAAAAGAGGGGCAGAGGGATTCGAAAAGTCAAGAAGTCGCTAATGTATCTCACTGACGTGTAAATTGTTTTTCTTAATAGCCATGTCCTCCGGGGACACCTGCGCCCTACAGACACACGCACGCGAACAGACATACGAGCACACACACATACATATATAGGCCCGCACGCACCCACACTATACAGACATACAGACAATGACGTGTGATGAAAATACCCATGACTGGCATTCCTTTAAGGTTGAAGTTAGTAGAGGTCCCTGTATGAACATGATGAAATCACCAGCAATGATGTGATCCTATTCATCTTTTGTAAGTGGTTATCATCTTAAGATATCATTCATCCGTTATGGTAGACATTGTTCTCAATTTTCATTTTAAACTGTGAATACATAAAACATGAAACAACAAGCGAGACAATCTTCTTCATTCAAAAAATGGTGGCAATTTGTGCTTCGGAGGAACCACGTTTATCCTGTTCAAAAAAAACAAAACAACTCGAATTTTAAGGAAATCTTAAGAGGTGTGGGAATAGATATGTTCTGCAAGCCATAATGGCCTCTGGGTTCCGATTTGGGCCAAGCGTGTGTGAGCCCTCGCCACAGCTCATTATACAAACTTATCACAGCTATAATCAGGGTCATTGTGTGCCACTGGGTTCCACGACATTTTGCTTCTGCGACAATTCTCTTGAAATATCTGCACCCTAATCCAAACATAGATTCCACTCACAAACATAACCTCAACCCTAGTCCGAATCTTCACATTAAACTAGACCTAAAAACCCTATCACAACTCTAACCCTAACACTAAGTCTTTGAAGAAAATATCAAAGATCGTAGCAATTGCCGTAGGAGCAAATGTCGTCTTACCATGCCACCGACATGAAAAATGAACTGGATGGTGTTAGATTTGGAAGAGGGCTATGAGACAGCTTAGATTATTGACTTCAAACATTCCCTCGTCCAGTATACAAACGCTCGAGCATTTTTGTCTGCATGGCCTTTAAACAACTGCTTTCATTAATGACACTGGGACAAAAATAATGTATAATCTCCTCCATTATAAACGCGGACCATCTGAAATGGGCGTTCATGAACCTCTGCTATTGACAACCATGGTATCTCAAGCTTACAGACAAGCCCTCTTATAAAAGTGTGTATGTTTGTATTTCTGTGTATGAAATGAATAAATGACCTTTCAATGCGCGATCTTCGGAGGCAATATCAACTCATATGATACACACGTACAAGCTCGTTTTCAAGTAATTGTTTGATAACAAGCTGGCAGTTAGTCACTCTCGATTTTACATTATCAATCAATTTTCCCCTCCTTACCAGGTCTTCTAAATTTGTGAAATTGTGCATTCAATTCCCAAATTTCACACGTCTCCATTAACGGCGTTCTGGACACACGAATCGAGTGCATACACGTTATGCTGATCACGTTATCGCGAAAGACTGCTTTTCTTTGTGTGTTCCCCCTATATCAATCAAACTGAAAAGCATTTTTTTTTTTGTATTCTATAGAAAAAATTAAGAGAATCATAGACACTTTTAGTTTTTAACTCTGACAAGATTCTGAGTATTAAACTAAATGTATCTAATTATTTTTATTGTTTTTTATCTGAGACGTGACTGTATAGTTTATACAGCTGTAACTTAAATTCAAGTGTTCGTGTGTGTTTGTAAGTTTGTTTTTATCCGAGAGTGACATGAATTTCCATTAGTGCCGGAGCAACCAGTTTCGAGTTTTCCATTTTCTTGGCTGGAACAGAGATTAGCATGCATAAAGCGAGATGCTTTGTGCCCACTGAACGATGACTACAGAGATCAACTTCCTGAATAGGTTCAAATCCGAAAAAAAGGGAAAAATGAATAAAGAAAAATAGTGAATATTCATTTGAAACATTGCCAAATCAGCCAGGGGTAAAGAGATTTAATAATCAAGTTTTTGCGTATATATTCACTTAGAATTAAAAAAAAAAACCCACACACACCATGAAATCAAACAACAACGACAAGCATCTCGGAGAGAGACAATGGTAAACATTGATTTGATACATCGTTCAGTGATTTCCTTTTTAACTCTTGTTACGATCTCACTTTGATCGTTGCATGTAAACGGTCTATGTTCCGGTTTATGACAGTGTAAGGTTGTATGCTTCGCTTTAACTCTCTCATTTCATACCACTGGTATCAGAGTTACTTTGTTGCAGGGTCCTGAGAACGTTTTACCAGTTCTCCTAAAAGATATATCGTCTAAAGAATAAACTCTACATTTCAGCGATAAACTCATCGCAAAGTCGTTGTTGTTAGTTGTTACTTGTTAGTTCACAAACAATGTAAACGAAATTACCGCTCATGAAATGTCTTTTCACGGACTCATCAACGTTGGTACGTTCCATCCCCTTTTTTGTCCCTTTGCTAGAGAATTACACGCCATGTTGGTTATGACCAGGGGTTACGCTGGACATTAACACTGGGCAAAAGTGTACTTTCAAGTGTCGGCCATTTTGTCACGTCTGGACACAAGGGGCGATACATTAACGAAAAGGTCAATCAAATTTAGTATTTTATGATCGCAATGTGAAGACAAGAATACAGTAATCTCCCAGGAAACAGCGTCTCTTTTTATCAGAGCTTGAATTTCTCCCCCTTTACGTGCAACAGTTATCTGAATCAGTCTGGTTGTTGGTATTTCAAAGAACTATGACTTCATATACTGTGTAAACTTTCTGCTGGGAATTTCACGAAGCTAGGAGACGCATTCATCACAATCATAACTCCGCAGACATGCTAGTGGGCGTATGTTGCACGCCTACTCGCCCCATCCTGCGAATATGATACACCTTTCTCCCTTCAGACCTATGTGCCATGAATTGTAATGTACAACGCATTACTTAGTCATACTTTCGAACAAAAAAAAATCTCGGCGTTCTCATTTACTCGAACCCTCTCTCTTGCTCCGAATTTGATCCATCAACGAACAGAAATCATCTTTCTAATTGATCTTAAAGTTACCACTGTCTCCAATTCAAGAGATATCATCTCAATGTTTGTGTTCATTTTTATACATATATGAACACCGGTGAAATTTAAAGTAATCCGAGATCAAACATAGACGTAAATTATGTACATTTTTTGGACCCTGAGATTTCATTGGTTAACACCATGATGTGGAATCTCAGCGAGGAGATGACTTAATTAACCCATAAAATCTCCGATCATTTTAGACACATAACCCCGCTTGGATTATAGAAGTCAAGATAAAAAAAGGAATGGATGATGTCTTGACATCATATCTACTATAATGCTACTTCAGCAACGATGACTCTTTATTTAGAGGAGTTGTACCTGAACGGTTTGAATGAGAAAAAAAAGTCTTCATATTCTTTTTCTTTTCAACAAACCAGGGCTTTAGAGATTAAAGGCAGTAATATAATCACTTGAGTTGCATTTGCAATCATAGCTGATACTTTTTTTTTAACTGGATTGTAATAAAACTGTCACTGTATGACATTTGATGGTACCATCTAAGTCACTTGAACATCGTGTGCAGCTTCCAGTGAAGGTAACGGCTTTTTCACGTGTCTTCAGACTGCTTCACTATGTTTTGCTACGAATTTAGTGTCTCTTATAAGCGTGTGCCCGCTTGTAAGAGACTGTTCTTGGATCCCTCCCTCTCTCTCTCTCTCTCTCTCTCTCCCTCTCTCTCTCCCTTATGAAAAATATACCTGAGTGATCATATCCGAAGAGTAGGTGAGATTAGCAAAAGAAGGTTGCAGGGTCAAGACAAATGTCAAGGGAGAATGTGGGATTTATCATTTGTGTCAAAAATTACCAAGATTGGTAAGGGATATGTTTTGACAATGCAAGCACGTACCTCATGTTCCCTGTCTGTAATGCAGCTGGTATAAACAATGCTAAATTATGACCAGCAATTACCAATAAGAAGACAAGTGAATGTTACTTAAAAGTTTGAAATCATCTCTTAGTTACCTATTTCGTAGTAGGCCCTAGGTAAGTTATAATTGACATAATTATGTGAGAACTCGTCGAGGCACTTTCTCTTCTGGAAAGCTTGGAAGTTTTTCTTAACTCGAAAGATATAAAGATTTGTTTTGAGATGCTGTTTTCCCCTTGCTTCCCAAATAAAAGCCGAGAGGGAAACATTGTACATTTCTGATCTGCCGTTTCAGCGCTAGCCTGGTTTTCTACGTCGGATATCCAAAGCATCAAGACTGATCAAAGGAATAACCAGCCACATTGTAAACATCGGCGAAGTTAATCTCATCTGCGATGTCATCATTTGTCAATACACTTTGGTCATTATTTTTGATAGTCCTCGTCAGCACTCTGGGAGGCTGTCCAGGGCTGAAGGAGTGGCTGAAGATACAATTGTATAATAATGTATGGCTAGTCTTTGATATGGTCATGCGTCACAGATCCCTGCCCTTTTTCTACAAACCAGGAAATCTATTTATATCCATGTATTCGATAATTCATTCGATGCGTGTGATACCAAGGAATGTATTTAGCTCGCTGGTTTTCCAGGAATCGAAGCAGGTGTTTCTCTGGCGATATTGCATCAGTCATAAAAAAACGCGTATTCTTTCACATATTTCAACTTCCGCCGGAACAAAGAGGAGAAGACACTCACCACGGAATAATAAAATGCTGCAAGTTGAGCGGCACTTGCGTAATAACATGCACTAACATGCAGCAGAGACAATGTGCGAGTTGTGTATGTGACAAGATTAGACAAATCCAGGGTTGAAAGAAGGTTCTCCAATGACACATTCCATCACAACAAACATCACATTCTTGTCAAACTTTCTTTAATTCTTGGATTCTCTTTCTCATCCTTCGCCCTTTCCATGATCTATAGGGCTGTCTCGTATGGATGAGATGGCTTTGATTTCTAAATGTTCGCCTTGTTTGTTTTGCTTCATGATCAATCAGGATTTAAAATGCCCGCTAGCAATAGGGCACAGTCAATAAACATCCCATGTTTGAACTTGATACTAACCACATTCATACCATTGTACAACGCCTACTGAATGTACTTAATACTTAGTTTTCTCGTCAATTTGTCCCACTGAATAAAGTGAACACAAATATCTACTTCGTAACAGATCAGAAAATATCAGTATCTTCATCCCTGTGACTACAGATTTGAAGTCCTGTTATTCAAATACAATCATTATTTTGTTCTTCATGTTACACAGCAGAAAATGTAATTATAGCAGCGTAAAAAGAACCCGAAGGCCATACCTCATTGGTGGGGATGAGGTTCTACAGACTCTTCTTACGCAGAATAAGCTTAGGGTCCAATCCTTGACAAGATGTTTTACCAACAAGTTCGTTTTACACGTGTGCACGGCTACTTGTCAATGCTAGGTGAAGGCAGGGTTCCCTGGATGAGGAGTGTTATTGCTAGGAGGCTACCCTGACAGCCCTACCTAAACGAAAAAAGAGTATGGTGTTAATATTTGCATTATCGTACAACGTTGTCATAATCGCTATATGTACGAATTACCACTGTTAATATCGTCATTTCACAGTGTTAATTAGCTATGTGACCATGCATCACAAAACAAACAAAAAGTCGCACCCTTTGATTTTACGGGAGGACTCAAAACAGGTGAAATGGGTGGAGTTTTTCATATTTTCTGAAAGAGCTATCCTTCTTTTACATTTTTTTCTTTAGTTTGGGATCATAACACAAAGGGGAAAAATGAGTTTTCAGCAGTTTTTCTATACAACTCTTTTTAGGGGGGAGAGTAGAATGATCAGGTTTATATTGGAGGCCCCCTTTTATTTATTGAAATCCTTTGTACTATTACCACTGCTGATATTATCATTTCACAGTGTTCATTACCTAAAATATTACGACCATTCTTATCATTTGTAACAATATACACTGCACTCCCGTTATAACGAACACGGTTATAACGAAATTCCAGTTCCAACGAAATGAAAATCCAGGTCGCAAATTATCGGCTTTATATCTTTTATTGTTTACTTGTTCGGTTATAACGACATTTCGATATAACGAAAGAAAACTGCCGGTCCCGAGGATTTCGTTATAACGGGAGTCCACTATAGTAGTAATAGTGATGGTAGTAGTAGTAGTAGTAGTAGTAGTAGTAGTAGTAGTAGTAGTAGCAGTAGTAGTAGTAGTAATATTAGTAATGTAATTGTAATGATAATACAATATTAGTTATGAGACTTTGACGTCGAAGACCAAGTGTAAAATGAACTCTGATTAACCTTCAAAGCGAAAGTCTTGAGAACAGAAGAGGGAAGTTTGAATGGATGGTGTTCCTTATTTTGAGGTTTCATTGATCTCAAAATAAAATACTAGTAAGGTTTACTATTCAGAAGATTCATTATTTGGAAACACACAAATTTTGTTTGCCTAGATATTCGTTTATCCAAAATGGAATAAGGTTCGTTAAACCGAAAATGAGAAAACAAGAAGAAAAGGTGTACGTACTAACGAATCTTTGGAATTACGAACTTTATTTCGTTTTCAAATTAACGAACCTTTAGAATCATAAACTTGTTTTTTGTTTTTTCATTTGCGGATTAAAGAACCTTCCGAAAAAAAAGACCCTTCAGAATAACGAACTTTTAGAATAATGAACAGTCGGAATAACGAATTGTAACCAGATAACCGTATGAACAGTGGTACAGTTTTCAGCTGGCAGCTGATTCAATGAATACTCTACTGGCCTATACAGCCATAAAATGGCTCAGCTTTCTTAACACCGATCGTTGCCATTGTTTACCCACTGTATAGCGATGGAGGGCCAACCACAACTGTGGATACACGAGTATGACGTGTGCACAACTAACACAATATGTGAAACAAAGGCAAGCAAAAATGAAGAGTGTTCATACACAATATGCACAATACGTACTCTTGTCTACTCTATGTAGTCCCCTCATGAATCGATCGTGCAAAATGAAAAAAAAAGTGGGGTGGGGTGAGAAGGAGGAATAAAATTTCAGGTGATTCCCCTTGTGTTCACCATGGACCTACTACAAAAGTAGGTCCCTGTACTCGCTCTAACAAACAAAAGACATTTTAATAATGTAAAGCGAAGAAGCACATTATAAACAAAATTTTTTACAAGTACCTAGGGTAGGCTTTCATGCAATAAGAAAATTGCTGTCTCTCTGATTCTCTCCGATAATCTTCTTCCTTGGCAAAGAGCACACACAGTCGCTGTCTCGCTGTCAAAAAGATCATAATTTCGATGTCGTCAAGCTGACACCATCGTGCCTTACCGCAACAAGGGGTCAAGCAACTAGGGCTTCAAATCTCCGAACCCCCCAATTCCCTTAGGCTAAGATCAATGCACACCCCATTATGTAGGTCTGAGTAACGACTCGTTACACGGCATGGATAACGTATTACCATACACTGCGGGGCTAATCAATTCAACCGAGAGTCGAGATTCCTCGCCGCGTGTTCTTTTTTTAAGCTTACTTTCTTTACTTGTGTACATTTTTGCCTTGCGAGCAGCAACCGGAAAGTTGTGTGACACCCCCCCCCCCCCAATTGATTTAAAGAGTTCCTTTCTTGTGACGTCACGGTAAGAACGAAAGGGAAGGATGAATAGCTGCAGGTGTAATGCTACGAGGAACGGAAGTGATAATGACGTAATATAGATTTATCTGTCCTTGATTGACCTACAATATTCCTATTCATCCTTGTCTTCTCTGTAATGATCCCCTATGGCCTGCTATCAAGCCGTCATTTGTCCAAGCCCTTTGCTGGCAGAGTCGTTATCTATATGGAGGCCTGCATGAACGCAGTTTCTATTTGCGTATCAACAAGAGGTCATCAATTGAAGCGCCACCCGGTTTTTGCTTTGTACTGGTTACCCGAACCGTTGACTGTGTCACATCAATGCCATGGTACTTTCTATAGTCAATCCTTTTACGAATAATTTCCAAGCAAGGATTACATGTCAGTTAAGCTGAAATAGAAGGGAAAAGGTGTCCAGTCGTACCAAGTGACCTACAATCGAAATGATAGTGTTTTCGCTGCAAGCTGTTGATCATCTTTGTCCGATTTGATTTAGTTTAACTTTCTTCCTGTTTTAATATCTGCCATACATACATCCTAAGGAGGAGTGATATTCTGTAATTGACAATATTTTAAATGATGATAAGACTCACGTATTAATGATCTAAAGACTCATTTGTTCGTTTGTTTGTTTGTTTGCTTGCCTTTTGTCAGTTTCCCAATGTGAAATACTTTAATCCTGCTCAGCAGTTTCATCACCTCATCTCTTTCCCTTTTCTTTATATCCGCTGACCATTTCACTCATATCACCCTAAGGACTATTTCAAAGAAAGTTATGAACATCAAATCCAAAATGTTTGCCATTTCACAATATGTATAAGTTGTGCTTCAACATAATCATTCTGAATTGCCTAATAACAGGTCTGCATGCCTCAAGTCACAGTTTGGTGTAACCTACGACTGGGTAAACATGTTCATTGCATGCAACCAAATGCACATCAAAGGTGTACCTATATCATTTATGAGATTACGGAAAGTCGCATCCTTTTGTTTAGTATACCCTGTAGTAATACCTTAAAGGGGTTGTATAATTTTGGTTGAGACTAAATTTCAGGTTTCTAACATTTTTGTTGAGATAATGAGAAACCTCTTACGAAATGTGAAAGAGCATGTAATTCCAAGAAGAATTCGACGTTTATATCATTAAAATTGTTTTTGAAATGGCTGAGATATCTATAAAAGAGCAATCCTAATAAGATATGGGACCCACCTTTTATTATGATCGCTTTGTTTCACTTTGTTTTTGGATATCTCAGCCATCCCAAAACCGATTTACATCAAATAAACTTTGAATTCCTCTTAAAATTGCATGCTTTGTGCTATTTCATAAGTGGTTTCTTGGTATCTCGCAAAAAGTGAAAAGTCCACTCCTCATCTCCACTAATATTGTAGCAACCCTTTAAGTATTGCAATACTTCATGAAGTACATAAACAGCACACCATATTATAATATTTTCTCTCAAACAATATGCTTCATCTTGTCACTGTTACTTCATAATCCATTTCACCCATAATGCACAGATTGGATGCTTCCTCGGCTGTGTAGGCCTATTTCTCTCTCAATTGGATACGAAATTTTCAGGTCATATCATTTGAGTGATATTCGATATTTTAATCTATTTTTACTGCTACAATCTGTAAAACAGAGTCAATTGAAAATGGATTTACAATTTGCAAATATATGTACATTTGCCTACTTCACTCGGTGTAGTTTTTTCTTATTCCCGCACTCCTTATTCTCAAGTTGCTCCTCTGTTGTGAATGATTAAGTTGCTTCTCTATTGTGAATGATTATTCCATAATCACCACTCCATCCCAGTCTACCGTGAAAATGTCCTCGAGCGGCTATGGTAATCAACTCTTCGATTTTCTCCCCTTCAATACAGAGGTTGTCTTTCCTATTTTGAGAGTTGTTCGCCGTGGCTCCGGAATGCCAACTATATCAAATTGTAGATCAGAGCAGGTGTTACCATGTTTGAGATATTCCTAAGTAGCCCCACCATATACAGCTGGTGTGCACTACAATCAGCCAGCTACACCTGAGGGGAATTTGACCTTACCTGACTACGGAGCTCATTGATCACTTCGAGTCTGCTTTCACCCATCTTCAATCGGGTCTATACCAAGATTCGAATATTGACGCGACTACACTATGACACCAAACTGTCATGCCTCTGAGCGTGGGCGTAATCAATAACTGTTTCCACTCACACCATCCGGCGGTTAATGGACTGTTTTGCATGCAATAACAACGATAACGTGTTCCTTTGTGATTGAGATATATGGACAAAAAAGCTGTTTTTCCTTTTCTTTTTTTCAATTACTTGTCTGTGATTTCATAAACTTGTGGAGTCTTATCTATTCATCTTTTCAATTATCATAATATTACATTAAATTTATCCAAAAAAAATGGCAGTCCTCGCAGCAAATTTATTGCTGCGTTAATGTCAACGATTAAAAGAAAATAATGACTAATAAACTGGGTACAATATCACAACGCAGTCATAATGATTGTGCAGATTGGGTATAATATATATCGCATTTTCTGTTTATGTTTATCTGCATCATTATTCTGATCTTGAACTTCATATACATCAATATATCTATATATATCTCACATAATATGTGTTTGTGTGAAGGCATAGTTGCATAAAGTGTATGCCATTATGCATGCACATACACGTAAAACAGATTTTTTTCTTGTATCTATGAATTTGTGATCCTTTTGCTTCAAACCAGAAATATATGAGTATTCCTGATTTCTCTCAGATGCCATGTTACTATATTTACGACGAAAAAGAAATCCGTCTGAATTGATTTAGGAGTCACTAGTTCTGACACCGCAATCCTGTAATACAATAACGATGCAAGAAACAGTCTGGGTTGATCTATGTTAAATGAAAGCAAGAGATTATTAAGCAGATGGGTGAAAATTGAGGTGGTGTTTTCTTCCATTTTGTTTCCCTCTAGAGGGAGAGGGAGACAAAATTGATCTATTCTGGAAGGTCGCGTGTTCTCATGGTTAATAACGCATGATAAATTAGCACGCATCGCTGTTTGTGTGTGTGTGTGTGTGTGTGTGTGTGTGTGTGTGTGTGCGGAGTGGTGATGGTGGGAGGGGTTGTTGCAGATGGAAAGACGTATTTCAAGGCCTACACGTGAGGAAGGAATACGTCGAAGCATTTCGTTTATAGAAAACTTGAGTGAGCATAGAATCCATACGAAGAACACACTGCCGACAAAATCAGCGAAATCGGGGGGGGGGGCATTTCAATGAGCGTTTTGTCTGACAAATTTGTCTGACAAATTTGCTCTCAGCCAATCAAATGCAAGGATTATGATAGCTTATAACAGTTTGTCAGAGAAAATATCAGACGAAACGCTTCAGGAAATGCCCCCAGAGCTAAAGACATATACTTGTTATTACTTCTTGTAAGTTTTACCACTTAGCTAACGAGCAAGTTCAGAGTTGGCTCATGTAAGCATGATGGGTACATGACTTTTTTTCTTTCTCTCTATCTCAGTTGGTTTGGCATTTCAATTGTTTCACAAAATGCAGGAGCTTGCCCGACGAAACAATTTATGGAATTCATCAGTCATATTCAAACAAAGAAGAAATCCATTTCATTATTTTTAATTAAATGTATTGACCATCGTTTTTGTCTGTTTGTTTTTTTTCTTCGATATTCCAAATACTACTTTTGCTGTCAGGTGCACGTGTTTGCCAACACCAAGGATTATTCTATTCATGTTTAATCATTGCATCATCATGATCACAGGTGCTTATCTCAGCGAATTTAAAAGCCAGTATGTCTTGTTGGTACATATGACTTTTTTTTTTCTTCTGCTCATGCACAAAGTGGAACCCTGCACTAACTTATTGGGCTGAACACATTATACATAAAGGCATGTTTAATGGTTCCTGTTGCTTTACACATTGTAGTTTGTTTGTTTTGTTTGTTTCTTTGTTTTTTTTTGCTAGCGAGGTATCTAACGCATTGAAAGTGATATCATAAGAAGTTTCTTGTACTGTTTTCTTTTTTTTAAATTAGAACTGTCAATAATTTTTCAAAAGGATGTGGAGCATGATACTTTAAGCGGTTTTAAATTCCTCACTTTCTCCCCATTTGATGTACAGATGGTAGAATGGGGCAAAGTGTCAATGAGGGCGTCTTCCAACAACAAGCTGATAGTGGTCGCTGTGGCAGTTCTGTTGCTGTGCGTCTGTGTTGCGGCGGGTCAGGGATGGCACTGCGGACGGGCCGCCCAGACCATCATGTCAATGTGCGATAGCTGCTACGCCAGCCTCGACAAACGAGGTTCATCGAAATCATCATATACACCAGCAAGTAAGAAGACAACGTGAACAATTTTTGCTTTGAATGTAATAAAGTGGTAGGGTTGAGAAAAAAGAGATCATAATGAGCTTTTTCAAATCAATGTTCGACGTCTGTAATAAAAAAAAACAACCTCAGAACCATTCATTTTCTTGAGTTAATTTATTTCGTTACTCATAACGTTGAAATAATAGACAAGTCCTACACTAACTCAACCTCCCCCCCCCCCCATCTTCCCGCCGCCAGCATGGTGATCGAATCCATTTTTTCGGCATTTGCCATGTCTAACTTTCTCTCACATTTGATGGTACTCAGTCACAAATTACGTGTGGGGTGTGAATGCTAACTGTTGTTGCATTTAAATTATCTTTTGCTACGGAATACACAGAACACTGGGAATTTAAGAACATTCACAGCAGTCTTTCCTTTTTGAAGGGACTCAAATTGCATTAACCATTCTAAAAACACGATACATGCAAGGAATGCTCCTTTTTATACAAAAGTCGGGTTACTCTTTCAGCTATGATACGACGCGTGCTAATTTTCATCGTTAAGTGAAGCAAATGTGATAGCCGTAAAGAGCGTCAGGGGTAGGATCTATTAATGGAATTCTTTCTCAGGTGGTCTTGCAGTAAGTGATTGCCATCGAAAGGAGAGAAAGAAGTGAAAAGGACTGTGAAACACCATGAAATACAACATTCTTTTCCAGCAAACTTGTATAGGGTGAATAAGATAGGTGGGATGTATCTCCCCACCCCCTGCACTGTTCAGCGGCAAACTGTCAAACAACAAAGTGTCACTTTTCATCGAAGCGTAATGTCCATGTATTGTATTACATCGCCTTTATGTCATATTCGCCATTTTCCCTATGCCTTGTTCAGCAAATTAGTATTATCTAAAGCTATATTGCCCAAGACTCGTTAAATAGCACATTTCTGCCAAGCCCGTTTGACCGTACATGGTTTAGTTACAGAAACATTGCACGGCTGTAAGAAAGTTTTCTTTATCTGTCTGTTTGTCTGTCTGTACGACTCTCTCAAAATAAAAGAAGAAATTGATCAACAAATGAAATGTTAATAATGATAAAATATATTCACGAGTATAAGATGTGAAGAGTTTCATTGAAAAAATTGTCTGAACGCCATCTTTGAACAATCTGAAGTACGTCCGTCATCAGATAAAGACAAATAAAACCTTTCTATAGATATCTCACTTTTAACATATCAAGGAATATCAAAGTTAAAAAACGTTCGACTTATCATATTTGATGCATATGTGTGTATAGGTCAGTTGTATCAGTAAACATGCTACATATAACAATTTTGCAATAAAATATGAGAAAATATATCTACAAGTAATTTTTTTCACTAAACCATAACTGTAGACGGTTTAGTCCATATAGAAGCAATGTTTACATTTGTATATTTTACGATACTTGACATTGATGATACTGATAAACACTGGTTGTTTTTATCCCTAACTCACATTTCAGAACTATTTTGAAGCACTAAAGCTGGGTTTTTGTTTCATCTGTAAATGGTGAATAATTAATTTAATGTCTCTTGTTCAAAGCGGTAACAGAAATTGATTGAATTAGAGAATTTTAATTTCAACCGTAAGTCGATAATTCACAAAACAACAAAAGAAAGCACTTTAAAGGGATCGTACAGTTTTGGTTGAGACCTAATTTCAGGTTTCTAACATTTTTCGGTGAGATAATGAGAAACCTCTTCTGAAATATGACAGAGCATGTAATTCTATGAGGAATTCAACATTTATTTGATGAAAATTGGTTTTGAAATGGCTGAGATATCAAAAAAGAGCGATTCTAATAAAGTGTGGGACCCAGTGACTTTATTACGATCGCTTTGTTTTACTTTGTTTTTGGATGTTTCAGTCATTTCAAACCCGATTTTCATCAAATAAACTTTGAATTCCTCTTAATGTGGTGTGCTCTGTACTATATCATAAGTGGTTTTTTGGTATCTCGCAAAAAGTTAAAAGCCCAATTCTCATCTCCACCAATACTGCTGTACCATCCCTAAGACGTCGAACATGCAGGACAGTCCACTGTTGGTAGTACGTGTACAGTACAGTTGTAGTTGCTGAATCATCATTATTGCTTTGTATAGGGCCTATATGATGATTTTCTTGCGTAGCAAAATCCTAATATTGTTGAACGATGGTTTTAAATCCAAGTCAATGTTCTCTTTTCATTCTTTTCTCAACTCCACGCAGAGCCTTCCTTCACAAACGAAACGCAGCGCACTTCCTCCGATCGGCAACGCGAGTTTTGCATACGCCCTCTCTCGGCGGGGACTCCACGCTCTACTCCGTGGAGAGGAGGAGCGGGCACCGCGGATTTGTCAGCGAGTGCTGCAACGCGTCCTGCGAGCCGCGGGAAATGATCCTGTACTGCTGCGAGGAGAGGCAGCGGAGTGGGCGGTTTTCACAGACTCCTGAGAGCATAACACGTAGCAGACCTAGTACCAAGCAGTAGTAACATTTCAGATCCACGGCAGCTAGGTTTCAGTTCATTTATTCAGTATCAATTCGATAGGTGCTTCTGAGGGAAAAAAGAAATAACCTAGAATGCGATGAAATAGGGCTGCACTTTTATGATTCTAGATTTCAAATTTGACACCGAACAAAGCCGTTAATAAGTAAAAGTAACTTTATGAACTCCATGAAAAGACGAGCCTCGTCCAGTTGATACAATACCCGAAAATAAATGCACTCATGCCCTCGTAAACTTTACTGCAGTAAAACATCACTGTCATAACGTTCAGTAAATTGTGAGTATTATTTTGGTCGTACAGAATGTGAGAAGGGTTCAGGTATGGGGTCATATCGTGAATACCCACTCAGTGTGATTATTCCTGTTTTAGCATTTAACTATATGCAAGCGGTACAACACAGTATAGACATAGACCCTTATTCTGTAACCACTGTCTTATGAAATTGGGAAGGTTAAAAAAATATCTTGGAGTGAAGATTTTCCCAAGTACTGTGCCAGTGCTTGTGTTTATGTTAATGAAGTTATTTGTTATGAAATAATTTTTGCGACAGTACTCATAAATTATGACTACATAAATTTGTCAATTCATTATGACGTAAACATTTGTGACCCTGCATCACATGACCAACAAAAAGTCTCACCTCATGATTTTACGTGAGAACTCCAAAAAGGTGAATGGATCAACCAAGTCAATCTCGTGTTTTCTATATTTTCTGAAAGAGCTATTCTTCTTCTACATCAACCATTTTTAGGTTTTGGGTCATACAATGAATGGGAAAGTGTGTTTTCAGCAGCCTTTCTCTGACCCTTTTTTTTTTGTAGTAGAGTTGAGTGACCGATATGTCATTTTTCATTTCTTGAAAATCCTTTGAACACCCTTTACTTTCAACGCTAATAACTTTTGAAAGGAGAATGCTAACGCCTTGTAAGTTGACATTAATCATGGACAGAATTCCAGGTACGTTGTAATGATAATTTCTTCAAAGTTGCTGCTGCGGTGGTTTACTTATTAAATTTGTCCCATACAGCCAGCACCAGCACGGTTTGGTAAAGATTAAGCACTTGAATATACCCTGTACTTCAGAGCCTCTTTTCTCAGTTCACGCTTTTTCAGAGTGTGCGCGTTCTCTCCAATAGTACTTGTACTTAGATAAGCTTGGAGAGTCCATCTATGTTCATTTTAAAGCTTGAAGAGTGTGTACATACTTTCATAATCTGCCCTTAACTAAAAATCCATGTCTGGCGACTTATTGTTGGTTTTGTGCAGGATTACATTTGGTACTTTATTCATGCATGATTCATTACCACAAACTTGTATTGACATTGATCGGACATTTTGAGTAATGTAGTGACGGGTAAGCAATTTTGTAAGAGATTTGGACAAAAAGAGAAAAAAAGGTTACACTTATTGATGAATCAATTTTTATTTCAAGTTTTCAGTGTTTTAGCGAGGAATGGTTCCCCTCTTACTTTTGGGGAAATTAATCATAATCAAAAATTTATGTCACGTGCACGCGAATAGTTTGAATAAAGTGACGTCTGATTTCGCTTGGCTCGTGTGTTGCTTGTTGAAAGTAATGATGTACAGTACTCGTAAAAAATAACGGCTACTATTGTTGGGGAACGAATGAAACGGAACTTGACCAATATTGGGTTTTCCTCTGGAATTCTTCTAGAACTTAACTTCATGGACTGCATTATAACCTGTCTGCTTTACGCTGGCTGCAAAAAGCCAAAAATACAGTGTATAACTTCGTCTAATAGTGGAACCATGGTATTCAGGCATAGGACCAAGAGTCGTTTTGGTGTACAGCATATCGTTCACTTACAGACGACATCTCATTTCTTGAAAGCTTAGTTTCTCATTTATCATAGTTTGTATAAGGTAGCTGAAGTTTGAATGACTTTTCCGTATCTTTGGGTAAAGATGAAGGCAAGCGACATGGTGCTTTACGACACTACTTGTTCACCCATCAAGATTCACGTTCAAAGGACTTGAACCACGATATGTTCTGCTAATGGCTACTGAAACCATCCAATATTTTGTGCAGATGCCATATTGGGACATCACCTAGATATAGGCATAGACGACCACTCTCCAATCAGTTGTTATCGCTGTGGAAATCTATAAACGTAAAAAGGCCGTTTTGTTATGCCATGAATTTTGATGTAGATGTTCATGCAATGAAGTTGTAAATTATTTCGTGACATTGAAAATACGTTACGGGTTATACCTATTCGCCTCATTCTGGAAAGGCCGTTATATTTTTGATAAGTTATTGCTTGGATGTGGAATCGTTTTGATGCATACAAGAAATTGGTGAATAAAGCTTGATTTATTGTTTTATGTCAACGAATATAGATGGCTTCAATTTGTTTCATTATTACGAGGGAGAACGTGATTTCAAATGAAAAGTTATTTATTCTGATACAGTATTTGGAAAGCATGCTTGAAGGCAACATGTTACACTGAAATGATATTAACTGATGAAAAAAAATACATTTTCGAGGGTCACAACGATACAATAACTAAGTCATATTGTTAGCTTTTAGAATACTGGCACAGATATACTGCACAGCGATTTACATGACAGACTCTGTTTGTACAGACTCTGTTAGTACATGTATCGAGTTCCCACTGTATTTTCTCATCACATTCGCCAAAGCTCTACATCGCACGAGGTATAGCTTCCTCTTACGCAAAACCACGAGTTTATAGGTGGTACCCGCAATGCACTAAATCAATGTCTGACCAAGGAGGTTCTAGAGAATAGAGTCACAACCGTCTTATTTCCTTTGCTAGATGTTCGAAGCCGGCGCTCAAAAATATTTGAAGCATGCGCCAAACAGGATTGCCGCGCAGATACGAAGACAATTGACTCGTGTCTCATTGCATAATCACCAACTACTTTCAAAGGAAGATATGTCTTTGCGATGGTAATTGCTTTTCGCTATCCCTTCTTAAAAAAAGGTAGGGCCACAATACAGACACGAGGATGCGCGAATAGAAATTGAGCAAAAGATGCTGAAATAAAGATGAAAATTTATCCACTGGGCATACCCGGGCACTAATCTGATATCTATCAATAAAGAATTATACTTGAAGATTATTCCATATTAGTTTCATATATGGAAATTAAGCGGAAAAGTGATAAAACCAGCTTTCCAGGATGGTACAGTTTTAAACATTTTCACATTATTTAGCTCTGATATACACTTTTGCACAAATTTTTGGACGGGATTGACTTTTGTTTTACATGCTTTATCATTAAGTGAAATTTCATGTCAATAAATAAATAAGCAAAATATGGCCAACATTATGATAACGTTCAAAATGAATCTTAAAATTGCTCAGCAAGACGGCGGCGTCGAACATCGATCATCAAAGGCACAAGTACACCTGTGGAATTCTTTTGTACATCAATAGAAATCTGACAACTGTTTGAATAACACAGCCAGTTGGAACTCCATGTATAAAACCCTCTTGGTCTGACTGCAGTGGAAGTTGGAAGCCAAGAGTCAAGAATTGTAGCAGTTCATGTCTTATCAGTCCGGGAGCAAAATTCAGATTTTCGGCCTAAAATTTTACCGTCCGCTCAATGTTTGTTTGTTTGTTTGTCTGTTTTGATGCTTTCAACTTGCTCTTTGACCTTTGAGGTTGACCCTATACATGGCCCAAAACTTTTCCCTCGTAAATTTTAACTGTAATACAAGGTACCCTGCTTATGTACACAGTAAGCTTCATGAAAATACTGTCAGGCATTGCAAAGATATGGGGAAATAGTGAGGTTTCAAATTGACGGGTGACCTTGAGCGTGTGCATCCATAGCTACAAGGTACGACTTCGTCCACTCATACATGATACATACAGCTGTAATAATATGCCAAGTTTTATCTCGACACTCCCAACGGTTCTTAAGTCACGCTGTCGACAAAATAGATTACGGACAGAAGAACGGACGGACGGACAAGCCGAAAACAGAATGCCTCCGACAACACTTCGTAGCGGAGGTACCAAAACATAACGAATATGTACATGTATACTATACACAAAATAACATCATTCTTCAACTACAGAACCTTTACGTTACGATAAGCCCCCCCCCCCCCCCCCCAAAAAAAAAAAAAAAGACATGCTGCTTAAATTTTACAATGAAACTATATAGCGACAAGACAAGTTTGAATCAGTACTGTATACATGTATAGCGATGACAACCGATACGCACAATACATATTATGGATAAGTCATAATATACGTGTTGTACTTGACATGGCAAGGTTATTATACAGATATGGGTGCCCATCAGTTTTCTGCCGCATGGATGTTCGGGAGCACAGAACCATGATTATAGCACTGTAATAGGAGATGACAGAAGGTGGATTAAACTGTACAGGTGTAGTTACATTTCAAATGCAGAAGCGACTGACGGAGCTAGGCATCCAGCAAGATTTTGACATACCTTCAACATACATGTACATTCTGTATTTTGCTTTACATGTACATTGTATTTTAAACGCAACTGCCTATAGTTGATTCTCTATGTAGACTGCTTTCCTTCTCTTTTCAAATGCAGGTAGTGCTGCATTGCATGGAAGTAGAAACATGTATACAAGTACAATGTATAACAAAACTTGATAATGCATCTCCTAAAAATGCAAAAGATTAGTGCAGTTCCTTCATCACATTTTGCTGACATGACTTGTTTGTTCGATAAGGAAAATTGACAAGTCAATTAAATTTTGAGAAACTTTACTGGACGAGACAGTTGATCATTTTGTAGACTACGACAAACGACATTTGTGTGTGTGTGCGTGTGTGTGTGTGTGTGTGTGTGTGTGATTTGAAAGCAAATTGCTTTGTGCATATGTATTAAAAACCCCTAATAAGCCTTAAAATATTATACACACATTATACCTTTACTTCACATAATACCTAAATTTACGTCCTCTTCAAAATTGCAAAAAATACAAAAATAAAAAACGAACGGAACACACAACTTGGTAGTCAGGGACTGTAACAGAAAAGTGCACCGAGGCAGCGACATATTGAGAGTTGATGTGTTACTCGCACTCGTACTAAGTAATATAGGGTGCTGGCAGTGTTTGCTGCAGATGGTATCAGACTTCTCTAAAATCTCACGGAGATGAATTGTTACCCTGCAAAATCATGTTCCTTCAATGCTTGTGGCAAATGTGGAACAAGTGTAATGGATCTTCTTTGAGGAACCGGATTTGAAAAAGGTACAGAAACTAAAGATCATGCATGCAAAAGAAAGCAGTGTGTACAGCAGCCTTACAGCGCTGATTGTAAAAGTTAAGTATGCCAGCAGTCCAACAGTCATTTACAGTAAGTCATGTGCGTAAAAAAAATAATCATGACTTTTAATTATACATTACAATTTTACACCTATTTGACTTTAGCTCTAACCGATTATTGCAATGAACGTGATAATTACATGTATGTGAATGCGTCTTATATCATCAGATACGGCGAAGTTTCAGCTAGATCACCAAAGAAAAGGTCAGTATTTCATGAGGTTTTTTTTTTGATTTTTGATTTTTTTCCCCAAAGACAATTCCTGATTTTTAGTCTGCTCTTCCATAATACGTTTCTCCTCTTCTCGAGGTAAGACTGCGTCTCCGTTAACCTGAAGTGGTTCCCTCCAATTACTTTTACTCACTGAGTTGTCACTCCATGCTGAGGAAACATCATCTTGTGGAGCACATCAGTGATGTTCCTGTTTCAACCCAGCCATTCCCGTCAAATGACATGGATTCAGGCTTGAAGAAAGTAAGGTAGAACTGACATTCTGCTCTGATTGAGACTTTTCACATAAGTCCTGCTCCATTTTCAACTCGCAATTTTCGACTTTAATAACTTGACGGAGTTCTTCTATTTTCGCTGTACTTTCACTGCGCAAAATGCTATCAACAGTACTCTGTAAAGGTACGTCGCAAATACCGCTATGAGGTGACTTGAACAGAAGCGCACTATCTTCTTTGTGTGTATCTAATTCATGATCGGGATACTCCTGTTTCAACACGATTTTTTTCCGTTAAGTGACGCGCAGCGCGGTCTGAAAGTGAGGCAGAAAAGGGAGTCTGCTCTGATTGAGACTTTCCGCACATGTCCCTCCTTTGCAACCGCGAAAACGTCCGTTTTGACATCTTTAGGGAGTTCTTGCACTTTCTCTGTTGTTTCAATGCGCGAGATATCTTCGACCTTACCCTGTGACGGTGATCCGCAAATATCGTTATGACATGACTGGAGCCGAGCTTCATTATCTTGTTTATATGTTTCACGCTGAGGATGAGAATGTATACACGGCTTCAACTCTGAGATGACCGCTCCTTGTTTTGCTTTTCGACATCTAACGAATTGTCCCAATTTATTACGACATATCTTTTTTTTTGGCCGCCCAACTGCAGGTGTGTTTCCATCACGACTGTTAGCTGTATTCACACATACATGGAACGTATTAGAGTCACCTAATTTGGGGTATTGAATGTACCAACGATGATGTACAGCATCATCTTGGTGTCCAATGAATCGTCCTTTACTGTCACGCTGGTGAACCCTTTTAGACGTACCGACAGACGCCTCCTCTGATGGCACGGGTTCAGCAGGACTGTTGGATGCGTCCTTACGTCTAGAATTATCCGTCTGTCGGAGGCTCTTTTGAGAGTCCGCGTTACTACACAGATGAGACCCGTCATCTAGGTGTCCACTGGATCGTCCTTTGCTGTCACGCAGGCGAACCCTTTTAAACGTACCGACAGATATCTCCTCTGATGACACTGGTTCAGCAAGACTGCTGGATGCGTCCTTACGTCTAGAACTATCCGTCTGTCGGAGGCTCTTTTGAGAGTCTGCGTTCCTACACAGATGTGACCCATCATCTAGTTGTCCAATGGATCGTTCTTTACTGTCACGCAGGCGAACCCTTTTAGACGTACCGAAAGACACCTCTTCTGATGACACTGGTTCAGCAGGACTGCTGGATGCGTCCTTACGTCTAGAATTATCCGTCTGTCGGAGGCTCTTTTGAGAGTCTGCGTTCCTACACAGATGTGACCCATCATCTAGTTGTCCAATGGATCGTTCTTTACTGTCACGCAGGCGAACCCTTTTAGACGTACCGAAAGACACCTCTTCTGATGACACTGGTTCAGCAGGACTGTTGGATGCGTCCTTACGTCTAGAATTATCCGTCTGTCGGAGGCTCTTTTGAGAGTCCGCGTTCCTTGACATGCATCGTTCTGTACTGTGACGGTGGAGACCCCGTTCAGATACATCTGGACAAACCTTCCCTAATGACATTTTTTCATCAGGACTGTTCGATGTGTTATCAACTCTAGAGTGATACTGCCGCAGGGTCTTTCGAGACTCAGTGTTCTCACATGTATTCGAACAATTTGCGGCATCATTATCATTCGTTCTTCCATGATGTGCTCGGGATCGATGTGGAGAGCGGTCTTTTTGGACCTGTGCCAACCGTCTGTTAGTACACTCGCGTGCACCTTCGTTTACCTTCATTTTCATTATTTCAGTCTTTTCTTGTACACATGCTGTTTCTGTTGTTTGTCGTATCGGTCGTGCAAATACACCCATGTGTTTACACTCTGCATTGATTTTGCTTGTGATTTGATTCATCAAACTTGCTGGACCTTTTAAGAACATCTGTTCATTATGATTGGAACACATGGACTGCAACACTCTACTGACATATTCATCGACACTGTACTGAGAAGGTGACGTAATTTCTCCACACAAGTTTCCTTGGTAAGGTTGCAACTGGATTCTTTTCGATTTGTTGTGCGAGACATCCTTATCATCAGGCGATTTTCTGCACTCTTTTGCTGTGGTTTGCACTGAAAAGTGCGGTGACGGTCTTGTACCTGTGTCTTCGGATACGGCATAATCAGTATCAGTCCCCATCCGCCCTCTTTGTTCTTGTGTTCCTGTGTTGCTTAAACTGTATACTCGCACTATCTTCGGGCATGCCAGGTTATTTACCACATCTTGTGCATTTTGTGTATGTTTCAAGTTTTTATCGGCCTCCATAGAAAGTAAGTCATCACTGCTATTATTGGACTCGTCCGAACTTTCCTTATTGTTCCTTTTCACACACCATTCATCATCGCTGTCCTCTAACCACCCGTCGTCACTGGTGTTGCCGTCATCATGCAGTGCAATGTCTAGCAGGGCTGTTTCCATTTTGGAGCGTTTCCTTTTTACGATAGTCTTTGTGATATCCATGTCGCTGTCCTCTCACACGAGCAAGGAACATAGATCATGAGAACTCAGACATATTCAGTTCTGCTAAAGATCCTCAGAATTTTCCTGCACAGAACGACAAAAAAAACAACAATATCATTACACAGTAGCTCATTGATAGCGATATTGGAAACATGAAAAAAAAAGAGAATTATGATAGCGACAGTGAACGATTATTTTTCATGTTAAGCATAATACAATCGGACTGAGATATTATGACATTCAGATTCAAGCTCCAACTGTCATGGATTTTAACGTACAACAATACATGCTGCTACGCCTGCCGGAGTGATGATCGTTGGAATTTTGTTTGTTGAGGTCCTCCTGAGCTTTCTGCCCTCAGGGGAATCTTATAAGCACCACCTTCATAGCTGGCATTTTTAAAATGATTTTTAATAAATAAAGGATGATTCCTGCCGAGTGCCTGAACTTAACCGGCACCTTTCGGTGATGTACATGAGGTAATGAATTTGATGGTCATAGCTCAAAGCTATGAAAGGTTGTGGAGAAGACACCACAATACTACAATGTATATGTACAGTGCTTGTTAGTGCTTAAAAGTTTGTCGACATTTTGACTCTTGGCCTTGACGGACTTGACCCATATTTGAATTTGATCGGAATCTTGTTATATCATAGTGGTGGTGTGAGTTTGGTGGTCAAAGCTAAAATCTGTGGAAAGTTATAGAGTACACATCATCACTGTAAGTACAGTGCTTATCAGAGCAAGTTCATTGACCATTTGACCTTTGACATTGTCGGACTTCACCCATATTCAATCTTGACCGGCATCTTTAGGTTATGTGGTGCGAGTTTGTTATAGACATAGCTCGAAGCTGTGGAAAACTAGAGAATACACCAAATTGTTGATGACGCAGCCGACGAGGAGGACGACGGAAGAATGACGCCTAAGATCTGTCTGTCTCGCTCTTGCTCCGCGGGAGAGACAAAAGCCTTCTATAAAACTGTACTGTCCCCGCAAGAAATCTACTCCTTTTATTCATTTGTGATAAGCCTTTCTGATGGCCAATGAATTAAAAGCAAAGACCAAGAGAGAAAAAATTGAAAGAGAGGTGAGGCATTGAGTGTTTGTTCCAAAATCATCGTGTCACTGGCTTGAACTGGTTTTTGACAGCTCAGTGGTAGTGCCGCAGCTCAGTATGTATAGAATTAGGCGACGGAGGGTCGAATCCAACCTGAGAGTTCCTTCTTTTTCGCTTAATATTCATAGCGCAGTGTATTATAAACACTAAACAAAAAGTAAGTTCCCCCTAAAACAAACATCAATATTTTATGAATCAGGAACCTTTGAGGAAATCTGAATACAGGATCATGTAGCTGTAGTTCTCGGCTACCTTTCATGTGAAATTCAGTGGATATCACTGGGTCACGCTTGAGTGAGCATGACTTAAAGTCAAAATGATCACTTTTTGAAGTTCACAAGCCCAATTTTGCAACTTTAATTTGGTGATATCGGAACAAATTTCAATTTTCCAGGATAAAAAGGCATGCAACGTATAATTTATGTGCTTCTTATCATACCATGTGACTTGTGCACAAAATTTCACGGTTGAGTGAACACGGGGTGAAAATTACCAAAATGGCCGATTTGACATGTTTCTCGTGGTAATTTCTACCAGCTGAGAGTGCATTCGGGTGTTGAACAGTTTTAACACTCAATTCATGTAATTTCACGGTTGAATGAGCACATTAAAAAAAGAAAAATAACAATTTAAATTGTGCAGTCAGAAGTGCGATAATTTTGCGCACTGAAATCAACTGTATGATGTTTTTTTATACTGTGCTAACACCCAAACGCATATCAGTGACCACCTGACATTTCAGTCACGCTTCAATAATCACGTGAGCCTCGAAACCCTTTTTTTTAACCTACATAATGAAAAATTGGCAGTTTGGCCATAATCCCCGTGGTAAGTTCATGTGAAGAGGAGGAATTTATGCTTTTGAAAGCAATGGCTTTTGCATGCAATGTGGTTTATTTTACGGTTGAATAATCACATTATGAAACAATGATTTATCTTTTTAATATTAAAACCATCAAGCAGGTGTTGCATTGATCTTCTGCATTTAAAATCAACTGAAAAACATTTCATTATTGCGTTTAGGACCGATATTAATGTCTCAGTGATCCTTGACATTCCTTCAAAATTTTACACGTCAAAGGGTACATGGTGCCGGAAACCCTCCTTATAATCCATGGCTACCTTCGATTAAATATCGAAGTATTCGTGGGGAAATTGGTCTGCCTTTAGTTCGATGAAATCACCTTGTTGGAGCAGAGATGATAAATTATGCAAATTAAATCTTCGGGCCTTTGTTCTCGCTACTGAATACTAATTTTGGCATTAAGTTCTTGATCTTTGTGAAGTCATGCATTAACTCAAAGGGAAAATAAATGCAATCAATCATTGACATGGTACCAAATTTCACTTTTGTTCAACATCAATATCCTCCAGTTCTGCACATACGCATGGAGAGTCTGGAGACAGATATTGATTATGGTGAGAAACATGTAGTGGCCTTTGTTGTTCATGTGGTGTTGATGATTGTGACGGTGATGATAGTTGCTTAAAATGTTGGTTGACTATTATGCGATCGTTATGGCAATATAACACAGATTGGGGAGCATCTGCACTCACTTGTTAGGCTCTATCCACTGACGACGCTGAACAAGTCTTCAAAACCAACCATATGTAAATCTTACTGTTTTTCTGATAAACTCGGTTTATCAAGTGATAAACTCAGTTTATCAAATTGATAAACAGAGTTTATCGCTGATAAACACAGTTTATCAGAAGAACTGTGTTTATCATTTGATAAACTCATTTTATCAAAGAAAAACTGTGTTTATCAGTTGATAAACACTGTTTTTCACTGATAAACTCTGTTTATCAGTGAAAAACAGTGTTTATCGACTTATTACACAAACGGCTTGCCATAAGCGTGACCCAGTGATATCCACTGAATTTCACATGAAAGGTAGCCGAGAACTACAGCTACATGATCCTGTATTCAGATTTCCTCAAAGGTTCCCGATTCATGAATTACACAGGTTTGTTTTAGGGGGAACTTACTTTTTGTTTAGTGTTTAGATCGTTCACCTTTACCTAGAGTGAGCATAACTTGTATGTTTCCATGTTAGTTGATACTGATAATTATGATTTGATATATTTTACATTCCAGGGAAACATGCAGGTTATGCTCAGCAGGCCCGTGGCCAGGATTTTTCAAGGGGGGGTGCGGTCACTAAAAAAACGGACCTTCGGTACCAATACCAATGATGACACACACACA
Source organism: Diadema antillarum (assembly GCF_040938485.1). NCBI lineage: Eukaryota > Metazoa > Echinodermata > Echinoidea > Diadematoida > Diadematidae > Diadema > Diadema antillarum. The sequence goes on from NW_027271179.1 coordinate 519,027, forward strand.
CACACACACACGCACACACACACAATTATATAAAATATATATATATATATATATATATATATATTCTTTGGACGACCGAACTACGAAAGTTGTATAAGAATTTGCGCGCGAAGCGCGCCGCAAATTGTAAATTTTGACTGTTTTAATTACGTTTTAAAGTCTCGAGGAAATTTGTATTTTTGTCTGTTGCATGCAATCGCGTTACGGTATTTCATCTATAGGAAATAGTAAAAACTCATTTTGCCAGGAAGTTGCAAAGTTTAATTGTGTTCGAGACTCTGTGCGCGTAGCGCGCCGCAAAATTGAGAATAGTGATTTTCCTGGTGTTGTTTTAACTTTTTTTTTTCTATTGTATACCCGCGTTAGCAGGCCTGAAGCCAGGATTTTTAAAGGAAGGGGGGATTGCGTTAATTAACAAAACGGTCCTTTGATACTGTCCCGGGAGGGGTAGCGACAATTAAAAGGTGGACACCATGCTCATACATGGACTTTCAAAATGGCCCCTAAACGAGTAATGATCATATGATTTTTTCGGGCCTTAAAAACAAATATTCCTTAAATGTTTCCTGCTCCCTAAAGAAGTACTTCATCATAATTGAACAATATACCATTTTCCCAAATTTCGGCCTTTTTGATACCCTTTGATTATATACGCTCGTACATCACACTTTCCATCTAATCCGTGAGAAAAAAACGACCCCTATTACGCGTTTTCTTTAGCGAGTATGGTCACGGTGTCCACCTTTCAGTTGGAGTTTTCCATCCCATTGGATGCTGTTTGGAAGATGAAACATTCACTTTACTATACAGTATATCAGCCGTTGGTATGCGAGTTTGTCAAAAACGAAAATAAATAAGAAAATTTTTTAAACAAAATGAATTGTAAATGTGAACCATTTATATTTTGCCTCCTTGTGGTAGGATATTTCCAGCATTTCCGAACTTTCAAATAATCATTTTAGATTTAATAATATTAAAGGTAGTAGATCCGATTCGCAAACATCTCCAATATCAGTCAAATGTCATATTAACCATCATGCTAAGAAGGTTTTCTTTGTGAAATTTGGAGGTCAGTGAAATTCAAAAACATCCGTTAGCCATTGGAAGAAGTTGAGTGCAAATTCAGACCTCAGGCTTAGTGCTCAGATGTTTTCCTATTTGATTTGATCTGTCTTACTGTGCACACTAAGATACATACTAGAATGGTTATTTCTTATTTATTAAATTATAGTAGCATATTTGGTTACTAGCTGTCTCTAGCCATTTTCGAATTTGGGCTGCAAAGAGATCCACTACCTTTAAGTTAGAAGAGAGATAAGTAAATAATGATAAAATAAACAAACAAAAAAGAATGAGTTTCTTTTGTAATACTATCTGACAAACTTTTTACTTTACCATTTTACTTCATAGCTCAGCACTTTCCATTCTCTCTCATACCCTCTTACGGGTCGGGTGAATTCTTTTGTTGGAACCGTAAGCAAATGCCAGCTGAAGGCGAGTAGGCAAGTGTGTTTAAAAGCATTAGATTATGCACGGAGATCGTACAGTTACTTGATAGATGATCTTTTCTCGAATGTTGGTACTAGCAAAAGGGCTAGAAAAAGCAGCTATTATAATTCGTTAGGCATGCATAATGGCCCAATGAGTGTTACAAGAGAACTGGAGTAAGACAGGCCTTTCATTTTGTTTTGTCTCTCCTGATCGTTCGTAAGAAATGCTAATTCATGACCACCTTTTCACAATTTGATTGGAGCATCCATTCATAATGGAAAATAGTTGACATGATAATCTATCCCCAGGCATTATCATGCCAACATGTACTTATATATACATGTACTATATCTTTGTGAGACGTAGATATAAAATGTCTCAGGTTTTCGATTATAGTAATTTCGAGGAAATTTCTTTAATTTTTATCATATATGTAAACTTGAGGCTATTAGATTTTCATCCACTTATCTCTGTTCCTGTGAAAAAATGCAAGTGTCAGCCTCAATGCCATCCACGAATCGCACGTACTCGGGCGGCCAGTGGAAAAAAAAAAAACACCGGTCACACGCGCCAAGGGCCATGGCATGCAGTGCCAATATAATAATAGCTCGCACAAATTGATACACAACATTTGTGTTTGTGTGCATGGGGACGATCCGATGGTTCATACAACAAAAGGGTTTCGTACAATTATTTTTAACATTGTTAAACGTACTCTTCCACATTTACGTAGCATATAATGTGTCTTTATATTTATTTGGATTGTTATCTTGAGAATTGCTAAAAACCGTTATTATGAAAAAGTGGACCTTTCAGAATTGGGGGGGGGGGGTGCGTACGCACCCGACGCCCCCCCCCCCCCCCCCCCCTGGCTACGGGCCTGCTCAGTCTAGGGCAAGGTGCATTCCAATGTCTTGTAAATTAATCATTGGGGAATAATCACCTCCCGCAGATATAACAAGTGAACACGGCAGATCTTGAAATTTTCCCTACGATGACATCATCAAAGTAAAAGCGGTGATAACTGACTCGAAAGACAGTCTGCTCACCGATAGAACATTTGGGGAAAATCGAACTGGAAAATGACCGAGATATGCACAAAATATGTCAACGACAATTACACCATAAACTCAAGGAGAATTCCGGGCCAGTTAAAGAGCCCTGAAATCCAAATGCATGTTGATTTGCGTTGATTTATGATACCCTCAACATCATTTTTGCGGTGAAACGAATATCTAGAAACATTACATATATCTTTAACGACATTTTCTTCTGTTTTTCTTCAAATTACTTGGGAACGCCCACACACACACACACAAAAAAATCCTTCCAAACCAGTATTCCTCAGATGACCTCATCTGTCAGTCATTGCTAAAGTACTGAAATGTTTAACAAAAGACATTGGAATGCACCTTCCCCTCGACTCAGCATAACTTGCATGTTTCTGTGATATTAATTTGACAAACAAAAGATATGGCGAGGGAACATGGCAATTATACCAAATCATATGGCTGTTTACTTATCTTTAGAACTGTCAGGACTTGGCCCTGTTGCATCCTAAAAGTTGCAATGAAACATATACATTTATCAGATTTATAACTAAATAGAAATTGTATCTGATAAGCCAGGTATCAGCAAATAAGAAGTGAGAATTTAAGGACTTATGTTTGATTTTCTGACTAATGTTTGATCTCATTTTTTTTCTTTGTTGCAACAGAGCCCTACTTGTATAAAGAAGAAATAAATAATTCTTTTAAGTGAATAGACCATGGTAGGGTGGGACATTAAGCAAAGTGGGATTAGAGTTAGACCAAACAAAGTAGTATGTAATTTGGATTTCCCCTAACGTTACAATTTAGATACATCAAGCTGCTGAGCAGTTTGCCAAGATTGGGCGCATGTATTATGCGAGGGACAATTCCTCTAGATTTCTAAAAAATAATAATAAAATAAAACAAAAGTAGACTCTACTTGTAAATTTAATTATAAGATATAATGAACCACGCTAGTTACGCTTTATTGTGCAGGGCAGCATTCTGCACCAATTTGAATGGACTTGCACACAGCTTAAAGGGTGTGTATACAGTTCTGGTCGAGGTGCGGATTTAGCTTTTAACGTTTTGCAAGATATCAGAAACCACTCTGTGAGATGTCAAAGAGCATGCAATTCTAAGGGGTATCAAACGTTTATTTGATGAAAATCGGTTTTGAAATGGCTGAGATCTCCAAAATAATTAAGGTGAAACAAAGATATCCTAATAAAGTTGTGGCCTGTCGCCTTTTATTATTATGACTTTTTTGATATCTCAGCCATTTGAAAACCAATTTTCATCAGTTAAACGTTGAATCCTTCTTAAAATTACACGCTATTTCATATTTCATAAGAGGCTTCTCATTATCTCACTTAAGAATGTTCAAAACATGAATCCCAAACTCAACCAGCACTGTACAGTCCCTTTAACACACGGAGTGAACCGTCCTACAATGTATCTTTATACTGCTGCCATGTGTTGGAGGCGTACCCATTGCCGTTGTACTGTACGCGTACTGTACACAAGCTGCACGTGATACGCCGTTGCATTTGTCACCGATTGTGCACAGATTACAGTAAGTAGTACTGTAGCAGGTTCACCTCCCTGGTACTGTAGTAGCCTAACCCGACCAGACGCCGTGTGCAGCCGACTACAGTATACAGCGACAGGGCTTTATAAACAGGTATACACTGAATAGTGAACAGTGAATAGTGGAGCGCGTCGCCTGTACAATAACACGTCGGACTTCCTATAGTATTAGACCCTGCCTTAGACCCGTATGCAGCCTTATTTTACAGAAGTGCGAGGTTTACTTACATTTTCGTGTTTCAGCTAACATTTTACGGTTGCCCTTTTCACAAGCCGTAGAGTATTTCGACTTTCTGCCGGCTGCTTCCCGCAGTAGTCAAATACATGTACGACGTGCGAGGTGACGATGGACTGCATCCTCGTTCAGTGTCTTGACAAGTCTTCTACTAGAGCATCACTGCACTCGCAGTGCTCGTACTCGTAAACGAACAGCTGAAACCAAGTACATGTACATGTACATGTACATATACATGTGTGTCTTCTAAAGAAGTCAACATCATCGCTAGGAAGTGTGATGAGACAATATTTATTCTCGATTTTCTTCTACATTTTTTTAATAACATGTACATATTGACTGAGAACTCTCTTTTATTTTTGCAACACCATCAAAGAAATGCAATACGTACTGTGCACGTACATGTATAGGACTACCTACTCACTGCCTACAGAGGGCGAGCTATAATGTCTCTTATAACAAGTAGGGTTGGAACACGTGGGTTGGAATGATCTCTATCGAAATGCATGGATCTTTGGCTGCGTTTATCATCTTTTCCCTGTTTGAAATGGCTTTCAAAAGCCGTTTCCAAAGCCCTTTAGAAGTACGGCTTCCAAAATAGTTGCGTTTATCAACTCATCGCGAACACGAAAACTAGCCTTGTCATTGCGCAGCTGCATTGCGCATTTTCGTTCGTAACTGCAGTACAATTAAAAGCCGTTTCAAGACAGGTTTATTGCGTTTATCTCACTTCAAAGGGCTTCTAATAACAGGTTTCTGGAAACCTGCTTCGGAAACCTGTTTCAGAAAGGCTTTCCGAACCCCATTATCAAAACAGCTCTTCGTTTATCATCTCGTAAAAATTCCCTGACAGCCGTTTGGAAAACCTGTTTCTGCCGAGAAAAAGAGTTGATAAACGCACCGTTAATTTTGTTACATCTAGAGATAAGTGGTTGCAATGCGTTGTGTTTTACACATACGCGATCAGGGAAATGGTAAACACCATGTAGTGAGGTGCAGTTGTTTTCTACAGAAAAAAAATGAAAATGTACTGGTGAGTTTGGGCAGAGCGCCAATTTTCTGTTTCGTGTAATGAAAAATAATAAATTATTGAAATATTTATTTTATGCAGGTTTTGGTATGAAAGAGACAGAAACAATCGACTGTTGTTGTAATAGTATCATTATCAAAGAAACAAAGTGAATCTGAAATTAAACAAAAATTCTTGTAAGCTAACGTAAGCATATTAGTTTAAAAATACAACAACACACATTTTCAATTATGCTTATAAAAACACGACATAGGTGGAAAAAATGCATTTAAAACAGTAGAGCCTATATGGTGCGGCATATCAAACTTGCAATCTCATCACTTGCAAAAGATTCCACACGTCGCATTGCATTCCGACTCAGTTCAATTGGCATATACTTATGTATTAATACACGTCATTCTATGATACGGTTTGATTAATTTATTTCTACTTGACTCCATCTTTCATGAAAGCATAATGCAGCTCATATCCTATCGAGCGAAATTACAAAAAGAAAAAAAAATCTACACCAGGGACAATGTATAAAAAAGAAGGTAAAACAAAGAGGTGGGTCCTACCTTTCATTTGGGCCTCTTTGTTTCTGGATATGAGACATTTCAAACCAATTTTCATCAAATAAAGTTTGTATTCCTTGTATTATGCTCTTTCATATTTCGTAAGAGGTTTCTCATTATCTCTCTCTCTCTCTCTCTCTCTCTCTCTTTCTCTCTCTCACACACACACACACACAATAGTTCGAATTCTATAATGCCACATCGCAGCCAAAACTACGCCATCCTTTTAAAGCCTTACAATCGTGGCGAGTGGTTTGTTTGTTTCCCCCAGTAGCGTAACTACAGGGGGGGGGGGGGCACGTGCCCCTCCCCCCATCCGCTGGCAAAAAAAAAAAAAACTTAAAGGGATAGTACAGTATTGGTGGAGATGAGAATTGGGCTTTTAACTTTTTGCGAGATACCAAGAAAACACTTATGATATAGTACAGAGCATACCATTTTAAGAGGAATTCAAAGTTTATTTGATGAAAATAGGGTTTGGAATGACTGAAACATCCAAAAATAAAGTAAAACAAAGCAATCGTAATAAAGTGTGGGTCCCACACTTTATTAGAATTGCTCTTTTTTGGATATCTCGGCCATTTGAAAACCAATTTTCATCAAATAAACGTTGAATCCTTCTTAAAATTACATGCTCTTTCATATTTCATAAGAGGTTTCTCATTATCTCACGTAGGAATGTTCAAAACATGAACCCCCTCCTCAACCAGTACTGTACACTCCCTTTAACAAAATGGTATCATTCAAGAGTTAGTAAACTGCTTTTGAAATCGACATGAAAGGGTGATAAAGAAATAAGATATTTTTCTAAGATTTCTTTTAACCATAATTAAAGAGGTATATAGTGTGAAACACTGTTAAAAAAAGCCCGGAGCCGACAAAAGATTGTGATTCAGCGTGATTCCTGGTTGGCGTTCTGAATATAAGCAGGATGTTCGCAGTGTACTCAGAACATCCGAAACGGCAAAAAGAGTCTCTGCAATGTTGCGCAATGTGATGTAGAATGTACACCTTTGTACCTTACGCTTCGTTATATCAAAGCTAGATCATTGATATTGCAGTGTTGCTTTACATACTATAATCTATATCAAAATGCCTTGCATTGCCAATAATAAGACTTGATCTGGAATATTTCCTAACTTTTCCATGTATATAAAACACACACACACACACACACACACACAAACACAATTAGGGGATGCTCTAAAGTGCAGATTTTGGACATCCTTCCCCCGCTTGGTCACTTCGACGCCCCGTCGCTGGTCATACCTCCCCCAATCATGAACATAAACCGACACCCCATTGGCGAATCCGGGGGGGGGGGGGGGCGCCCCCTTTTGATTTCCAAAGCGAAAAAATATAGCTACAAACGGCAGTTTTTGGACTGTGAAATGTCAAAAATTTCAAGCTTGCTCGCTCCGCTCGCTCGCATTTAATCGCTATGCCATTCTCCTGATGTTGCTGCCAGTAATTGCCAGCAGTTCCACCCTCTGCGCCCCCCTTAATTTCCAAAGCGAAAAAATATAGCTATAAACGGCAGTTTTTGGACTGTAGAATTTCAAAATAACATTTTCAAGCTCGCTCGCTTCGCCCGCTCGCATTAAATCGTTATGCCATTCTCCTGATGTTGCTGCCAGTAATTGCCAGCAGTTGCACCCTCTGCGCCCTCCCCCTTTAATTTCCAAAGCGAAAAAATATACCTACAAACGGCAGTTTTTGGACTGTGAAATGTCAACATTTTCAAGCTCTCTCGCTCCGCTCGCTCGCATTTAATCGTTATTAGTCCATGGGCCAGGCCAGATATTGGTACCATCTGAGGTGGCAATACCTTTTTGGTGTCATTTTGTTTGTCGAGCATAGATATGCTTATCAAGATATGATAGCATTTCCAAATGAGTAGCTTAGTCATAGTAAATGAATTTTAAACCAATTTGGTTTCGTTGTTATATCCCTGTACTTCTGAATGGAGACCAACCGCTATACAAATACGAGCACTGTCTTTTGTATGTTCACAGGTGTCTGTTGTAAACGCGGTGCGCTTAGTCTTTATTCAAGGCAGCGAAGGGAATATCCAAGGGTTATGATGTCCACAGCGCTTAGTCTAATATTCAAGACGGCGAAGAGAACATCCAAAGCTTATGATACAGTGTATATCCCTTTATCTAAAAACAACAACAACAAAAAATTAATTTCTCGTGAATTTTAGCGTCTTTTTCAATTATTTATCATTTTCCGGTGAAAACGCTACGTTTGAAAACGCTAATACCACGCCAATGTGTTGAGAGGGTGATATAAAAACAGTATAGATAATTAGGAACTTTAGATATGATAACGGTACATTGTTCTAGGATCTAGATAAAGACTAAGCGCACCGCGTGACAGTTTTGGACATCATAACCCTTTGGATATTCCCTTCGCTGCCTTGAATAAAGACTAAGCACCGCGTTTACAACTGAACACCTGTGGATATACAGAAGGCAATGCTCGTATTTGTATAGCGGTTAGTTTCGATTCAGAAGTATAGGGATATAAAAACGAGACCAAATTGGTTAAAAATTCATTTATTATGACTAAGCTACTCATTTGGGAATGCTATCATAGCTTGATAAGCGTATCTATGTCCGACAAACAAAATGACACCAAAAAGGTTTTGCCACCTCGGGTGGTACCAACAACCCATTTTTCGGCTCTTGGCCCATGGACTATATACCATTCTCCTGATGTTGCTGCCAGTAACTACCAGCAGTTGCGCCCGGTGCGCCCCCCCCCCCCCCCCTCCCTTAATTTTTGAAGCGAAAAAGTATAGATACAAACGGCAGTTTTTGAACTGTAAGATGTCAAAATTTTCAAGCTCGCTCGCATCTAATCGTTATGCCATTCTCCTGATGTTGCTGCCAGTAATTGCCAGCAGTTGCACCCTCTGCGCCCCCCTTAATTTCCAAAGCGAAAAAAAAAAATAGGTATACAAACGGCAGTTTTTGGACTGTAAAATGTCAAAATTTTCAAGCTCGCCCGCTTCGCTCGCTCGCATTTAATCGTTATGCTATTCTCCTGATGCTGCTGCCAATAATTGCCAGCAGTTGCGCCCGGTGCGCCACCCTCCCCCTTAATTTCCACAGCGAAAAAATATAGCTGCAAACGGCATTGGGGACTGTAAAATGTCAAAATTTTCAAGCTCGCTCGCTCCGCTCGCTCGCATTTGATTGTTATGTAATTCTCCTGATGTTGCTGCCAGTAATTTGTCGTTTCACACCGTCATTCCATAATCCATGTAAGGAAAACTTACAATGTTTCTCAATGACTGCGCTGTGGAATGTATCACATTCCATTATGTCATTCACATCCCTGGTTATGTATTGTAGTCCCCATTAAGTTTGCAGACTGACAGCGCTCGCGCATACGCGCGCACACACATACACACGCACGCACGCACAAGCATACACACCCTCAAAATTACTTTTCCACGAGGTGCCCCCCTCTCCCTCAAAGTCTTGACCCACGGTACGCCACTGGCCTTCCCCATTCCTTACCAAGTGTAGTGACACCGAATGAGAATAGCGCTGGCTCAATGGGTCAGCGAACAACACTTTAGACTACAAATCTCCTGACCCGAAATGGCTGCCCGAGCCTCGAGAGCTTCCGATTGGACGCACACTCTCAGTGCGCATGCGCATTAAGAGAGGCCAAAAGAGCCACGCGTCTTCTGGCCTCTCTCCTCAATTTCACCGCAGCTCGCGGGCACAATATTTGTGTATGATGCGTACACGCACACGCGCACACACACACACACACACACACATGTGTCTCAGTGGCAGCATTGTCCCACACGTTTATGGATATAGCACCGAGTCTGGCATTGCGAAATTGCGTGCACAAACTTCGGTCGTTCGGGAGATTACGAAATAACGCACCAATTTAGGGGTGACGATCGTCCGACTTTAACCAGAAACTCGAAATTGGGCAGAGTATGTTTTATTATATGATTATTTGTAGCAGTCTTTAAATCACGACTCAAAACACATCTTTTCATTTAACTGTTCGTTATTACTAAGCACATCAGAAGCTTTTGCAGCGCAGAAGAATAAATGTCTATAGGCTTTTGCGCTTTATAAATTGATATATTATTATTATTATTTGGGTGCTCTTCGTTACTCCAAAGGTTCGTTATTCCGAAGGTTCTTTATTCGGAAGGTTCGTTACTCCAAAACACACAAATTCTCTATACCAAAAGTTCGTTAATCCGAAAATGAAAAAAGATTCGTTGATTATGAATAATTCGTTAATCCGAACATTTGTGGCGTTATTCCGAAGGTTCGTTATTCCGAAGGTTCGTTTATCCGAAAATTAAATAGGGTTCGCTATTCCGAAGGCTCGTTTATCCGAAAATGAAATAGGGTCTGTAACGAACCTTCGAAATAACGAACTTTGTTTGATTTTCGGATTAACGAACCTTCGGAATAACGAACCTTATTTCATTTTTGCATTAAAGGGAACCAAACCCAAAGAGCAATGTGGATTGAGGGAAAGCAGCAACGTTAGTAGAACACCAGTGGAAGTTTGAGGAAAATCGGACAATCGATGCAAAAGTTATGAATTTTCAAAGTTTTGGTGTTGGAACCGCTGGATGAGGAGACTACTAAAGGTTATCACGTATGTGTGGACAACAATATTAACAAAATATAGAGCGAATTCAACAAAATTTTATTTTTCATGAAAATTACACATTCCATCAACTTGATACTGACATTATGTAAAGGGTATAGCAATTGTTCCCCCTGCTTTCTGAAAGTGGTTAGTCAAGTGCTCTTTCATTATGCAAGAAAAGTGATTTTTTTTGTGGAATTCCCTTTATATTTTCTTTATATTGTTGTCAACTCATTCGTCATAATCTCTAGTAGTCTCCTCATCCAGCGGTTCCAACACCAAAACTTTAAAAATTCATAACTTTTGCACCGATTGTCCGATTTTCCTCTAACTTTCACTAATGTGCTCTACTAATGATGCTGCTCTCACTCAATCCACATTGCTCTTTGGGTTCGGGTTCCCTTTTATGAACTTTATCACATTTTCAGATTAACGAACCTTCGGAATAACGGATCTTCGGAATAACGAACCTTCAGAATAACGAACTGTAACCTTATATTTGATCTCAAAAAATTAGACAAAAAAGGGGACTTGAAAATGTGAGGAGAAAAGTCGTGTGGTTAATGCGATGTTGAGGAGAGATCCTACAGTGACCTTATGAAGTAGGGCGCGACTTTGTCACTGTTTCTGTCTCTGCCATTTCACAATCTCGACGAAGCAGCACACGATAAGGAGGGTAATTTGGTGAAAAAGCACTCTAATAGTGCTAAAGACTTTTGGGAAGGAGAAACATTTCTTTGTCTAGTTCCAAATCGTATGATTACTTGCCCTGGTAGGTTCCATGCGCCCATTCAAAAATGAAACACATCTGATGAGTCTGTTACATGAAAGCAACATGACTGTAAGCTCCTTGGATTATCTCATCTTGAAATTTCACATTGAAACATTCAAATTACATGTTATGAATTATCATAAAGCATTATCAATGTTTGTGTTATCAATATCAAAACAAAGTAAAAGAAAGTGGTGCTATAAAAGGTTGACCGCATCCCATCCCATCTTTTATTAGGACCTCTTTCTTTTTGGATATTTCAGCAATTTCAAAACCGATTATTTTTTTTTTCATCTTCAGTAAAATTGTAAATCCTCCTAGTTATTATGCTCTTTAATATTTCATATACATGTAAGTTGTTTCTCATCTCAGACTAGATAGCAGAATTAAAATCTGAATCCCATCTCAACGAAAACTATACTTTAACATCCCTGTAATTTTCCTGCGTCCTATTCTCTATTATCCTCTTGTTCTTTTCTCTGGTCTCCTTTGCTCCCTCTCTCCCTCCAGTCTCTTTATGTCTCTCCCTCATATCCCTCTGTTTCCTGTTTATATTTAAGCGTGCTTGTGAGGAGATGTAACTCAAAGGTGCCAACAACCTTCTCAGTGTGATTATAGCACAAAACATCTTCCTAAACCGACGGCACTTTTATGTTTTGGTTTTAATGCCGTAGCATACATGTAAGCATAAAGTGGATTCTGTCGTCACTCTACCATGCAGTATCATAATCAAGAGATGTAAGAGAAACGTTGAAATAAATCATTAGATCAAAGATATTATTTTGATTTCAAAGGTAAAAACTACAGTAGTTAGCTGTCGCTGACGGGGATCAGATACTGCAACTATTCTGTAGACTAGACATGCGTTCTTGAAAATTCAGACTGTCTAATTTTGAGTGGTAAACAATAAACTGTTTTTAGGAAACGCATAGTTGCGAACTTCAGGACTGCAGTGAAATAATGTAATAAATTAGAATTATTCTGATTGATGAAGCAGGTCGACATTCCCTTGTGTTGGGATTCTTCTTGTTATCAGTTTGTTCTGGCGTAAATACTAAATTTTCAAAACACTACATGGTGAAAGTTGTGAGCGGTTCCTGCATACATCAACGTAAGTGGCGCTATCCATAATACCAGTCTGTAGAACTTTTACTGGAACTGTGTTGGTGTTGTTCCTTCAAATAGACTGGTTTGCTAACATATTCAAATCTTTATTGATAGAATTGGGTAAATGTTCAGATCTACGTATTGTCAACGGTAGAGTTGGTGATGATCAAGGTAAAGGTAGCGATACATGTGCAGATGTTAGCACCATTGATTACGCAATTTTAGCCTCATCTGAACTGTTTATGAACTTCAGTAACTTTTATGTGGATATGTTTGATGAACTCTTGTCTGACAAACATTGCCCGATCGTCTTAAGTATCCATGCAAAAACGTCAACTGTTCCTTGTTTGAAGAGTATTGACAATACGGTCGATAGTTCCGTGAAGGGTAATAACAATAATAACACAGAAATGAGAAGGATTAAATGGAATAACGATAGGAAGTCTGAGTTGTAAATGGTTTGAACGCTTTTGCTATATCCGAATTAGATTCCTTTATCGAGTCCATGAATGTTGATAATGTTGGTCAAGAGGACATCGACAGAGCAACCAATCTATTGCAAGACGTGTATGTTAATGCGGCTTCTTCATGTGGAATGCTGCACGAAATGAAGAGTAAATCGCATATTTAACGACTCTTTCAAGATCACAGCCATGGTTTGACAAAGAGTGCAAAAAATATAGGAAAAAATTCATGCAAATTAAAAACATGTCGAGAAAATAGATCAGGTTATATGGATGTAAAGAGAGCAATCGGCCAGAGTTATAGAAACTTTGTACGATCAAAGAGAAGAAAGTACTTTGCTGACCTACATACTAACATAAGTAGTTTGAAAAGTAAAAATCCCAAAGACTACTGGAATATTACAAGTAGAAACAAAAGGAACTACAGCGTCTTCAGATATTTCAATAGGAGATTTCTTTGAACACTTTAAAAGCTTAAACAATCAAGCTTCGAATACTGATGTCGTAGATTTTGATTATGGCATTGGTATGAATTATTAATGGAATCGAAGAACTGAAGTAATACAGCAGCTTAAACGTCTTAAAAATAACAAGGTTCCTGGGGATGATATGATTTTAAACGAACTGTTAAAGAATAGTTCTAAATCTCTTTTGAAACTTGTTACCAAACTGTTTAATGTAGTGCCTGATACAGGCATTATACCCTCAAGCTGGGTGGTAGGCTTGATTAAACCTTTGTTCAAAGGTAAAGGCTCACCTGATGCTGCTGATAACTAGAGGGGTATATCACCCTTTTAAGTTGCGTTGGCAAGCTATTCACTGCTATTCTAAATGAACGCATTACTTCGTTCATTGACTCTTATGATCTACTTGGTGAAGTTCAAGTGAGTTTCCGGTGAGGTTATATTCTACGATGGATCATATTTCTTCATTGCACGCAGTTGTTGATTGACATTTACAAAAAAAAATTGTATTGTGCTTTTGTGGATTATAAAAATGCCTTTGATTTAGTTGATCGAAGTTCGCTTTGGATTAAATTACTGAAGAACGGGATTGATGGAAAATTGTTGCGTGTACAATTTGTAATAATCAAAATTTATGACAACTCTAAATCTTGCTTTTCATACGGTGGTTTTTTTTTCAGAGTAACGTAGGAGTAAGGCAAGGTGAAAATTTGTCTCCAATCTTATTTGCACTGTACCTGAATGACTTTGTATCTTTTTTACGAGAGATACAATGGTCTGAGCTCTCTATCTACATCAATTCACGATTGCTTTTGTGAGAAAGAAATAGATGTTTATATGAATCTATTTGCTCTTTTGTACGCTGACGATACTATTGTACTTGCTGAAAGTGCGAATGATATACAAGATGTTCTTAACGCTCTTTCTGATTATTGCCAATTATGGCATCTTACTGTTAATACCACGAAGACGAAGGTCGTTATTTTTTCTAGAGGAAAAGTGAGAGATATTCTGAAGTTTTATTCTGCCAATGAACCGTTAAGTGTAATTGATGAGTACACATGTACGTGAATTTAGGAACAACTTTCAACTACAACAATAGCTTCAAAAAAAGCTATAAATAAACAAGTAACTCAAGCACAAAGAGCTATGTACTCCATGAAGAGCAAAATCGCATCTCTTTGTCTACCTGTCGATATTCAACTTGAGCTATTTAATCAATTGATATTGCCAATACTGAATGGGTGTGAGGTTCGGGGTTTTGAAAACGTAATTCAAATTGAAACGTTTTATTTGAAGTTCTGTAAAGAATTGCTCGGTCTGAACAAGAGAACTCCCAGTTGTATGACTTACGGTGAACTTGGGCACTACAAACTAGAAAAAACTGTCACTAGTCGAATGCTAATGTTCTGGTATCGTCTCGTAAATGGGAAATCAGATAAATTATCAAGCATCATTTATAGCTTTAAATTTTTCTCCTTTTTGAAAGGGAAAAATCAGATGGGTTGGATTCTCAAAGTGAAGAATATTCTCGATAGCTTAGGCCTTTCTGACGTGTGGAAGAGTCAAGCAAGTAACCTGTCTTTATCTACATTCAAAAGAATAGTATATACAAAAATTAAAGATATGAGTCAGCAGGAGAGGCACAGTGATGTTGAGCCAAACAATCAATGCACTGTTTATAGAATTTTAAGCACCGATTATGCTTTGAAAAGTACCTGATTCGTATTAATGAAAATAATAGGAAATGTCTAACACGTTTTCGTTGCCTCAATCATAAGCTTCCAATAGTGTCTGGGCGTTACAAGGACATTCCAAGAATTGAACGTTTGCGCACTCATTGTTCTAAAAACGATAAAAACGATCATTAGATAGGGCCTCTTTGTTTTTGGATATCTCAGACATTTCAAAACCAATTTTCGTTGACGAACTTTATATTCTTTTTGGAATTGTATGCTCTTTCATATTTCGTAAGATGTTTGTCATTATCTCAACAACAAAAAATAGAATCCTAAGGCCACATCGCAACCAAAATATACCGGCATCCCTTTAAACAGAAACTCGAAATTAGGCAGAGTATGTTTTGTTATGTGATTACTTGAGTTCAAAAATTAAACAAAAAAGGGGGCTTGAAAATGTGAGGAGAGAAATCGTGTGGTGGATGCGATGTTGTGGAGGGATAATACATTGTCATTGTTTCTGTTTCTGCCATTACACAACCTCGGCAAAGCAGCACGCGATAAGAAGGGTAATATGTTGAATATTTTGTGCCAAAGAGTTTTGGGAAAGAGAAAAAAAATCTTTGTCTAGTTCCGGATCGTATAATTACTCGCTCTGGTAGGTTCCATGCGTCCATTCAAAAATATAACACCCGTTAGTCTATTACATGAAGCAACTTACAAGCTCTTTGGATTATCTCATCTTGAATTTCCCATTGAAACATTTAAATTGCATGTTATAAATTAACATATTATAACATATATTAATGTTAGTGTTATTGTTGTCAAAAACAAAGTAAAAGAAAGTGGTCCTATAAAAGGTGGTTTGCATCTTACCTTTTATTATTACCTCTTTCTCTTTGGATATTTCAGCCATTTCAAAGCCACATAAATATTTTCATCTTCAATGAACTTGTACATACTTGGCTATCATGCTCTTTAATATTTCAAATATTAGAGTTGTTTCTCATCTCGGACTAGATAGCAAAAGTTAAAATCTAAATCCCATCTCAACGAAAATTATACTTTAATTTCCCTGTCATTTTCCTGCGTCCTATTCTCTATATCTCTGGTCTCCTTTGCTCCCTGTCTTTATGCTTCTCGTTTATGTCCCTCTGTTTCCTGTTCAAGCGTGCTTGTGATGAGATGTATTCATATAAAAGGTGCCAACACCCTTCTCAGTGTGATTATAGCACAAAACATCTTCCAAAACCGACGAGACTTTTATAATTATGTTTTGTCTTAATGCCGTAGCATATACATGTAAGCATAGAGTGGACTCTGTCACTTTCTGTTGTTACTCTACGACGCCAGTGGCGGATCCAGGCAGGGTGCGTCGGCCCCCCCCCCCCTTTATTTTTTGTCAAAACAAAAGAAATGAAAAGAAACATTTGGGATGGGGTGCGCCCCCCCCCCCCTTTAATTTTGTAAAGGCGCCCCCTCTTTACGGAATTCCTGGATCCGCCCCTGTATGTCGTATCATAATCAGAGATATAAGAGAAGCAATGAGAAAAATCATTAGATGAAGGATATCATTAATTTTGATTTCAAATATAAAAACTAGTTAGATGTTGTTGACGGGGATTAGATCCTACATCTATTTTGTTGGCTAGACATGCGTTCTTGAAAATTCAGACTGTCTAATTTTGAGTGATATACAATAGATTGCCTTTAGGAAACGCACAGTTGCGAACTTCAGGCCCGGTTTCATAAAAAGTCGATATGATAACAACTCTTGCTCAGCTGGAATGTCAATTGTCATGGTAACGACAAGAATGTAGCTTCCTGATTGGTTGTTGCTATGGAAAGTTGCCATTCCAGTAAGAGTTGACATCCTAACATCTTTTATGAAACAGGGCCCAGGATTGCAGTGAAACAATTCGAATTGTTCTGATAGATGAAGCAGGTCGACATTCCCTCGTGTTGAAATTCTTATTGTTATGATCAGTATTTACCGTTTGTTCTGGCGTAAGGCCCCAGTCACATAATGCTCTGCGTCCGGAGTTACGTCCAAAAAAGTCATTTTTCCTGCGGACTCTCGCGGATCCCTTGCCGTCACAAGAAATTTTTACCAAAAAAAAAAAAAATACGGAAAAAATGCGGGCGATACGGACAGATACGATCAGATGCGGGCACCTGCGTCCACTTGCGAATAATCTTACGAATTGACACCTTAAGCCCCAGTCACATAATGCTCTGCGTCCGGCGTTACGTCCAAAAGAGTCATTTTTTTCCGCGGACCCCCGCGGATCCTTTGCCGTCACCAGAAATTTGTACAAAACATGCCGGCAAAAAATGCGGGCGATACGGACAGATACGACCAGATGCGAATACTTGCGTCCACTTGCGGATATTCTTACGAATTGGCACATAATAGTTCTGAACGCTTGCGTAGAGTTGCGGATATTTTCGGATAGTTACGGATAGTTACAGATTGTTATTAATAATTATGGACAATTTGGTTTTCTCTTACGATTCCTGCTAAGTCAGTGTATTATGACAGCAAGGTTATCACATTTTGGACTGTCTTACATTGTACACTGGGGAAAACTGAAATTGAATTACGTACAAGTTGTGAAAAAAATCGTAATCCTTTAATTTGCCTTACAATAATAAAAGATATATGAAATTTTGAACTTGAAGTTTGAATTTTGCTTGTGCAACTCAAATATGAATAAACGTCATAAATGTAAAGAATATAATTATGTGACCGTGCATCACAAAACGAACAAAAAGTCGCACACACTGATTTTGTGTGAGGACTGAAAATAGGTTAAATGGGTCAACCGAGCCGATCTTGACTTGGCTACCCTGGGTAAATAAGGCCTTATCATTATTATTATTATTATTATTATTATCATTATTACTACTATTATTATTATCATTATTATTATGATGATGATGATGATGATGATGATTATTATTATTATTATTATTATTATTATTATTATTATTATTATTATCATTATTATCATCATTATTATCATTATTATCAATTTCAGTTTAATCTGATAATCCCTTAATTGTTGTTAGTCCGGTGGTTTCCATCTTGTTTTTTGTCCCATTCATCGCACAACCAGCACGGCTTGATAAAGATAAAGCGCTTGAATAGACACTGTACTTCAGAGGCTCTTTTCTCAGTTTACACTTTTCCTGAGTGTGTGCATTCTTCCCACTATTTAGATAGGTTAGGAGAGTCCATTTGATTTGAGTGATACATCATTTTAAAGCTTAAAGTCTGCTCTTTCAGAATATGCTCTCAACTAAAATTTCATGTGTTTCGACGTTTTGTGTGTTTTGTGGTGCAGGGTCACATATAACATCACTATACCACAAATAAAATACAATTTAGATCGAAAAGTTAAACATTAGAGTAAGAAAATATTACTTGCAGTCATGGAATAGACAAACTGTGATTACGCTGTCGTTGCTCAGCGATATTCATGACTTATACTGGGTTATGTTAAGGAGATATTTATGATAAAGCAATGTTTATTAAATTTACAGAAAAAAAAGACATCAAAACTTTCAAACACCCCTCCCACACCCAAGTACAATATTAAGTCATCTCTTGAAGTAATGTATTTTCTGTTTGAATTTCTTGTATGCATGTCATTTTGTAATGCGCAGTTGAGTATATTGTTATAGTAGCTGCGCAATATAAATGTCCTTTATTATTATTATTATTATTATTATTATTATTATTATTATTATTATTATTATTATCATTACTATTATTATCAAAAAAGAAAATGTAATACACATTCGATGGAGCGTAAAGTGCATGGGTAAGACTATAGAGAAATACTAAATTCGTTCTCATTTTATATAGTTGCCCCTGTCCCACACCTTCCCCGGCCAGAAAAGTGATAAAATGCTATCCCCATCCCCTACCCAAAATATTGCTTTTTTCAAAAATATACATTCGAAGAGTACAAGAAAAAAAAAAAGTTCAGCACCAAGAGTCAACCGATGTCATGAGTATACATGATATTAATGGGTGCCACTTAAAATGACCATTAATTGTGGGAGAAATTTCATAATTTGACCATGCAGTTCTGCCTTTCCACCGCTCCGACTGTGTTTTAGCATTCCTTCAGGTAAAGGCGCTGCAGCTTGGCAACAGGAGTAGTGTGCCTTCCCACGAGTCTCTGTGTTCCCATGCGAGTGGAAAACGGAAAACGTCGAAGGACGTAATTGTCCGCAACATCCGTAGCTGTCCGTAAATATCCGTAAGCGGGCAAAACTGTTGTGATACGTTAACTTGCGGTTAATTTCGGATACTTACAGTGGACGTAAGCGAACGCAAACGGACGGAAGGTAAATTTTTTTTGCGGATGGTCTGCGTCCAAGCCACGGGTAGTTACGTTCAGTTACGGATAGTTACGTTTGGTTACGGTTACTTGCGTAAGTTTGCGTCCGTGGCGTCCCTCTGCGAAATTTTGAACATTTCAAAATTTCGCAGGTTCGGCGACGTCATTTTGCGTTTCTTTACGGATGAGTTACGGACAGTTACGTCTACATACGTCCCTGCGGATGCCTGCGTCCACGCTGCGTCCCCCTGCGTCCACTCATTCGTATCTATCCGCGGCGGACGTAATCCATCGTAAAGCACTGTGTGACTGGGGCATTATTAAGTTTGTTTTTTCGACTTGCGTAAACTTCCGAATACTTCTGAATACTTGCGGAGAGTTACGCATAGTTACAGATTGTTATGAATAATCATGGACAATGTGGTTTTCTCTGACGATCCCTGCTCAGTTAGTATTATGACAAGAAGGTTATCACATATCGGACTGTCTTATATTGTACAATAGGGAAAAGCTGAAGTTATGTCATGTACAACTTGTGAAGACTTTTCGCATTCCTTTAATTTGTTTTACAGCAATAGGGGAAAAATGAAATTTTTAAGTTTGAATTGATTTTGTGCAACTCAAACATGAATATATACATCATCAATGTAATATGTAACATGTATTATGTAATATAGATCGATAAGTTAAACAATAGAGTCGGAACGAATACATTACAGCCATGGAATAGACAAGCTTTGCTTTAGCTGTAATTGTGCATGGATAGTCATGACCTACTGCGTTATGTTAAGGAGACTGATATAATAAAGTTACCGTAATGCTTGATAAGTTTCCAGATATGAAAAATAAACATCCGGACTTTAGAACACCCCTCCATTTCCACAATATGAAATAAAAAATGTAATACACATTCCATAGAATGTAAAGTGGTTAAAGGGGATGGCGAGTACCTGATCAGTGGGAGTCAGTGCATGGGAATGCTGGGGGTGATTGTTCCAATCCTTGTGCGATTTATTTAAGAGTACATTATATCTCTTGTGTGAAAATTACTTGCTTCAGAATGGCCTCATATTCAAGTAATGTGCAGTTTAATGTTTCCAGGTTACCATGCCTTTACAGCGACGGGGCGGTCGTTAAAGGCCCGTTAACTATCGCCCGACAGTGTACAGGCACGCACATTACTTGAATGATGATGATGATGAAGTCTTGTATAGCGCCGGTATCCGCCAAGTCAGGCGCTCATGGCGCTTGCTCCAAAATAAATACATAATTCAGCTTAAATTTCATGGGTGCACCGCTTGTGATATGACAGTTAAAATAAAAAGAAACAGTTCCAGGAAGTAATTGTCTCCAAATGTGTAAACATACATTCTTACACATTGGCTAGTTTTTCAATTTGAAGAGATGGGTCTTGAGGGCTATTTTAAAAGATTCTGTGGTAAGAGCTCTACGGATAGACTGTGGAAGGCCATTCCATATCTTTGCAGCAGCCACGCGGAATGAACGAGCTCTCCAAGAGTTGTGTGCTCTGTGTTCCACCAGCAGGTATGAGAGCATTCTGAAGCAAATAATTTTCACACTACATTAGATATATAATGTACCCTTAAATGAATCCCGCAAGGATTGGAACAATCATTTCAAGCATTCCCACTGATTCCCACTGATCAGTTACTAGCCATTCCCTTTAAAACTTTATAGAAATACAGTCGTTCTCATTTTATATAGTTTATCGCTGCCCCACATCCTCCTCGGCCAGAAAAGTAAATAACATGCTGCTACCCTATTCCCTTCCCAAGATATTTACCTTTTTCGAATAACATACATTCAGAGAGTGCAAGAGAAATAAGTTCAGCACCAGGGGTCAACAATGTCATCTGTATATGGGTGCCACCTAAATTGACCATTTGCGGGAGAAATTTCATAACTTGACCATGCAGCCGTTCTGAGACTCCATCGCTCCGACTGAGTTGCAGTATTCCTTCAGATACAATGCGCTGCAGCTTAGCAACACGGGTGGTGTATTTAGTAGTTTACCATGAGTCTCTATTCCCATGGGAGAGGAAAATGATAATCCCAAAGGACGCAATTGTCCGTAGCATCCGTAACTGTCCGTAAATGTCCGTAAGCGGTCGTAAGTGTTGTGATACGTTAACTTGCGGTTAATTTTGGATACTTACGGTGGACGCAAATGAACGCAAATGGACGGGAGGTAAACATTTTTTTTCTTTCTTTTTTGGTTGCGGATGGTCTGCGTCCAGGCTACCGACAGTTACATTCAGTTACGGATAGTTACATTTAGTTACGGTTACTTGCATGCGTAAGGCTGCATCCGTGGAGTCGCTCTGCGAAATTTTGCACATTTCAAAATTTCGTAGGCTTGGCGCCCTCATTTTGTGTTTCTTTACGGAATAGTTACGGACAGTTACGTCTACATACGACCCTGCAGATGCCTGCGTCCACGCTGCGTTCCCTTTGCGTCTACTCATTAGTATCTATCCGCGGCGGACGAGGCACTGTGTGACTGGGGCATAATTCAGTTTTCAACACACTACAGCAACGTACATGAAAGTTGTGAGAAATTCCTGCATACATCAACGTCAGTGGCTCTATTCATGATACAAGTAGCTTGAACTTTTGCTGGAACTGTGTTGGTGTCGTGCCTTCAAATAGACTGGTTTGCTAATATATTCAAATTTTTTTGCATGCCTTTCTGGCAAAGGTACTTCTTCACGACGTAAATGTATGCAAAGTGGTTAGGTCAGGTGTTAGTTGAAAAGGTCGTTACGTTAGGACTTAAGAAACTTGCATAAAATTTGAATGATTATGTTTATTAATAAACCGGTCTATTGATGATCAGCAACTGCTACGTTTTGGCACTGTCAAAGCATTTTACACTGCGGGTTGTCAGGTGGACACTTGTCAGTGACAGTAATCTTCAGGACTGAAGGATGCAGAGTATAAATAGAAGAAGAAGAAGAAGAAGAAGAAGAAGAAGAAGAAGAAGAAGAAGAAGAAGAAGAAGAAGAAGATGGGGGGAGGTAGGGGGATGAGCTTTTTTTCCCCCCTGTCTTGTCAATTGACTTAACCTGGAAGTGGGGCCAGAAATATTTTTGCGTCCCGTCCCCCCCCCCCCCCCCCCCCCCCTCCTTATGGAATTCTTGGATCCGCCATTGCTTGTCTTGGTTTTCAGTTTCTGGCGTTTTGTTTTGTTTTGTTTTGTTTTGTTTTGTGTTGTGTTGTTGTGCTTTCTTTTTCTTGTACGATTTTTCATCATGTGATCCAACCTGAAACAGCAACAAATATTTTATGGTGAAAAGACCCACAAATGTACTGTAGGTCGAAATTTGGTGGTTTTTCTCTCCCTCTCTCCTTCTCACTCCCCCCCCCTCTCTCTCTCTCTCTCTGGCTTTTTGACACTTTTCGAAAAATGATGATCGGTGATATTATAATGTATGTCGTCTTTAGAGACTAATATAATTTTAAAAATGTGAAGTATAATAATGAAAATAATAACGGATGAGAAGCCTGTTGAAGTCAACCTTCTTTACTACGTTTTTGCCTATTTTCTTTTCTTCAATGTGGGTACAAAAAGTTCTGTTGGCGAATACTCACATTTTTTTTTTCAAAACTTTGAAAAAAGTCTCTTATTCTAATTTCGTTCCAACGATTTTGATAATACTATGCATTTGAGAGGATTCATCTAACAATTTTGTTTATAAAGTCACATGCTCCATTTTCTTGATTTGTTTGTTTAAATATTCATGATTGCCTGGAATGTTTTCCATTTAATTTGTCCAAATACATTGTTTTATTTCTTTCGATGGATTTTGACATAACAAAGCACCGTCCTTATCGCACTGATAAACGATAAAAAAAAAGCATTTACACGTCCACAAAAAACAACAACAGGAACTCAGCATGACCAATAACATTCCTCATTCCCTCCCGTCTCTCGCTCTGTCTTTTACAGTTCTGTCTGTCTGTATCTATCTATCTGTCTCTGTCTCTCTCTCGCTTGGGATATATAATATAGATATGACATATAAGAAGGGAATAATACATATATATATATATATATATATATATATATATATATATATATAATCTTATTCCCTTCTTTCTCCTGTTTACAGTGGTGCTCAAAAGAAATACAACAATGACTGTTCGTAGGATACAAGGTACATCTATTTTGCAATAATTGTTTCTATAATTGGAGATTCCCCATGGTCAATTGCCGAACATTTTCAAACAACGGACTATGACGTTATTCGATAGAAAACATGGTACAAAAACTGGATACACGTCAAAACTAATCTGTGCATCATATGACTAAATTTCATTACTGGAAATGCAAAGACGGAAGCATTTAAATAAAGAACAAGTGGACGACTTTTTTCCTAGATAATGTTCAGTTTAGCCAACAAATCTACAGACTATAAAAAGAGTTCCTTCCCTTCCTAAGCAGAGTCTGATCTGGGACAGATATTTGACATCGTAGTTTGTATAATTATGTAAAAAGACCACTTATAAAATCCGAGGTAGGTTGTCTCTTTATTGAGTTTTGTGCGTTAGGCAGTTGCATGATACAGCCATATCTTTGGCTCATTGTAACAACTGTTTCCGTGGATATAAACAGGGAAAACAATAATATCTTACCCAAGATAGCCCATAATGACCTTGGTCGCTGAGTTATTATCATTCTAACTCTTTGAGTCGTTATTTATGCATAACATTTAGCGTAAGACAAATGGAGGGCAGTGACACTTCTAGAATACTCTACGCTAATCTCTTTGTTAATTTGCGATGCATCCATTTCTGCATAACTCTTTGGTCATTGTTTTATCGCATCACTTCCATTTAAAAATGTTGGCAGAAAGCATAAAAATCAAGCTATTATATTTCACCATTCTTATTTCATGTATATAAATTTTGAAGGCATTTTTTTTTCTGAAAAGAAGAAACTGAGTTGTCTCAGGTCCAACGTTTTTGACTGACTAAAAGATTTTAACAATTATGTTCATCTAATCAAATGCAATGAGAGTTACATTACGCATGTCTGTACGGAAAATTCAGTTAACACTTCTTTTTAACTAAGTAACTGTGATGTAATCGTTGACAAGTAACGGAAATGCAAACAACTGTATGAGCAAAGAATGTCATCAATTTTCCGTGTCAAAATTGATATCATGTACGTTACATCTGAAAATAACATATAGCTGTTATGCTTGCCCACTACGCTTACCGAGTGTTACGGTTGTCATGGTAACAAATACATTATTCCGGTTTGGGGAATGGATATATACCTATCATAAAACTTTGGAGGCCCTAAGAGATAGGATTAAAACATTTCACAAGGATTTCATTTTCTGTGAATCACCAGCAATACGGCAATGAATGTAAAAAACAACAACCAACAGTTATATAATGGTGAATACGAATAATTTGATGGTATGAACTGTAATGATGAATGAGACGTGCTGAATAAAAGGATATCTCCGAAATGAATACCTCAGGCAGTCAGAAAGTGAAGAAACCGCTTGCACTCCCATTTGTTTAAATAGATTAGCAGCCATAGTGTCAAGAATATACATTAATTTTGACTCTCCTGGGAAATGTATTCCTTCTATTATTGTGGCGTAATAAAATTCAATCAAGTGGAGGTTTTCCGTTCAAAAATGTGATTTTAAACAAAATATTTATTCGTCCTTGAAATGAATAATGTCCTTCTACGGTTTCGGTTTCCTTGGGTTTCAAAATGTTCTTAAACTTTCGACAGCTGAAAGTTGATATTTCATGCATGCCTTTAGATGAATACTAAGTTAACACTAGTTAAGTACCATTGAACATGATCAAAATTCGTGTGGTATTTCATATCGATAGCATAATTATGTATGACATAGACACTTCTGATGATTAACAGGGCCTATCTTAGGTGCTCCCCTCTCTCCCTCTCTCCCTCCCCCCCCCCCTCTCTCTCTCTCTCTTTCTTTGTATTTGTTGTTACCATTTGTTACCATTACTTGTAAACCATCGAATGTCTACAATCCTCAGTGAATATCGGCCAAATATGAGGAACGTCCTTAGTGCAATTACGCAACAGTCGCATCGCACTTTGCTGTTTGAAGCTTGCAAGTTTACGATTACTGTCATGCATGCCTGCTCATGCTAAGACAAATTGCAGAGTCCCGTGAATTTACCATGCTGTGATTATAGACTTCGCTAAATAGTTGAGCCTGTTCCTACATCAAACTCACTGAATAAAGAATATGTTGTCAATAAATACAAACAAGCACGTAAATCACACCGCCTTATAAGTTAAAATAAATCAGAATGTAAAGATCATCCTCAAGGAATATTTACACGTTGTGTCGAATACAGGACTCTGAAATACCACAGCTCAGCCTCTGAAATACTTATGAATGGCATATAGTCTGTACAAAGCAACAAGAAATGTTGCAAATAATAGAATAAAACGAATCCCGTTGTTAATGTCTACATGATGCGACTTTTCGTAAAAGCGTTGTTGTGCACCTCCATTAACTCTCCATCGTGAAACAGTTAGATTCCTTATGAAATCATATCGTTTATGGCCTTTTTAAGGTAGGTGATATAATAAATAGATTGGCAGTTAGAAAGCTCCATCTCATTAGGACGTCGTCGATTCATTTTATTCCTAAATACAAAGAGTTTTAATGCATGATGAAATCAAAAGATGCCGTCTACATCTCGGCCACGTGCAATTTTACGAGCTATACTGTAAAATGGTGAAATCCGTCAACTTTGACAAAATGAATACACACTTTGTCTGATCATAATGAGAAAATATGAGTGAAAAAAACTTTTTTTTTTTTGTTCACAGTGAAATAAATAGATTAAAATTGAATCAGCAGCATTACTGTAATGTTGTATAAACACCGAAAACAGAATGTCCTTGTAATGGGAGAGACTTGAAGAAGTACGCATGCCCAGACTGGTCACGTGCTATCCGATTCACTTCATCCAACCTGGTTGTCAGTAAGTTAGTCAGTCAAAAATAAACTAATGAAAATGATAGTAAGACCACAGACATGTGCAGCACATTTGAATCCTGAATGGTGTCATGTGCTTGACAGCTCTCCTTCGGTACTGCAATTTAAAGTCTTTCCGAAGAAACTAACTTCGACTGTCAACGCACCTGGTATTTCTTAAAAGATACAATATTCGGGTATTTCATACCCCTAAGTCTCTCAATGAATTCGGGGGTCCCACATGAACCACATACAATTCATATGACATCCTCTTCGGTTTAAAGAATGTTACATTAGAAGAATTGTTTCTATTCAGACTTTGATTCGGTGAAGATGTGGCCGTAGCAGTCCACGCAGCGTAAAGAGGAGATTTGCACAGCTCCAAAGTTTCGCTGAAAGTATCCTATGACACACTGTCATCATTTGTTTTCTCGCATTGCTGCAAATGGACGGGTAGTGCTCACGTGTGTACGACGACAGTTAACGCCATTCCATCTTCCGACGCACTCGACCTAATCTTGCGCTACCCTCACGGTCGGTCAGCGACTCATCAGTTTTACAACCACGCCACCTCTTCCACCGGTATTAGCGTCCGCATCATTACAACCTGGTCTCTGTACAGGCAAAATCGGAGTGATTTCACGGGGCAATCATTATCTGTCCTACGGTGAATACACATACTCAGCATCACTCGTGTTTAGTCAATCTCATTACTGAAAAGTGAAGACGAGTAGATTGCTCGGATTCCCCTATTGTAGGCAACTCTGTCTTTGTAGCTTGAAAACACAGGAATAGTTCACACGTCAAACGCGCCACTGTGCTTTCATTGTGCGCTGGAGCTGTCAGAGAAACAAATCGGTGATCTGCTGCAAAACATTCCTTCGGCGTCGTGTTGCGTGCTCCGACTGGCCCGATGTCGCCTCATGAGCTAGCGTTGCAGCAACGGAGAGTTCTCTGGACACTCTTGGCAGATTCGAACGTGTTCTCCGCGTCTGTAAGGTTGTCAAATCAATGAGACAGAGAACATGAATCATCAGAATTGTAGCATTCATTGAGTAATTATTTGACAATGAAACTATGAGGTTGACAGCGCAAAAGCTTTTAATGCCATAATTCCTCTGTTAAGACAAGATACATTGTTTTGCAGGTATCATTTTTATCTCAAAACAAAGTAAAGAGAATCTTCTTTCATGGGAGCTACTACCCTTTATGAACACTTAGAAACGCTTGGAGAGTGGAAATTCAACATAAAACAGTCCTTGCTGTAAGTGTTCGACATTTGCAGTGAAAACCACACCAACATTTTAGTTATTTTTAACTGTTGCAGAGAAAATAATATCTTTGATTTCTATTACAGAAAAAAAAAAATGGTTTCACTGGGGACAAGACCCTTTCCTTTGAATTAAAGGCAAAAAGCACTGAAAGTTGAACAAAAGCATATGTATACAGACAAACAAACAAACAAAAAATTTACAAGATTAATTGAACGTTGAAGAGCAAAATAAGATTTTATTACTTCTTTCGAGATGTTACCTTTACTATGCATTAAGCTTTACTTAGCTTTACTATGCATTACTATGCCTTATTACACTCACATCTACACCCAGAGGTTCTCTTATGAGTGTGGTCTCTTCATTCAATCCCAGCATGTCTGTCCCGCGGGAACGCTCAGCTGACTCCAACCGCTTCTTCTTCTTCCTCTCCAATTTCCTCTGGATTTTCTTCTTTCGCCGCCTTTCCCTACTCAGCTCCTTCTTGCGTTCCCGGCTCGCTTTCCTCTCTTCGCTCTTCAATCTCCTCCTCTCCTCCTTACTCATTCCTCTTGTTGGAGTCCTTTCTCGCTCACCGTTCGAAACAGTGGAGGTACCACGCCCTTCCGACGAGTCTTTCCTCGGTTTCTTCCTTTTCGGCTTGTCCACACTGGACGTATTGACACTCGACGGCGGTTGCTCGACCCCTGTCGACGGGGATGCATCCGGCGAGCTGACGGCAGTAGGCTGCTCCAGATTTGTCGCTGTGTTGGTGTTGCTCTCCGTCAGTCTTTCACTCGACTCGCCTTGCGGTTGTGATGTCGAGTCGTCAGTTCTGTGGTTGTTCGCATTGGCCGCCACCGTGCACTTATTGGGCGATTCTGTGGTCCTTTTGTTACAATAACTTTCCAAGATTGCACGGGAACAATCATTATGGCAGCACTCGGTCACAATCAATCCCGTTCGTGGTCGCCGTCTCTCTCGATGATGATCAGTTGATATGGATGATGATAGGAAACTTGCAGCTGTATGTCTTGGTATTGTCGGCGAAGCTGGCAAGTTAAATCAAGAAGAAGAGAAAGTTGGTTTCTAGTGAAACATCATTTACGCTCTGTTCGTATAAGCGAACAAGTACAAAGGAATAAAAGTAAAACGGTCAATATCAAACATGTACTCGTAAGAGATGAATGCTAAATATTAGGCCTATGTGCTTTTGGTTTACATTAGATAACTCAAAAACATCTTATACCATCTAAATGGCCCTAAGACTCTACATATGATTTTGTATATACTTTTTCTCCCCTATCGTATTTGCTTATCAGCTTTCTTCTTCCGCATACCTTTGCCCTACAATGCAATGCTGCCATCTAGTGAGCAGTTTTGCACAATAGGTCTCGGCGGCTCAGCGGCTTAAGTTCGTGATCTTTGGAAACTTGGAAAAAGACAATCATTAATACAATGAAAGTTACCATGCGAGACTATATAAAGTGAAGCACAGAAGCGAGAGAAGTATTCATGATGAGATGAATGGGAATAGTCTCGCGGTACAGTGTCGAAAATCAAATGGGTTCAACGGCACGTAATACCGTGAGCAAATACAGAGTTTGAATGATTTCTTCAGCATTTATTTAGCTCCAATGAATAATTCAAGTACGGAAAATATCGTTTAAAAAAAGCTGTTGATGGTTAGGAACATAATTATTCGCACAAAGAATAGGAGTCATTTTCCACCATTGATTTTTATCCTTCCCGTCCCCCCTCCTCCTCCTCCTCCTCCTCCTCCTCCCTTGTTTTCCTTGCCGATATCGGTGTCTTCGATTTGCTTCTATTTCAATAAGGTGACACAGCAATGACTTCCTGTGCTTCCCTTTTTCATTCACCGATCGGGGATTCTTCCCTATTCGACCTGCCACCCGTTAACCTTGTAATAAGACGGCCATTAACCGTTACTATGGCTTCTACGTTATTTTTGATCCTATCAAGATACTACTAAGGTAGTCCCTGGACTCCCTGGGCGCTGTGTCGAATGCATGGGATCTTGTTGTTGTTGTTGTCTTAGGCTTGCTTAAATTTGGAACTCCTGGGCCCAGTTTCATAAAAGATGCTACAATAGCAACTCTTGCTGAAATGGCAACTTCCCATAGCAACAGCCAATCAGGAACCTCGATTCTTGTCGTAACCATGACAATTGTCGTTCCAGCAAGACTTGCTATCACATCAACTCTTTATGAAATGTGGCCCAGATATTCATATTTTAATAGCTCTCGCCCGCCTCTGTTTGATCTTTCAATATTGATACGTCGTGTGAATAACACCTCCATGTATTGTCCCTTCTACCAAAATTGTGATATGAGTGCCAAAGTAAGACATGAGTGCGTACTTTAGGATTATTATCTGAAACTTGCAGTGCGAGGGATCTCTCAAGATAGCTCGAACAAGAGGCGTATTAGCTCATGCAATATTAAGAATAGGAGAGAGAAGAAAATAAAAAGAGGCGGGCGAGGGGGAAGACACAGAAAGGGGGAAGACAACGGGCGAGGAAACTCGTGGGTGGGGGGGGGGATAGAAAATGATGCAACATGAATAGGGTCGGAAGAGAGAGATTGCCCGCTGAAATAAGTGTCATGAATCAAGGTGACCCTTTCCAATAAAACATCACTGAACCGGGGCGAGTGTGTTAATAACACACAGATTGCCATAAAAACTAACGGATGACATGCATTTTTCCCTCTCTCTTTTTTTTTTTGTGTAAACTTTGTTACCTCGTTTCATTTACGGCTACTATAGAATATAACCTTTCGGCCACAAGGAGCGGGGCGTTTATAGCGGCGGAACTATCAAC
This sequence comes from Diadema antillarum, assembly GCF_040938485.1. NCBI lineage: Eukaryota > Metazoa > Echinodermata > Echinoidea > Diadematoida > Diadematidae > Diadema > Diadema antillarum. Next base: position 549,539 of record NW_027271179.1, read on the forward strand.
GGTGACTAATCTGTTGATTCTTCGAGTACGTCACATTTTTGCGAGCAGTGAAAAAAATCATCGATGATGACTGTCTTAAGCAAATTTTCTGCAATTTCACTGATTTCCCTCTTCTAAGCTGAGTTTTACATTTCAATAATCCTTTACATAGGGATAAGTATGCACCATCAACAGAGCATAGTGAGTGAAACGCCGCAGGAATTTGCACAAGTTGATGTTCGGTATTTAACAACTGATAGGACTCGTTGTGGAATGATGAACGATGCCAGTATGATTAAGGGGCGTAGTCATTAATTATGTTCGAAACAACACATGACAAGTTTGCCTGGGCTTGTTATCAACATTACTTCTTGGGATCATACTAACCAACTCTGCTTTGGATAAGAAGTTAAAATGGATTAGACCTAATATCTACTTGCAAACTAACCATGGGAATGAATTTCTTAACATTACTGAGGTGGGATAGGCAGGACGAATAGACGAAGTTCCATGACGTCAAATGACGCGTTGCCGGGGGTGGGGGGGGGGGGGGGGGGTGGGGAACAAATCACGTGTGTATTAAACGCGTTGTTTTGGCGCGCCGTACGCGTACCGCATACCAGTACCCGCCTGCCTATCATGGGACGTGGGATGCAACGCTTCTTCTGATTAAGTCTGCCTCCTTCATTAGGCTGAAGATTCTTGCAGACTGTGCTATTTACATTATAATACAGTTTATTTACAGATATATACAAGCACATACGCAGTTTTCGCCCCAACATGGCTTGGTGACGTCATTGGAACCTCATCTACAGTAAAGAGAGGTCTGGTTATTGCCATGGTTACTTACAAAGAGGTGTTTGGGCGGCATAGTAGCCCCTTTCCTTGCAGACCAATCGCAGAGCGTCGGCGAGTTCCGAACCACACACTCTGATGCATGAGGCTGGTCCCGCCACGGACAGCAGCGAAATTACCAGTGAGAGGAGCACCCTACAAGGGTCCATGATCCAGATTCTGAAGAAGCAAGAAAACAGAAAAGTCGAAATAATCATGAAAATCATCAAATTATCATTTTTACATCGTATGGATAATTTTACGAACAAGTCGATATCTCGCGATGGACGTCAAGACATCTATAGATAGCACAATATTTCCAGCTCTGCAAAAATCAATGTCAGTTCTCAATATACAGCTATGATGAATATTCAATATGCACCTTTGATTGCGACACTACATTATCGACAAGATTGGATGTATATCTTATGTATGCTACCGCCACTAATGCCCCCCGAAAAAAAAACCCCAAAATGGGTTTATTATGTGTATACACACATAACTATGGTTTTGTTCGCAAAGTGTTATGACAGCTTTGAATTTCATAAGTCATATATCACGACATTCGGTAGATGAAACAAACAATTAATGTGATCCGTCAACTTATCATAAGATAACAATATTGCTAATTGCTATGTGATATATGAGAGCGGCGCAAACAAGTTTAACAATCTTTCATAATTATGTAACGACATTTTCTGAGAGTCCTGGATTATACCGGCTTGCAACACCAAAGTTTGCATTAGAGGATGGTATTCTATCCTCGAACAGGACGCATTACGAAACTCTTTAATGTACTTTAACATACCAACAATCTGTACTAGGTTAACGGCGGCTGCGACCAGCAAGCACCACGTACATGACCAACGTTATTTCAAACACACCACAAGACTCTCTTTTATAGTGGAGTAGACAGATCTACACTTTAATATCAATCCATTCACCCCCCCCCCCCCCCTTTCCATTGAATCGAAGGTGCGCCGGGAAAGAAAGCGTGGACGGAAATCTGGTTGCTATATTAGAATCCTCATATCGTCTTCTGTAAGAAGCTACACTTCCCCTACTTTTTCTAAAGCTCTGTCGATCATGTTACAAGGTCACCTTCGATAAACGAGCTCACTTCCGATTCTTAATTGAAAATCGATTTTGCTCCTGGTTCGGAAACTCTGTAACCGGTTGCAAAACCAGATCATCGCAGACGGTGTCATGACAAAGTTTCTTGAAATTTGGAAATACGGCCAGGATACGCTTGTCTGATCGGAAGTAGATAGATGAATCATCTAATTTGCCATGTTTTCATCTTCTTTTATTTCATTTGTCTGTCTAAAGTACAATTTTTGTAAATCCATTAATGTTAGTCTCTGATTTTAAGATATCGTCGCATTGCTGTGCAAGTCACTCATGTTAAAAGTTGTTTGATGAGGCGCCTCAGTGAGAAGCTGTGTGTGCACGCGGGATGCAGTACGCTATGAAGGGACGAGGGAGGGGTTCTGCATTTTGGCGGGATGCGGCAATCCTTGATTGTTTTTGGGGAAAGCAGAATAAACTCTTGGCACCTACCGACCGAAGTGTCGATAGTCTTTGGACAAAACATTATGATAACAATGGACTATCAAAATTGCTTGATCCTGGCCGGCAAAGTTTTCTCATTCAATTAGAATAAGCCTATATCTGTATATGTGCTGAATCTTCCATTGATGAAACTTTTACTAAACACCCATTCATACAGTTATACGGTGACATGGGCTTGCGAAACAATGTGGCATAACAAACACCATTATCACTATAGTCCTTGAACAGGAACGTTAGTGCACCTGGGTCAGAAACGAAATTATGGCAACAATCCATACCAGTCATCCTCAATAACAATTGTCGGTCATCGTCGTCGCCATTTTGTCGGTAATCGAGCCGAGAATGTTTTCTTATGGCGTTGACGATGTCGAAAACGATGATGTTGACGAATGGCACTTACTCAAGACGACATGGGATGATGCAATTACAGGACTTGTACCATGAGTCAGAGAGAGAGGAAGAGAGTGGGAGGAAGGGAGAGGAATCGGGAGAGAAGAGGAAGAGGTGGACTGGTGGCATTCCTTCCAATCAACCTCGACTACAAGGAACGAGAGAGCGATCAACACCCAGACGGTAAATATGTGATTACAGCCAATTGGGGCCTCGTCAGCATTCTCACATCCATGTCATGTTTATGTACGGTCCGTTTAAACATCCACCTACACCTGACTGAAGTCAGAGCGACATCCTTTAAAGGTTGAGTGTCGTGTGATTTTCACTCTGGTAAGTCTTTCTCGAGATTGAAAAAAGGGAGTAAGAAATATATCCTTGTGCACAGAAACTACAGACAAGTGGGAAATTTTGCTACGAAATTTTAATCAATATAATTCAATACGATATTCAATATCAACTCTATTAACATCAATAATAATTGGAGGTAGTAAAATGACAGAGGAACGCAAATGCAGCAGCAACCCAGAGCAGACGGTCAGACTTCAAATCTTATCATCGCTGATCACTAATTATCCATAAAAATGAATACGTACATGACATGGCTAATGTCTAGTTCAGAGGGACCTGCTTGTCAGCTTTGCAATTAAACTCATTTTGTACGAGTAAGATGAAATTTCAGTCACATTGTAGAAGTCATCATGATATGCCCACCAACCACTCTGTTCCAGTGTGCATGGATGTCACAGGAAAGAAAATCCCCATCGTTATTAATTGAAAGCACCACATGCTGAACCAAACCAATATAGCCTATACCAGAGACCATGACTGCAGTGACTAATTTTTATCATAATTTATATTATATATATATATATATATATATATATATATATATATATATATATAATGTGATATTCCAAAAAGATGCATTTGTATTGAAGTAATATATGTACATGTAATACAAGTGTGCCAAGAGTGTGCAAATTTGCACAGAATGATATACCACATTCAAACCATATCAGATTTTGTTTGCTTTTGGTTTGTTTGTTTGTTTGTTTGTTATGTATGTGATGAAAATGTTAGCCTTCTTAGTTGAATCAGCTCAGCAGCCTCAGGATGCTGGAAAATGTATTTTCCAAGGGAAAGCGTTACATCATAATCACAACTTAACATTTGTGATGATTATGAGTATCATTGAAATGTATTGTCGCAAGCGAATTTTTTCCGTCTGAGAGCCGAATCGGTGATTTCCAAATGAGAGTTTCTTGCTTTAAGCATGGGTACAAGTTTGACCAGACTTCAAAATGCGGGCCATCGTATTCTTAGATCATCCTTTTCCTGGCGGAGCCGAACCCGACGGCTGAATGCTATAAGGCGCTCCCATACACTCCGCGGCATGGACAGGTTTGGGGCGGCCACGGGAAACTGCGTCTCTAACCCACGCTGTCAATGCACTTCGCTCCCAAATAAGATGAATTAAAGGAGGGCTCACTATAAATCAAACTTGCGCCAGGGACAAAAATAAGACTTTGTTCATGGCAGATCGGTTAAGATGAATTCAGAGGGACGAACATCATTGATCAAGCTAGGAAGTGATTTCGCAGTATTTTCTTTGTAACCTTTTCCTATTTGGAGAAAAGCAAATACCACAATAGTTATGAATGCCGTAAGTAGGGATTCAAATAACATCCACTCCTATCGTGTTTTGCCATTTCATTTAAGATGATACACTTTTAGATCGACTGACATCATCTTTTGCCGGCATACTTATCTGATTTCACTCACTTATAACATGAATTGATTGATTTGAATGTACAATGAGTTTTTTTAGAGTCAGCTCCTGATAAAAACTATGTCCTTGCAGACATAAAGTTTGCAGAAATGAGATAACGAAGTCATATCACGATTAACATAATTGTAAACTGTTAACGTAATCATTTATGTTAATAACGAAGTGATGTTAACAATAACGAAGTCATTTCGTCGTTTTGTGAGTGAACCGTTCCAGGTACCTTTAAAGAGTGCCTCAAAAAGTCAGCCCGAAAACAACGTATCTTTGGCGATAATTAAGTAGCTTCAAGTAGACTCACTATGATGAAAAATGCTAATCAAAAGCCTCCTGGAATTACACGCCGAATATGATACGAACTTCCGAAGTGGATTAGAGGTTTATAGGGGAAGGGAAGGGCGGGTGGGGATGGGAGGAGAGCGGGGGAGACGACACTGTCGATACCATGGTGCCGTTGAGAGAACTGGAAGTAGGTTAGAGGAAAGAGTGAATTTAAAACTGCGTCAAGAAAATCCTCACTCGCAAAAATCAAGAAAGTACTTTCAAGGGTACAATGATACCCATGATACATTTTTCTGCGAAGTGTATCATGTCGGATACGCAACTCTGTCTGCAAATGTCGAAAACTGTGCACACGTAAAAAATAATATCCAGAGCGAGTACACGTTTGTAGGTAAACAGTCACATTTGGGACCCCACAGCAAATGGCCTACGTAAGGGAGCTCATGTACTCAAATTCTCGAATTCATAACAGAATGTGTAATCACTATCCAAATCAAATAGAAGAGAACAGTTTCTGACTATATAAATGCAAATTATTATTGTCTCGGAGCCACCAAAGACAAATAAAAAAGAACAAAAAGCAATCTTTATTCAAGTGCTAGCAATCCCTTGAGAACATTGATCTTGAGAGTACCTGATTGATTCAGCAGAGATTTCAATCTCAGACCAAAACTCTTGTACGGCATACTTTCTAGAAAGCACGGCACGACGAAATTGCAACGTGCATTAACGGAACTAGCAGTGCAATGTGTAAGAGTAGGTCCAAGTATAATGTATAAATAACACTTTTCGCATAATCATTGACAAAATATCAAACTCAGTTATGGTGAAAGTCGGGGTCAATCAATAGTGGGGGATAATAAAGGGACAAAACAAGAAAACGACAGGAAAATTACCCTATAATTGTCACAAGATTGGGCCCCTTACCGAAGGAGTTCGTTTTATCACAAAGAGGGTCCGTCTGTTGGTGACGCCATATTTCTCGTTGAAGGTCCAAGCATATTCCACTTCCAAGGGAGTTAATATAGATCGAATATTCAAGAAAATTCACCGACTCTTTCCTCAACGTGGGTTCCCACACTGGCACAATTCTGAGAAAATCGTCCCGGCATTCAGTGTACAAAATATTCCAGGGCTATACTTTCCTCGAAGGAAGGAAACAATTGAACTGAAGTATTCGATCTCGGTATAAACGTTGTAATGCTCTCCCGGCGGAGCACCTGATGTAACGCATGAACCAATTCTAGTCTAATGTTGGTCTGGCCAGAGTGTAGAAACATAGCCTAAATCATAAGTTTGCAGACGGAATCCGTGGAACTATGCGGGGACTATAGGATAATCCTCTGTATGTGTTAATACGTGTCCCTGGAAAACCAGAAAACTAGGTCCGAATCGGTTGGCCCGAGAAGGACGAATTCCTAGAGAGGAGTGAGTTCTCTGAAAAAATTCCTCGTCTCGTCACCTGTCTACGTCATCACACCTTGAAGAGCATGGCTAGCATGGGGATGCGGGCTAGTGGAAGACACCCTTGACACCATGGTGAAGCCAACAACACATCCTCACCAAAGACACTGACAGGAATGCCGCCGAGCCAGTAGAGTCTCTCTTCCCACTGATGACGTCACTACTGGTATGGACACAACCGATTAAGAGTAAATTTATCTCTTGAGTTCACTATTCCCAAAGCTATAGTCTTTTCCTTTCACTTCCATCTCCGACTACCATCACATAATTATTACCGCCCACTTGAACGGTCCGGAAGCAGCTTCGCGAAGCTCGCTGATCATCAGGACGTCTAAAAACAGATAAACACACATGATGCCCAATGTGTTCGGTCAACATTCTGTTAAAAGCTTCCCAGTCTTCTCGTTTGACTGTTGTACGGTGGCTGAAAAGAAAACACGAAGCCAATGGATTAGGACTGTTTGTACATCTAATGGCAACTTGTTTTTCACGCCCTTATACATGGTGGAGTGTGTAAGAATAACTAGAAGAAACAAAAGGGTTTGGTTAGGCTACCAGGGGAAGACCAACGAATGGTTTGTCCTGAGGTTCGGTGCTGGCGACGCCCGACAAACACGGATTTCAATGCAGCCAACTTTGGGGATAATACGATTACGTCCAGATCGGGAAGGGTACAATGCGTCGTATTTACGTTTCACATCAATAAGAGGGTCTAAAAGACGGAAGAGAAGAGAAGAAGAAGCAAAGTTTCTATCAAGACGGTAGAAAGGGAAAGAGAACCGAAACGAAGGAAAGGGGCAAAGTGAGGGGAGCGAGGGAGGGATTAAGTCAACGCTTCGATTCCTTCCCTTTGTCCTGGGTTTCATATAGGAACTTTCAAACAGAAGCTTCGATCAGGATGGATGAATCTGCCAGGTTTTTATTCTTCCTATCAAATAGAGGTATGAGGCGATCTGACAGCGGGGAGTGTTTTTTGTTAAGTGAATTTTAATTCAACTCGATTTGAACGTTTTGTAATGGGCGCTGAGGCGTAACAAGTGCTCCTTCAGACTGTATAATACTAGGTAGAAGAGACTGACAGGTTCGGGAAATATCCCAACGTTCGACCAAACTCGATGATCTTCCGAAACAGCAGTCGTTTCCTCAATTCTGCTCCACAAAATTCTCTCAATAGTAATGCCATCCTATACTCACAAGGGCCTTCTGACATTGCACCCAGTTTCCGCTCTCTTTCATATTCTTTTGCTATTTCGCGTTGTGTTCAGGCAAGTAAATGGGAAAGGTGCCTTCCACAGAGTAACACTTGTATTGGCGTTAGCATTCCACGCAAGGCTCATTCCTTGAACTCTTTTTGTAATTTAGATTGGATGATTGCATGTCATATAATGGCGGTTTCTGCAGTGTTCATTGATTTCGTTCAATGGGACACGGGGGTGGACTACAATGTACAGTTGACAGTGAGTAATTGTATAATCATTCAATTGGCAGCACACTTCTGCAACAAACACTTATCCCTCACGCAAGGCTTTGATTTGCAATCGCCATATACCTTTTGAATCTGAATAGACAACAACAGACGCTTAATCTTTCGTCCGATTGATTTTTTTCCTCGAGTCATTGTAGGCCCCTTAGAAGAGTGGTAAGGGATCATCGGATGTGAACTTCAAGAAACAAATATTTACATCAGTCCCACTCTAATCTCTTGAGTATATTCAAGGCTATTAAGCGGGAGTTCACAAACAACGATAGTGGTAAGAGACCGGCTTGCTACCGCTGATGACTTGTCTAAGTGCTAAGCAGTGAAAGTTCAGACATATAAGATCACTATTTTCCAGAACTGATTGATGGTACAAACGCATGAAAGTTATGTTCTAAGTGCTGCGAAGACAGCTTTAAAAAAGCAGGACCCCCTAAAAAAAATAATGATAATAAAATAAGGGCATTTTCAGAATATGTTCCTTGCAGATAATCTATTTAAAGCTTCAATTTCTCTGACGTGGATGACAGCCTTCCAATTGACTGTAGTTGCCTCCTCTCCTAAAATGACATAGAAAAAAAAAATAATGGTAGTAGTTTCCAGAAACAAACTGACTGCAATTCAAAACGACATGCTATACGATTCACTGACTTGCCATGATTTTTTATTTAGCCCATTGGTGCAATGTGCAGCCGGTGATATTTGACCCCTGAATGTCATCAAGTGTTCGAACAGAAAACATTTGAACATTTTTGACATAATTATACAAATTTTCAGTTTGTTGCAACAACTGTGTATATTACCTAAACTATAACTTGTCGCATGCACTGACAAGACCAATAGGAGTTCTAAAGGTGGTCGCTTAGGCTTCGAAATGTGTGTACCACACGATACATGATGAAATCAAATAGTTGTACAAGTGTTGTCAATCGGCATGTTATGGATGATACAAGTCATTTACTTTAAACCACCACCATTCGAGACATGTTCTTAATAGTAAAAACTGGGAATACAGGCTCATAGAAACGTTTGTGTAAAGCGCTGCATACATGTAATTGTAATTCATTATTTATTGCATTATGGGTCTATCACTATTATTAAATACGAGTGCTGTTATAACGGTCAATATCAAAATAAATTTCATCACCGCTAACCTAACATGTCTACAGTGTACAATTTGAACAAGCTAAACGAGTTTTAGAGAAATATCACTTTTGAAAGAAAAAAAGAAGACGAATAAAACAGTCTAACAAGAAGCAAACAAACCCAGTCAGCTATAATTATAGCGATTCACTCTCATAGTGGAACCTTATGAATCATGTGTAATGTCTATATAGGTTTATGAGAATTTTATAATCTGGCAAGGAACGCGTATTCAGGAACCAGTATGGTATAAGAGAGTTATGACAGTTTGACAATAGGTGAGTTGGTGAAAACCGGGGACGCTCCGAATGTTGAATAATATCTCCAAGTGATATGGCACAGACATGTGATAAAGCCCCTATATCACATGACTCTAAAGTGCCCAAATGGTCAGAATTATATCCGTTCTTAACCTCATCCTTAATAGTATCATTGACTTATTAATTGTTTATTATTGAAAAAAAAAACACAAATATAAATAAACAAGCGAGAACGTAATAAAGCAAAGAACACCTGTGCTTGAGGTATTACACCAAAAGGCCCCTAGGTTCTACAATGTTTGTCACACGTATCTTTGTCTGAAGAGATTAATATTCTCTGGATAATGATGCGCGTGTTCGTGAGCACATCAAAATTTTATTCTTCAAGAACAACTGTTGGTCAGTCTACGTTCGACCCGCATGTAAAAGCAAAGCCTATACGTTGTCTAGGTGCGAACGGCTCTTTCTGAATATCTAGCGTATGCCGTTCGATAAGTTACTTCATTATGAGTGTTAAACTATTTCGTCGATTTAACATCTCGTCAGGACATTCATTAGGCTCCCTCTCTTTCTCTCTCTGTCATTCTTTTTCTGCATTTAGACAGAACCTTACAGCGATAACAGAAAAAGAGGTAATTCTGACAGCTATGTAACATTTGCTATTAAAGGGAGAATGGATAGTAACTGATCAGTGGGAATCAGTGGGAATGCTGGGGGATCATTGTTCCAATCCTTGTGGGATTCATTTAAGAGCACATTATATATCTATTGTTGTGTGAAAATTATTTGCTTCAGAATGGTCTCATATTCAAGTAATGTGCAGTTTAACGTTTCCAGGTTGACATGCCTGTGCAGTGACGGGGCGATCGTTAACGAGACAAACGTTTGTTTGTTTTATTTTGATATCTATGTTAGTATGTGAGTCATTCTTTCTTGATGTGTTACTTAACTACATATAATGTTCGTGTTATGAGTAGGAACTAGATGTTTTAAGCATCTGCAAAGGAAATTTTGGGGGATCCCTTAAGAATTAATGCGCATATCGCATTGGGAACATCCAGGTACCGAGGGCATCTGACAATAAATTGAGCTAATCACCTGCCATGAACAGTCTGAATCTGTCTCTGATTGACGTCACTAGTTGTATAGACTCACTTCATCCTATTGAGCAGTGTGGTCGTGAAAACATAGTGGACATTTCAAAGGAAAGATAATAAGATTGACAGTGTAACGCGGTATGCACACTATCTTAAATCTTCTCTTGATGTCGGAAGACTAAATCTATTGGAATTTTTGCGGTTTTACATTTCAACATTCTCACACAAAACGTTTAATGTACGTTGTCTGATTTCTTAACTTTAACCATTCTTCACATAAACCTAAAGGGCATTCATCAGATAAAGCAGTATCACACACTTATTAGCTCAGCGAAGAAATGATGAGTACAGAAGCTGCAGCAACACTGTGATGTTTCTCAACTAGTAATGAGACTTATCACGTTTTATAAGCCGCAGAACAGCGCTGCAAATTTCAGGCTTGCTGCCTAGAGCATAATCATTAATCCGACTTCGTAACAATGTTATTATATGCTTATTTTGTTCCATTGCACCTGCATGGTGCAGTTCTCCTAGTCTTGTTCGTGACATTGTGTATTTCTATCCTTTGCTTTCAACATGTGAGCTATGACTAAAACTATCAAATGCCTATACTACATTACCTTTCATATCAAAATTTTGGTAGCGTTATGCTGGCTATCTTATGTAAAATAATTCAACACGTTTAAACGTCATCTTAAACGAGAAACTAGTCACCATGCAGTCCTCTAAAGTAACGAACAACTGCAACCAGGAAAAGGCGAAATCCTAGCCAACATCGTTGGAAATTTAATCAAATCGAATCGACAGACGTAGACGTAAAACCATTTAACTAAGGCTTGCAGTGATAATCCGCTCTAGAGTGTTTTTGCTTTGAAATAAAAGAACTTCTACTGGCTTCTGTCCAGGTACAAAGCGGAAAGCTAGAGAGCCGGGAATTTTACGGGGATCGAGACCAAGGGGTGATAAGAGACATAGGAACGCGCGCTGGAAAAAGAGATTTAGGTGTGGGTAGTGATCCGTCTATGGTTTTTGGACTATCATCCGATGGATTAGAAATCAAAGATGGGTATTCGAATCTGCGACAGATCATTACAAGCTGTATTGTGACATATTGGCGACCCCCTCTGGTTTCTCTCCTTCGATTTGGTACTGCGAGGGGTATAGGGTGAAAGTTTCATCAAACAGGGGTTTCGATCTGAGCGGAACAAAGAGAGGAGCTAAGCTGGACACGAATCGCTGGCCACATCCCAATAGAAACAACCTCTAGCAGCTTACTTACTAGCGGAGGTCATGTCTTCTCCAACACTTCATTTCAAATGGTTTTATCTTGCGATGTCTCAACATGGCATGGATTCAGACCGACCTAAGCACGCCGGAGACAAAAGTAATTCCTTCTAAGTCCGATTATTGGGCCTATATACCTCTTCACATCTCTCGCGCACGGAAAGCCCCTCTGGAATTGCCGCTAAATACTTCCAAATCACTGTTGTCATTGCTGTAAAATGGCGGTTAGTAAGACATAATCACTCTCAGACAGGTATTAAAATGAAAAATGAGGGATACACAACACTGTCTGGAAAGTACAAAACCTGAGCACAGGGACAAACCATCATGGGAGACTTAGTGTAAATGAACGTAGTTTTATCCCATTGACCACTGCGACGATAGGACCCCAGGCAAATTAATCATTAAATGATAATTAAAAAACAAATAAATGAATAATCAAATACATACACATACATGTCTTTTATTGTTCCTATCATTATTCAACACTAGCTCTATGGCATTGTAGTTTAAAATTATTACGAGCACTTAATTAAAAAACGTTGAGTGAACTCATGGAGAACTCATGGCGGCCTCAAAATTGTGACGCCATATTTCTGCCGGACAGAATGTTTGGCAGTCAAATGTCATAGACAAGATAGAATCTGCAATACAAGAGACGAGACCCTGGATCAGGGGCAGACCGAGCATGTGAATAGCACCCATCAGTATGTCGAGAGAGGAAAAGTGAGACAGAGAGAGAGAGGGGGGGGGGGGAGAGATTGGGGGAGATGGGGGGAGGGGAGAGAAAATAGGAAAAACGTGATAATTGCTCGAGGAGAAGTATTTTAGGCCAGACAGGAGAATTGATTCTGACACATATCACACGTGGCAACAGGTGCTCCCGAATGCACTACGACAGATACCTGACAGCAGACCGGAAGTCGCCATCTTTTTTGCGAGTGTTGCCATGGTTACCGGGCTTATTCTTCGGTCTTCGTGCATCATGTGACAATAATCGATCAAACGCTCTCTGAATGTGACCTTAAGCGGCGTCTGGGAGTATCATGTTTACATTAATGATAAAGTGATCAGGCTAGTTTGCATAATCTGGATCATCACAGCCAATATTGCTCTATAAACAAATCAGCCACCTGTCCCCATGGAGACTCCTCTATCATTGATTGACACCACGGGAAACAATTTTGTGGTAGTGATAAAAACAACTACACCTCTTTATTGACATTAACAACATGTGTCTGGGCTCTTCGTCTGTTTTCACGCTCATAAAGCGGCAGTGTTCTTTTCAACCATTGTTTCCTTTTTTCTGTCATTACATCTCTGTATTTGCCAGCAGAAATGAAAACAGAGACTATAAATTGGCCTGAATATCAGGAACATCAAACTCATGATGTTTGGTGATCACATCATATATATATATATATCATATCATATATTTGCGACAGAAATGATTCAGGCAATTTGCCCATGAATTTACTAGAATTCAGAATCTTGCTTTATTCATGATGATTTTACTCTTACGTATGCGCACTCTGCAAATACGCAATGGAGCCGTTTAACAATTGGCTGTGGATCACAAACTGTACCAACATGACCAATTTATTCTGGAAAGTCCGATGATAAATTGACGGGTCATTGATTTCAGAACACAGAACTACACTGCGGACTGCTTTTGTTGGTCAGTCTGAATAGTCAATGTATTCATTCGAGGAAAACTCCCCCCCCCCCAAAAAAAAAAAAATCTCAAGAAGATAAAGACTTCCCCTGACAGAATGATTTTGGGCTCCTACTCCATCTACGTTACTTATATCAAACGAGCGATCGTCTCTCGATTATCTCCTTTTATTGGTTATAAAGGACGTTCCTCTTTCCCAAACCTCTCTGGCTCTCCCATCCCCCCCCCATATCCCTCCACCTTCAAAGAGTTCATTTAGATCTTCAGCAGTACCTTTCATTGTTTGTTTGGTCCTTTTTTATTTATTCATTCATTTACTTATTCGTTGATGGTTTAAAAAAGCAACTACCATGGGCGAATTGAGGAAGTTTACACAGTGAAACAACATAACACGAAGAATTTGCTTATAAAATAAACTAACATTACAAACATATATCTATGAAAGCATATTTTATTTGTAAATTTTACAGCTCAATTCACAAAACAACAATATAACATTAAAGGGCCTCAGGCATTAATCAATTCATAAGATAGTACTACAAATTGCATGCAGATAAGATTACACTCTTGAACACACTCGGCACTTTTTCTCCTCACTAGGGACGTACATCTCCATTTGGCAAAGACTTTGGCACGTGCATCACATATTTGCATACACCATTTTGTTCGAAACACAGTTATACTATTATTCCTATTTTATATCTATTTTATTTCTTTATCTTATTTTCTTTGTCGAAATGTCAGCGACCGGGAATAGGAAGAGGGAGAGAGAGTGAGTCGGGTGAATCACCGAGAGATCATGCTTTTATCTGTCACTGACAGCAACGCTCCTCACTCAAGCTCTGAAAGCAGTGAGCCGAAGGGTTGCGACCTGTACCTGTACATCTCTAATGTGGGCTGAGAGAGAGAGGTAAATATCAAGAGGAACTTTTGAACATAAAAGAAGAAGACTAAGATTATGTGTTCAAATTGAAATGGAAAAAGACGTGAGCATCATCGATACAAAAGTGTGTACAAGCAAAATATTGTATATATGTACGAAATATATAGTATAATGCAATTATATTCCCTTTTGGGAATGACAAAGACAAAAGACGAGTTAAAGAAAAAACAAAACAGAAAGTTGAAAGAGCAAGTCTGACTTGATGTGACGTCTAGTCATTGGGGATATGATATGAAGAATGTAACCCAGTAAAGACACTGCGAGCGCCGTGAGTACCCAGATTAGTGCGTCAAGCTACTCTGATCGAGATTGCCCAAAGCTTATCAAAACTTTGTGATTCCCTCAACGACTTGCCGTGGATACGTCTGTCTAATGCGAGGTGATCTCCCCGAATTAAGCGCCAGACTACTCGGTGTGCAAACCCGGGGCGTGAGACAATCACAGATAACGCAGTCACGTTCAATACTGCATGTTTTGCGGTAAAACCGGGTTACCGCGCAGCAAATTTCGAACTTGTCCGCTAATTACTGCCAGCCACGCCTATCCCCTATAGATCGTTACTGCCCATTGGCATTTCCGAGTGCCAGAATCTCGCATCATGTGGTGGGATTCACTCACGTATATCTGAGATGGCAGCGACATATTGATATTGTAGCACTGTACAGTGCGACAATATATTATTGGCTGACGTGTCTCATCATAATTTCCTACGTGTTTTATTATCATAATCATTTTTATTATTAATATTGTTGTTAATTATTATTATTATTATTATCATTATTATCATTATAATTCATTAATATTATTGTTATTTTTATTATTATCTATTATTATTATTATTATTATTATTATTATCATTATTATTATTATTATTATTATCATTATCATTTATTCGTTTCAGAAAATCACTCTAGTTAATTCGAGGTCTTCATGGCAATGAAGACTTTGAAGGTTTATGAAAAGTTACTTCTGGATAATTTCATTCAATATCTTGAATATCAATAAGTACATCACATTCGGATCCACAAATTTTTTTTTTCCTAGGGGGAGGGGCCAGGATCAGACCAGTGCTCCTTTGAAACCTAAATAAAGCCGTTTCCGAGGGAAACAATTATAGCATGGCGAGTATGGAATCTGCAAAAGGTGCATTATCTTGCAGGTAACGGGTTAAAGGGGGATGACACCCAAATATATTATGTGAATTGGGTGAATGCAGAAATATTCGTTTGACGAAAATCGGACAATCCGTTAACAAATTATGTTTGTTTGCTTATTTGTTTGTTTTTTTTTTTTCAGTTTCGTTGCAGCAATCAAATTGCTGGATGAGAAGGCTACTTCAAATCGTGACTTCACGTATGTGCATCAATATAAATAGCATTTAATGAGAATTCCACAAACTTTGTTATTAAAGGAAAATACACATTCCCTCGAATTGTTGCTGACATAAATGTTAAGGGCAATATTATTCCCTGCTTTCTGAAAAAGGCAAGACAAGTTCTCATGCATTATGCTAGAAAAGTGAAAATAATATGTTGAACTCTCTACATTTTCTTTAAATTGTTGTACATACGTGACGCCACGAACTTTAGTAGTCTTCTCATCAAGCCAAACTGTAAGAATTGATAACTTTTGAACGGATGGTCCGATTTTCCTCAAACCTCACTGATGTGTGATACTAGTATATTGTTGCATTCCCTCATTCCACATACATCGTATATTTTCTATTCATTCTACTTTAAAGGTTCTGTTTACTTTTGGGAGCAGTGATTTTAACAAAAATTCAAGATATCACATTTGATGCATATGTGTAGGTCTGTTGTATCACAAAACATCGTACCCTATAACATTTCATAAGCCTAGAATATAAGGAGATATCAATATTTTTCTCAATAAACCATAACTATAGACGGTTTAGTCTGGAAACATTCTTATTATATCTATTGTTCATATTTTGTGCATTTAACAATACTTAACATCGATTATACGGATTCATATTTTTACAGTGGTTGTTTCTATCCCTAACTCACATTTTACAACTATTTTAAAGGATTAATGATGGGTTTTTATTTCATCTGCAAATGGTAAATTGTGCCTTTAAGAGAATGAAGGTAGGGGCAACCTCAGGAGTTGCCTCCCTCCGTCATTAGTAATCCACGCCCGTGGCAAAGTGAGTGTTCATGACGTGGCGCCAGGACGCAATCGAGTCTCGGGAGACAGGAGTGTCGATGAGCAAGCTAAACTCGGGATTCGACTCACCAGAAAACTCATAGGGGAAATAGGTCGAGACAGACGATGGTACAATACACATGCTGCGAGATAAATACCGCTAACTTTAACGCTACTCGTGCGTGAAGGGTGTGTGAAGGCTTTAGAGCTTCAATCTCATTTTTAATGCTGTTTTGTATTAACGAGGTTTGTTCACTTGCCACCTTCATGTATATTAAAAAAAAAGTATTCAACAAGGTTTAAAAAAAAAATAAACACAACCCTTCTGTAAAATAATAGCAAGTCCCGACAATTCTCTTTTAAACACATTCGTCGGTTGGCATGATGCTTTTTAGGAGAGATTTATATATGTATATTATCACATATCGACGCTTTCTCTATTTCTCCCTTGATGCAATTCGTCAGGCGGTAAAAACGCCTAATTGGAGACTACAGTTTTTGTTATGGTATTGACCGAGGTAGACACATTTTGTGTTAGAGCCAACATTAATACATCCTGTTAGTAAAACCGCGGCTGTGTGTGTGGGATGTGTCAGCATGGCTGTTTTACCACTCAGATTTAACAACAGAAAAAAAAAAATCACACAAGCCGCCAAAAATTTACCAGGTACAAGCTTGCATATTTCAGATCAGCATTTGGTACAACAGGCTTAGTCAAGTAGGCTTAGCAGGGATTGAGGACGGGGAACGAACTACAGGGTAAATACTTATAAAGCGGAAAATGTATCGATAATGGATGCCATTAGAACAAGATCAATTTGGGTAGATCCAGTTCTATACCCATTGCCGTGGCTGGGAGAGGTCATGCTTTTCTATGGAATATCATTTTCTTTCTTGATAAGTTACGTTTTATGATTTCAGTACAGAAATGTGCCTTGACTATGCTTGAAACTCAGCCATTTTTTTTCTTCTGGTAATCAAAACCAAAATCTTCAAAGATAACCGATACATTTTTCTGTTGTGTCTGTACCCTCCCCCTTATCATGAGAATAGATGGAAATTAAAGTAAGCATACATTCAGTGAAATTCCTCACAGGTCATGATACCCTCTGAGTTGGAAATGACGAATGCTATCAACAACAACAATAATAAAGACGATGAACGTGTCATCAACTAGACATCTTAAAGGGACTGTACAGTATTGGTTGAGGTGGGGATTCATGTTTTGAACATCCCTAAGTGAGATAATGAGAAACCTCTTATGAAATATGAAAGAGCATGTCATCTTAAGAAGGATTCAACGTCTATTTGATGAAACTTGGTTTTCAAATGGCTGAAATATCAAAAAAAGTGATAATAATAAAAGGCAACAAGCCACACCTTTTATCGAGATCTCTTTGTTTCACCTTCTTTTTGGATATCTCAGCCATTTCAAAACCGCTTTTCATCAAATAAACTTTTGATATTCCTTAGAAAAGCATGCTCTTTGACATCTCATAGAGTGGTTCCTGAATATCTCGCTAAATCCTCGCCTCAACCAGAACTGTACACACCCTTTAAAGAAGAAGAAAAATGTCAAACTAATGAGAACGTCGTTGTGGTGTGGAGGTGAATTAAGCAAAACACAAAAACAAAAACAAAACAAAACAAGGCCCAAAACAAACCCGAAAGGCAAATCTAAACACGAGCTTTGTTGTTGTAGTTTTTGTTGTTGTTCGTACGTTTGTTTCTTCTTTCTTTCTTTTTCAAAAAAAGTGACAGCCCGCACCATCGTCCCCGATCAGACACATTGAATACTAAACGAAGAGTCAGCTGAAAGTCTAGACAAGGTTGAGGAAGAGCTAAGAAAAAATGAGAGTAAAAGCAACTACAACCGTTCTATGTCTTCAATTCAATGTCTTCAATTACATGCACAGCTGTCTTAAAAACAATATTCCTTTGTTTGTCGTGTTCTTTCGTCAATGTTGCAACATTTTCAGTTATAAACAAAACAAAGATCACCCACTTCTCACGATCGATACATCTTTAGTCTGCCGTGGTTATAAAAACTGATATAAATGCCAAGCAGGAGATTATTTCCCCCTTGTTTTCCTTATAGGTTGCAATTCTTCAGTCTCACGTCTCATCGTTCATACTCACTTCACTGTTGATCTGATAATAATGAGGAAAAGACGGATGGACAGGAACACTCCTGATTCTACTCTGTTGTATTGTAAAACTGCTGGAAGTGTACGTTCATCAGTTCTGTTCTGAAAACCCAGGGGCTCGCGAGCAAGCAGCTCACGCCTAGTTAGTGCCCCTCCCATCTCGCGACTCACGGCGGCACAGATCACTCATTGCGTGGGTACGGAAGCTTGTATATATACCATCGAGAATGCGGGATAATTCCTATAGCCTTCTCGACCTTTTCGGGTCCGAGAAGGTGAGAAGAAGAGATCCGAAATCTCGTCTTCGTGACTTATCGTGTCCGGAAAGACAAAAAGAAGAGATTAAAGATCTCGTCTTTTCTCCTTCTCGGACCCTAAAAGTCAAGAAGACAAGATTTGACATCTCGCCTTCTCTTCTTTTCGGACGTTAAAACGTCGAGATGGCGAGGAATTATCTCATCTTCACAGTAGCCCTGTCATGGGCTGCCGTACGCAGGGGACATAACGCTTCCATCGAGTCAGACCCGGACTCTGTAGCCGAGCGGGGTCGGCGGTATATAACTGACAGCCCTGCATTAGTCAACGCTCTTGGCATCGCAGTCAGACAGCACTGTCCGTCAAACGTCATACTCGAACTGTCACGACATCACCTGTCAAAGAGGGTCACGTTCACTTGTTTCCAGACTGTCATCTCGTGTTAAGCCGTCTAACGCGAGACGACTTTATATCTCACAGAAGAAGAAAAAAATCACTGACACACCCAGAAACACATTGTATTTTTTCTTTCAAGTCAGCCAGTCTACCATGGCTTTGATTTGACGCCTACAAACTGTCAAGGAACACTTGATAAATCCCTAAAAGTAACACTAGTTCAGTTTATGAAATGAACATGAAAGGAATGACGCGCCTTTGTAATAATGCATTTAATTTGCAGTCTGCCCTGAGCCTAGCTAGAAATTTTGTATAGTTTCTGACAAATTACCTAAGTGTCGTTTTGGTTTTGTCTGTTTGTGTGTTTTGTTTTTGTTTTTGTTTTTGTTTTTGTTTTTGTTTTTTTTTGGGGGGGGGGTTATGTTTTTGCGTCATCGTGTGTTTGCACGTTACATAAGTGTTCTCAAGTGTGTATTCATATTTCATAGACCTTGGTGGGAGTTCCGAGTAAACAGAATAATTTGTATCTCCTGACACATTGAGCGATACAACATGGCTGGGTGTTCATGGACAGATTTCAATGACACAATTGGCAAATAACTCATACATTTAGAACTGCACTGACCATGGGATAGCAGCAACAATATCAAAACAGAGCCAAAGATAATTGAGCAAATAGAAATCATTCCGACAAACAAAATATCGAGTCACGAGCAGTGAGCTAGCTTGTTCTCTTTGTCACTCCTCGCATCACGATTGTGAAAATGGAAAGGTCTAATTTCGTCTGTCTTTAAATCCTTAATCTAGCCGGTCAGTTTTCTCAACAACCCTGGGGGCTGCTGTCCCGTCCCTCGTGCCACAGTTTAAACATGAAATGACTCTTTCTTCCAAGAGGGGTCATAAACATACCTGCCGACCGTGACAAGGCAAAGAAAGCAAACGAAGTAATCACGCAAGGTCGAAGATATATCAGCTAATCACGCAAGGTCGAAGATATATCAGCTAATCACGCTGAGAATGAATAAAGAAAAGCTTTCGTGCCCCTGCGAATAATTAGGGCAAAAACAATGGAACAGTAACAGGCTTTCATTAACTTAGCAGAATGATGATAGCCCTTTCTCACTCTAAATTGAATTACGATCTCCTCTGATATATATTCTTGCACAGCAGTCCTTCGTTAGCCGAGGTTGCATGGACATACGGGCCAGATGATTGTAGTAAGACGAGTGTCTGGTCAATGACTTGGGCTTTTACGTGGATCTTTGGAAACATTACTAACCACTTGTTCTCTCCCTATAGATGTTCATTTGTCTTTGTCACCAACAAGACATCTGTAATTAATCCGGAATTGAGCGATCACTTTTCGAGTCGAACCGAGCGAAACCTGATATCCTCCCATTTCTGCTTCTCCCCAGAAAAGGTAGGTCATTGTCACCCAAAGTTTGGTCTCTTGAGGTCGCCCTCGCATACTGGGGTAATTTTCGGACACCGTACTCGGTAATCCGATAAGTGACATCAAATGCGTTCATAGTTCAGTCAATTTCGTCTTGTACTCCCGAGTGATGCTCATTGCTATGTAGATAGAGGGCAAAACTAACAATATTGTCACCTATGATCACAATTGATTCGAGTGTACTTCGTGCAGTAAGGTCATGACTTCACAGACATTGTCGTTCAGCGTCGTAACGTAACCCAACCCCTATATGAAAACGACAATGCATTGTCTCCCTTATGTCCCCATTCGTTCATGTATTAAAATAATTCAAAATAGTTGATATAACATTTGAAAGAAAAGACGAACATTGTCATCTTTTCAATGCTGAGTAAAGATTTTCCACTTCGTCAAACGGGTCATGGCCGAGCGTTTACGTTGCTCTGCTTGTCTCCTTTGATTCCACCACCTCTGACTTATACTTCTACCTTTCTTCCTCCTTTGGTTCCTGTCATTAATCTCTAGTTTATTTCCCCCTATGTCCTTCCCTCGACTTGCCCATTTCCTCTTTATTTTCATCCCCTTTTCGTTTCTTTATCCCTCGCTTCATCTTCTCCTCCATCTCCTTCTTCGTTTAGTCTGAGTCAAACAGATTAAACTTGTCGGGACGCTCTTGGTCATGACTTTGCCAAAAAAAAAAAAAACGATAATGATAATAAAAACTTGAGTGCGACATGTGCCGCGCATATGTACATGTGCCACCACGATAACAAGACAAACAAATTAACCCGCGTCATTAAAAGCTATTCACTGTGAGGGAATTCACCGTCCACTTCCTATTAATCGTTTGAATGAAAACATAGCGGGCCCGAGAGCTCCCCGAGAAGGTGAAATACCAGATTGTGGCCTCTGCGACCAAAACTCCCGCCAAAATAATTGACATCTCTAATCCTTCTCGCGAAAGGACGGTGCTCTTCTCAGCTTGTCTCCCCAATCAGAGTAAACCATGAATGAATCATGAACCTGAGGAAGCGCTGAAGTCTCTATGACGACGGTCATTCCACCTTTCAAATGTAAATTAACTTAAAGTAAAGTGAAGTAAAGTAAAGTAAAGTGAAGTGAAGTAGAGTAAATTGAGTAGTGTATGTACATTTCGATTCTTAGATTCCTTCAAATAACGCTTGCTTGACATAGACATACAAAAGCGTGAATGTCACAATAGAACGGTCACTACATAAAGGGTGAATTCTGTACAGTATTAACAAAATGATTGTCTCTCTATGCAACATTATAAGTCTGGTTTAAGGGGTAATCCCCCCTCAAAAAATGATACGACGAAAACAGAAAGAAACATTACTCATCCTAATTAAACTATGCTTCAGTGGCAGGACTGCCGGCCCTTCGGAGTGGATTTATTGTCCGGAATTGGTGAATTTTACCGCTAATTCGAATTGTCACAGAGCAGTGTGTGGATATGTGTACAAAAGAAACAAGCGTTGCTTCTTCGTCATAAATAAATCAGCATTATTATTCAACAATCACAAACGTATAGCGCCATAATGTCGTCGTTGCTGGAGGTGGTTGCCACACATGCAAGTTTGATTTAACAAAATATCATGTGGGGGGGGGGAGGGAAAGAGGGAATGGGGAGAACTAGGGAGATATTAATCATCGCATGAATCAGAGAAAATCGCTATCATCGCGGGCTGTTATCACACATGCCGACTGCCACCGACACTAACATTTGGAATCAGACCGTCAACAAAGGAAGCTTCGATCGTATCTCTCCGATGACAGACGAGTCTGCACTTCAGCCCCAGTTCATCATCCTCACACCCGAAGAGAATGAAATGTAATAGGAAGACTTCGACGGAGACTACTCAACTTTTCTCTCTCTCAAAAACAACAACAACAATAACAACAGAAACTGATGTTTTCCTGCTTATTGATACTACGGCTAAGTATCTGTCAGCTGATATAACATTCAAAAAATTGTCAATTGTCAAGTAGATTTTGATAAACAAAATAAGGAATACGAAAAGAGTAGTAGGGATTTCATTAAAATGAGACTAGATGATATAAGAAAACGTTATGGAATTGTTAGATTTCACTGCATATTTGCAAGTCCTGTTTTGATTTAATACCACCATTCTGTCTGCTAGGTTTTACTTTATGTATGACAGCCTATATGATCTAAGAATTTGTTAAAATCATAGGCCTACATTACAATGGACATTTTTTTTTTTACCAATTTAATTACTTTTCTGGCGATATTCTTAAAGTATATTAACATTAAGTTTCAGACATGTGAGACTTGCAAGAAATCTTTATACAGTCTGTGCCGTGAGAACTGCATGTTTACAGCGCCAAATTTGCCGGGAAAACGATCTAGGCCCATATCAGTTTGCAAAGGTAAATTGTATTATCTTAGATCAAACAGAACATTTTAGGAGGAATGTAATTATTGTGCTTGACAAGTTTGTTGCTATTTAACTCGGTATCTATCGATACTTTAAACATTTTTTTTTCCTAATCAACGGTGATTACTTCGGCCTGCGGTTCCATATTACTTTGTTTTAACGGTAAAGATTGTTAGTCTAATTGGACTTCGATTTTCATTTTTCATGGACGTTTGTATGAAGTTAACATTCAAAACTTTTGTACCACTTGCTGTATCGAAAAATATCGATCATGCACTACAATTGATAGATACCCCCCCCCCCCCCTGTAACAAGAAAGGAAACGAAAAATAAACACATGAAAGAGGTACTTTTCATAATCCAGTTCAAGATAAAATATGATTCTTTAGATTTCGGCAGATGTTATGGTTAATTTAGATAATTTTGTGATTTCAACGAGTTAAGTACAGCTAATTGAATTAGATCACCTTCATTTGTTAAGGATCATGTTAAGGGCGGGGTGGGGTTAGCTTTGGAATCGCTGTGGCCCAAAAAGAGTCGGAGGACGAAAGGATGTTTACCTCTTTCTCTAGCTCGTATATAATGTCTAGGAACCACTTCCGGATTAAGAGAAATCGTTGCGAAATCATAATTTACGAAGGTGATCGTCTTTCAGGAATGGCTCACATGCTCGGGACATTACATGACAACGGATTAAACCGTAACTTTTCCAAAGGCCAAACTATTAGCAAATTCTGCTGCGTAACGACCGGGTTGCAGCTCGCAAACTAAGACTTTACTTCCGATGTTGACAGATGGCGCCCTACACCGTTAGTTGCTCCGTTTGTGGCACGCGGCGGGCCCGTCTGGTGGATATTATTCTTTACATACTCTTCTGCGATGTAAATTGTTATGTGAAATCAAATGCATGATTATGCAAGGTGAAAACTATAATTCCGTCATTTATGCGTTTATGTTGAAGACAACGCTTCCTTTCATTAAACTGTTTTAGTGACATCATCAACAATGAGTATTTTTTTAAATGTAATTTTGAGGGCTTTTGGCCAAAGGAAGGAAAATGAAACTTTCCCATCATTTCACGGAATGCAAAAAAGTTACCCCACCCCCAGCATTTTTAATCCACTTTCATTGCACAAAGAAAAAAAAAGCAAACAAACAAACAAACAAGCAAAAAATATGTCTCAGCAGTGTCGTTCTACTTTTAGAATTACTTTGACTGTAGAAGATAATAATGACAAGTGTTTTCATTTTAAGTTTACTTTTATCTATTTGTATTTGGTTTGTAATATGATTAACGTAGAATTGGTGATATTAAATTGTAATCCATATCTTGGACTCTTCAGTATCAAATGTTGGCTAACTCTTCCTCGAAGATTCAAAAAGATAGATTGCACGAAAAAAAGGAAAAAAAAATATCCGTTAGTACGAATCATCAGGTCATGATACAATGTCAACATCGATCTCAGCTGGTTTTAGCGCACGTCCGAAACGGTTAACTCGACTAATTGGAAGCATTTTTAGGGTAGGTTGAGGTGATTCTTGATAATTTACCCGTTTTCCTTTTGCTGCAACCACTGGAGGAAGTCAGCATTAAGACGTTCGGTTGGCCCAGGGCGCCTGGCTCGTGTGAAAGTTCAATCTTTCCTCTGTCCGGTGGTTTTGTCTTTGATAATTTCGTCTGCTGATTGCGAATCCTCCTCGTTTGTACGTATATAGCTGCGTTGACTAAAGGCGTGTATGTGAGTGTGTGTGTGTGTGTGTGTGTGTGTGTGTGTGTGTGTGTGTGTGTGTGTGTGTGTGTGTGTGTGCGTGGGGGGGGGGGAGGGGAGGGTTACCCAGCAAAGATTTTTTCTTGTTACTCAGATACGTTTGTACTATTTGTATGTTTGTTTTGTTTTGAAAGAAAACCAAAACCGAAATACAAATGTGTACTGAGTGAAAGTAGCAATATTTATAGAGCACATCAGTGAAAGTTTGAGGAAAATCGGACAATGGATCAAAAGTTATGAATTTTTAAAGTTTCGGTGCCGTCATCGCTGGATAATGAGACTACCACACTTTAATGACGTCATTTTGGACGACAATGTAAAGAAGATATAAAGGGAATTTCACTACATTGCATTTTTCATGAAATGTACACATTCTATCGACTTGTTACTGACATGTTATTATTGTCAAGGGTAACATTATTCCCAGTGCTTCCTGAAAGAGGTAAGTCATGTGCTCTTTCGTCATGGAAGAAAAATGAAATGTGTTAAATTTTCCCTGTATTTTCTTTATACTGTTTTCCAGTGTCCGTCATGAATCGTAGTAGTCTCCTTATCCAGCGATGACGGGCACAGAAACTTATGAAAAGAAAATCGTACCCTTTGCATCAATTGTCCGATTTTTTCCCTTCAAATTTTCACTAATTTGTTCGACTAATATTGTTGATTTCACTTAGTAAAATTGTGGGGGCTTCGGTTTCCTTTAATCTATCATGTATAGCAGACATTCAGAACAAGAAAATACATAAATTAAAAAGATTAAAGCAGTTGCATCTCTTCCGTTTGATATAACAACGACGCTTATATGATTACATTATATGGCTACATTTGAATGCATTGTTCTATACTGAAACGTGGTAACATCATATACCTAAATCTATTCAATATTGGTCGATGGTGCTTTTAATGCTGTCTATGAACTCGTGAGCAGGAACGAAGTGACAAAAGCAATAAGCAAAAAATATCAACAACAAAGTAACAAAAACAAAGAAAAACGAATGAAAACAGACAGTGACATTAAATCAAAATTCCAATAACCAGTTGAAGCGTTACTATGATTACATTCAAAGTTCGAAAAAGGTTTGTTACTATCTAGACTTTGCAGATAACTTGGAGCGATATAAACGAACGGGCTCAGAATATCCCTCTTCTCATGATCCCGGGCAAGTCAACAAAGTATCGCGCGGTCTTTACCATGGAACTATCGATGTGTCGCGATGATTTAGCAAATCTAGGCATTAGCCAAATAGCCCGTATGTCTCTCTTGGCGACGCAAATTCTTCCTCTTCACGTTTGGAGTTAAATGATATCAGTTGTAAACCGGAGAGTGTCGTCTCCCCTGGCGTGCCTTTGGAGACATTTTGGGCATGATTAGATAACATTCACTCCCACAATGAATTTATACACACTTTCTTCGTCCGGTTCTTGGTGGGATATGTATACAGAGCAGGAGTTCTTTCAATTCTGTCTCACAGCGCTCCGAGATGATATCGTCAGATATGACGTAATTTATTGTTCACTTCTTTTCCACTTGCAGTCTGCTTCCATCTCCGGAAATTAGTTACCACGAGCATATCTTCTAACTGTCGGATTCTAAACTTAATCCGGAACTAGCGGCGTTATAGCTGGCTGAATAGATTTGTCATAACTGAAAAGCAAGGCAAAGAAATTTATTGGGGAAGGAACGGGTAAATGACACAGCATATCACGCCATCATTGTACACTAATGTAGTAGAATATAACTGCCACGGCAGAAAAAAAGCATATCTGCGTTGATTCTAGGAGCAGTGATATAGAATACTGTTCTCAATGAAGATTTCTCTTCTTCTTGCAGAAATTCGAATCATACTTTCGACCAAAAAAAAATACACTTTTGAGACTGTTTTTTGGCCATTGATATTTTTCCTGTCATGGGACATGCATGAGGTAATTTTCTAACGTAAGACAAAGACGTTTGTTTGTTTGTTTGTTTGTTTGTTTGTTTGTCTGCTTGTTTGTTCTTTTGACACCTAATGATTGGTATGGTACTGATTTCTTGCTCCAAATTGAACTGTGTTAAAGTTCGGTGGGGACGAAATAGACACCACATAAAAAGAGGCTGAAGAAAAAATATGTTTGGATAAGTAGACAAACATATAGACACAAACAGAGAGACACAGGCCGAGTTCAAGTGGTTAATTGCATGTGTGCAAGGGGGAGAAAGACAAAAAAGATAGAAAGAAAGACAGACAGACAGACAGAAAGAAAGAAAAAAAAGAAAGAAAGAAAGGAAGAAAGAAAGAAAGAAATAGATGAGCAAAGAGATAAAGCAAGTGAGTGATATAGGAGACGTATCCTCCATATATAATAATTATGTCACGTGACACCTTTGCAATGTGGATGATTGTGCTACTTCAGGAAGCAATTGGAAGGTGTTAATCCAAAGACTTCCCAGCTGACACTACGACCTCCAGGCGTCTTTCATGCCCAGCTCTAGGGAATTCAGCTGGAAGCAAAACAGAATCAAGTAAGAAGGTAAACGGAATTATGTGCAAAACACAGAACTTTGCTACTGTGACGCCATGGCCACACAGTCAATCAAAACGTGCGAGAGAGAGAGCGCACACATCACCAACGCACTCACTGATAGAATCAACTAATTAACTAATTGCATAATTATCACTTTTTGATTACGTCTGTGCGCGTTAAAATGTGCCCCTGGCAGACGACCTTTCGTGATTCATGCTTTGTCTATACTGTATACCGTGTGCCCTTCTCCCTATTCTTTAAACTAAGATTTTAGGCTAGTTTATGATAGTCTCTTCTCAATTTGAAAAGCACTCTTACTATTGCTAGTTTTAGGGAGCTTTTTCACAATACTTATGTTCAGATTGACTTACATGCTAGGGTTTCAGCTCACGCCCGAGAGATTAAGGACATTATGAGAATTTAAAGAATCCAGTTTACAAGAAACAGTTATGTCTTTATTCACCATTTTTTGTCAATCATAAACGCTGATATTATTCATCAAAATTTTGATATAAATGTTGATGTGTGTGGAAATGTATTTCAACTCTCAACTTTCACTCTACTTTTTAACCTCTGCCACCCTTTTTCTCCCATCCCCAAACACTTTCATTTTTTTTTTAATAATTATGGTGTGATCTATATAATACCTTGCGTGTTGTTTTGTTTAATATCTGACTTTTCTGCTCCTGACGAAAGATCTCCCTCGGCTCTTGTCGACGTCATAGTCCCGTATTTCAATGGCATAATCTTTCCGTTGAAACCCTTTTTGTTATAACTTTACTGCTATATAGTTACTTCAGACTACTTAATGCAGCAGAACGTACCCATGCAGTAATTGGTGACAGCGGAAAAAAAAAACAAACAAAAAAAAACGTCTATCGCTCAATTTCAATCTGGCTCCCATTCTTCACTAATAAACGCAAAAACGCTTGCGATTGGGAAACAAAAGCTGCTTTTCTGTCAAAATATGACCTACATATTTCGTTTCTGCCTCTCAGTTGTTTCTATTTCATAAATTAGGATAAATCAACAGTGCCCAAGCAGAGCACATGCCAGCTTCCCGGTCAAGTGTTCAGTCTCTATTGGTCCATGCCTTCTCGTGAAGAACGAGTTGGAGAGAGAGAAAAGTAACAACAAAGTGAAAGGTCAGAACGAGTGTTATTGTCGAGATATGTTTCCCTAAATTTGTGAGTGATCTTTTTCCTTTCTGCCAGATGTGAACCAGGGCTGGTTTATTTCGAACATGACCCACCTCCAGCCTCCTTACCTGGCCACACAACGCTCCCCTCCACCTATACCTGCGGCGAAAAGGAATTTAATACGGCACTAGGTGGTTTTTCATAGCTTCGTAAGGAATTGGCGAGGCTCTGGGAACAGAACCAGTCCTAATTAACCAAAAACAAATGCGGCTAGTATAAACTTTGTAGAAGACCGATGGTTTATGCCATATTTCCATCCTAGTATCCTTCATGATGACAATGGATTTTATGCATTTCTTACCCTCTTTTTGTCATTTTTGTTTGTACGACGCGTTATATTTGTAGACGGTTTTGACCGCTGGAA
Organism: Diadema antillarum; assembly: GCF_040938485.1. Taxonomy (NCBI): domain Eukaryota; kingdom Metazoa; phylum Echinodermata; class Echinoidea; order Diadematoida; family Diadematidae; genus Diadema; species Diadema antillarum. Next base: position 578,381 of record NW_027271179.1, read on the forward strand.
TCACTTTGCGTTTAAACCTGTAAAATACTGCTTCTACATCATTCAATAAGTTTACCATCTCGTAAAACATTGAGAAAAAAAAGTGAGCTTGCATAGAATTCTACATGCAGTGATATCAGGGATTATCGTGTTTAAGCTCCTTGTTCATCCTCTAAAACCCTCAAAGAATGCATGAAATCCCTGGTTAGCCATGGATAACAGAGTTCCCTTGCATCGAATCACGCGTGACTGTGAAGTGCTATACATCCACCTGCTCCTCAGATGAAACACTGAAATCACAAAATGTGAGTTATTATTTCTAAACGTCTGCTTGTTCTCTTCCATTATGAAATTTCATGTTGTGGTTCTGAAAATGAAGAGTTATGACTGCGGATGAGAGATTCGAGAGGGATGAGGAAGAAAGACTGGCCATGATAACGGAGACTGGGATGGATGCAGAAGGGTGAGTAGGAAACACGTATCAATTTTCACCGGACATCTCTTTTTTTTTCTCCCTTTTTTATTAAACGCACAAAAATAGTTGCTCCCAAGTTAACTTTCCATTGAGTCTGCCTGTATGCATTATCTTGATGACATTGAGGATCCATCTTCCCTTGCCCACCCCCCTTCTCTCTCTCTCTCTCTCTCTCTCTCTCTCTCTCTCTTTCTTCTCATTTTTCATTTCTTTTCATTCCAATCCATGACAGACGCGAATTTTCAAAGCCTAGATGTCCTTGTAGCACAGAAGCGTTGGGAAAGGAAACGGTCTGTAACGGTGTTAAAGATTGTCGTAAGTGAAGTTTATATAAGTTACCAAGTTGTCATGTTTAAAGTCAAATATAGTTGCACAATTTGTAATGAAGCTGCCTAGAGCATTGTAAACATGTATGCCATGGGAAATTACTTTACGGCCAAACACCATTTCTTTCGTTATTTGAATAATATATTTGATGCCATTATATCACATTTCCGTCATTTTCTTTGAGTGCCTACGTCATTTTTCAGTGACCAAATGGTAAATAACTATAACTCATATATAAGGTAAATCATTTAGCCTCTAAAAAGTGCGATTCAGTGTAGAAAAAAAAAAACATTTTTTTTGTGTTCGAATTTATGGCTTATTGATATTTATTTATGAAAGAGTATTGTCAAAATTGTTTTTTCTGTATTTTGTAATAATTTTAACGTTGTTTTTGTGGCAGTTTCTTTATCCATGCTGTCCGACTTTATCTCTAAAGTGCAGTGTGTATATGTATTGATGCCGCACACGTTTGCAGCTATCATGAATTCGCAGTGCTGTAGAGTCAACTGTTGTTGTTTGAACTGTCTCACTGTGTATACTGTCGTCCTAGCTCTAGCTCTTAATTGGGTGTTGATCGTTGAGTGTGCAGACTTTTATCGCAAACATCTCCACATTCGTTAGCTCCATTATCGTTACGTTTCCTCTCAGCAAATTCACCCAATCAGATTTTTGCTGATTTCAAACTCCACTATATGACAAACAGTGAGGGAAAGAGAGAGAAAGGGAGAGAGAATTCTCTGGACATATCTCCGTATACAGCTAGAGTGCATTACATTCCGCCAGTGTACTAATCAAATCAATTCATTATTCGTGCCTAATCATCACACCTCTACACGAGTGGGGGTCGAGTGGGATAGAGACTGTAAGTGATTTGTCTCTATACACATATACAACCTGCGAGTTTATCAAAGCCGTACAGAGACGAAATGGTTGCCAAATCTCTACTATTGGTGAGATTAACAGAATGGAACACAAATAAAACAAAGATCTACTCAACCACTAATTTGAAATGTATGATGATTTCATTTGTCTGTGTACAAGTCAGTGATATTGTAACGACAACGGAAAGCTGCTCTTTATTAATGTAGTAGCTGTATTTGAAACTCATGAAATCATACTCATGAGGATCATACTCATGAGGATCATGAAATCATACTCATGCTCAGGTAACTCAAAACATCTATCTCTTGACAACATACTTTGCACATGATTCCAGAAATACGCACCTATTTAAGGAATAAAGTTCTTCCCCGAAATAACGACATCGAGTCGTTTCAATAGTCATGAAAGTTTTTACCCTCTAAAACTTAGAAATATGCCCTAGAAAGTAGATCATATAGGCCTAATAATTCTTTCACCACCCGGGCAAACATAATTCCTTTCATTTCTGCTTTAATCTCATATCTTTAATCCTAAACACACTCTGTGTGGAATGACAATCAACGAGCTAGATAAGAAGAATATACCTCTTCGGTTTCATACCAATCTCTGCTTTGTTCGTCTAGTGTCATTGTGTTTACAGTATGAGGCTTTCGATGTGGGAACTACAATGTGAGAAGTCATCAAATTCTCACTCTCGCCTTGATATGAATTCTTCTTCACTGCTCTCGTTGACTTTTCCCTCGGGTAATGAAGTATTTGTGTGGGGGTTTTTCTTCTTTCAAGATCATTTTAACTTCAAAATAATTATGTCTTCGTCATATCCTGTAGACTGTGACACCATAAAGCATATGTCGACGAAACTTTGTCGACAGTTGGTCCTAGGACCTTCCAAAGGGCAGAGTGCCTCCGCCGCACCGGAGCTTTGTGGCACCGTGCCACAGCGATTCCCCGCGCAGACCTATACCACCGCCACACGGCGCCTTTAGCTCCCAATCGTGTTTATGATTCCGTGTTGATTTGGATATCAATTTTGCTACTTGTACACGCACAGGCTTGGCAGCCAGGCGCATAAATTTCCAAGAATGACGTACACTAAAGAATTAGTAATTATAGCTGAGGTACAATTAGATCTTTTCTCCTAGGCTCGACCATATCTCGGGAGCCCCCCTCCCACTTTCCCGACCGTCGTGCATCACATTTGCCTGTCGTCATCCTCATCACACTAGTTAAGGTGATGAAACATTATAAAGGCAGAACAATTGAACAACATACTAGTAGTTAAAACGTCAACCCCTCCCATCCACCTTGAAACTTTCGAACAATTTTACTTGAAGTCAATACTGTAAGACGTAGGTCTTAATTCGCGCCTTTGTAGAGAAACAACCGATTATTGCAAACTAGGCAGTAGAGCACCTGACAAATCACATCGACACATCATTGTGTAAAGGCTGGCATGCTTGCAAGTTTTCTCACAAAACAATAATCATTTTAAGGGATCTATAAAGCAGATCGAAAAAGAGTGACGGTTTCAGGGTGAAAATCGAAATGATGTCCGCAATGTGTAGCTGTTGCAGTCTTGCTGTCAGGATACGATGCTCACACAGTTGAAAAAGAAAAAAATCACTCTCTATTTCAATTTTCGACAACTGGCATGTCACGAATACGTACTGAGGGCGATTTTTGCTCACTCATGTCTTGAAAATTAAAGGGAAGTTCATATTTTCTGTGTCATGTATGCGTCATTTCATCTTTCTGTAGGCCCATGACATGCTGAGTAAAAGCTTGCACACTTTTCAATTCATGAGTAGCTTTCCGTGTCTACTACCATCCTTCTCATCTACTTCACTAATCAATTCAAGTCAAAACCATCTTTGCGAGAGTTTTTCAAAACTTTTCCTTAACCGATTGATTTGCTGAATCTTCTGCTTAATCCATATTGGCTCGGTTATTTTCGTTCAACGACATAGATTTTGTACTTTTAACTTAATTCTACCACAAAATAAAAATGGTCTTCAGCGTTCACACGCATCGCTCACATTCTGTGGTGCAGACATACGTCAACGTGACTTCTCCTTTAACTTGTTTATCTCAACCTGGTCAGCACAATTAGGTAAAAATGTAATTCATATTTCACAAACAGAACAAAACAGAGAAGTTGGGGGCGAGTTTGATTTCCGAGCCGGCGAATTCCTGCCGACAACAAGCTCTCGGCAGTGTTCAGGAGGCGGGGAGCTGAGGCGCAGGTTTCGCGTCGTATTTATGCGGCTCGCGTCAGTCCCCTGAGTGCAGTATCGTTCTCACAGTTTCGGTACTTGTTGGGGGAGACGTCTTAACTTCAGCTCGTGAAACGACTTAAAGGAGGACTTGTGCCTGACCTGATGACTTTTGCACTGTACTATCTATATCCCGACTTCTATCGTTATGGAACATTTCAAATAACTGTTATACTATGTTGTGAAGGAATATTCCCCTGGACTAACATCTCACAAACAAAAACAAACAAAAATATCAGTTGAATGAAGACAATCGGATGACATCACCTGGAATACTATCGGTTGAGTACTAACATTGACAAGTTCCAACTTGTGGTGTTGAAAAAAAAAAAACACGTTTCCACTAGAAATGCACATCAAAAGGTTTCGCAAAGTCACAATAGTATGTCAAAATTGTATTCACATCTTGACGTGCCAACGCCTGCCAGAGGAGGCAGAGCTAAAAAATGCAATAACTGCAAACCGTTTTGCAAGAAGCCCCTCGCACTGCCAGGACTAAAGTCATGGAGCCAAGGAGTGTGGCGAGGGAGAAACAATTAGGCAACAGAAGTCGCTAAGTCACTGCTCCAAATTTACCGCTTGAAAACGTCTCTCACTGTTTACCCGTATCATCGCCAAGCTGCTTTACATGTCGATCTACAGGCAAGTTATAATACTCAAATTGTCAGCATATTTGCCATCATGTAATTATTGTCTTTTGCTGACCTTTAACGAGGTACCTCTGGCGATCTAGAGTGTATATTGTGCACAATCAAATTTGAGTAGGAATCATATTTTGCAATTTGTAATAATACAAATGTTATGACAGAATATTAACCCTTCATCTGATGAATTGGTTATACTTTATATGAGATACTTCAATCGTATAAATCTTGATTTCATTCGACACTACTCGACCGACGAAATGCGAAATATTTCCTCTTTGATATGCATTTAAATGCATTTACATCAACAAAAATATTTCAGCGTTCAATGTAAGGGGCGCTGGAATAATCATTGTACCAGTGTAAGTTTGATAAGCAATGAAAGTTCTTAACGAAGATCAAACGCTGAGTCCTTTAATAGACACGAGAGATGTCTTGTACCATCTTGAGGGGGAAAAAAAGATTGTGAAGAGTCGTAGAGCATGCTGGGACAAGTGAGGAGCGTATATCATCACCAACGTGAGAAGTCACGTGACAGGAAAAGGCGAAAGTAAATACGGGGGGCAAAGATGTCGAAATTTTTGGAAGAAACGATAAACCATTTTACTCAGCCGGTGGGATGGGGGAGAAAAAGCGAGTCAAGACATGGGAAACAGGAATACAGATGAGTGAAAACAGAAATACTTTTCTATGTTGCAATTGTCATGAAATACGAAGTTCGTAATGAAACGTAGAAGGGGTATGTGATAATAACCGCAAAGAGGGAGTGGTTTTCCTCATCATCACTGGAATAATCTTGGATGTGGGCGATGGTATTTACGACTACTGTGATGAGATGGGTTACATGATAGATAGCAATAACCTTAATGTATTGTAATGTTTTATTAGATACCTTCTCCTTCTTCTTTTCGCTGTTTTAAATCACTTTCGATCTTGGAAATCAAATTCCTACGTCAGTCTCGTCATTCATATTGGGTCGTCAGTCATTCATCGTCACATTCCATTTACATGTTCTACGGCGCAAGTTATTGTAGTCGCATGTTGCCAAATAGAATATCTGCTATTCGTCTCACATGTACGTATAATTTACAGACAACAGTGTGCCCAAACTAATAAACCAGCATGGAATATTTAATCAACGCATCTGGGTAATATCCCTGTACTCACTTTAAATCCCCCCATGTTGCCTTCCATAGCTTTAAATTCAGGACATTTCTTGGTATGTTCCTATTGATTGCACAATCTCAAGTCAGTTCGACCTCTGAATTCCTGTCCTAAAAATATAAATAAACAAATAGATACGCCATAGCCGACATCAAAGAAATACTTTGCTTGTCTAAATTAACTCGGCAGGCAGGGATTGGAATCAGTTGGTTATGATTGACTAGGAGGACAGGGATGATAAAAAATGTAAAGCAAAAAACATGGTAAACGCTTGAATTGGTAATTGACCTCGTAAAAGAACATTATTTGTTAATCACTAATAATAACGTCATTGATATTGATTGAAACCTAAAGTACACTTTTAGGATTTTTAAAGGATATTGTGCAAATCGGCGAAAATATTTCAACACATAATGTACAGTTCAGACACCAGTAAATGATACACACAAAAAAAAAGAGAGGAAGAGAGAAAGAAACAAATGAATATAAAGCATCCTTAAAAGGGAATTCCGTACCAATCAACGTTGGTTTGAAAAGAAAGATTAATACTTACAACCACAACCGTGAATATCTGATCAAAATTTTTCACATAATTTGGACAAATAAAGAAATGAAATGAAATCGGATAAAACTTATGAAAAAGATATGAAATTCTGAAGTTTTGCTAAGTTTTGCACAACAGTTCTTGAACAGTTGATATGAAAAAGCAAATCGCCTCACATTTTTGTTCATTCATTGTGTAGAAATTAAGAAATAAATCTAAATTTCAAGATTTCATGAACAAACCGTCTGACAGGTTGTAAGGCGGTAGCATCATAAATCATGAAATCATCAATCATCTGTATTGGTGGGGGAAAATGACAAATAAAAGATGAACACGACAGAACATGGGTGTAACATTTCATTTTTCAAGGGAGTCAACATATTCCAGCAGATGAATGTGACATAATTATGTATTGTATCATTTCAATGATATGGTTTGAAGCCACAGCAGAGGAAAGTGTAGGCCTATTCAATAACGAGTTTTCGTCACATTGTCATATAAATTACATGCCATTATTGTTTAAACAGGAGCACTGGAATCTCCGTGCAATTGTCTGTATTATTTGATATGCCATGCTGGAGTAATATACAAGATGACATATCCGTGAGGACGTTCACCTGGGAGAAGACCCTTTCTCTTTCTGTCAGGTGTCAAACCTAGACTTTCACACAACACACACCACCATAGCCATCTTTCCATGATACCCAAACGAAAAGTGTAAAGCTGTGTTATAACCCGGCAAAGCAGTCTGTTACATTCTCGCCCATTGTAGCACTCCCGTGTTTTTTTGGCAGAAGTTTAATCCACTTTCTGCAACGGGTGTGGTCAGTTTTCAAAGAGCTACCTTGACCTGATGAAGAGAACCTGACTTTGAGGTGAGACAATGGGTATCACTTACCGCAAAGAAATGAGGCGAGAGCGAGGTGGGGTGACTACGTGTTAACTTGAATCTCGTTTAAAGGCATTATTTACCATTTGCAGATGAAACAAAAATCCAGCTTTAGTGCTTCAAAATAGTTCTTAAATGTAAGTTATGGATAGAAACAACCAGTGTAACAATTTGAATCAGTATGATTAATGTTAAGAATTGTTAAATATGCAAAATGTGAACAATAGTTGTAATACAAATGTTTCTGGCTAAACCGTCTATAGTTATGGTTTAGTGAGAAAAAAGTGATATATCTCCTTATATTTTAGGCTTTATTGCGAAATGTTTACATAGCAGGATGTTTTAGGATACAACTGACCTACACATATGCATCAAATGTGATATCTTGAACACTTTTTTTAATCCCTGCTCCAAATAGTAAACTGTACCTTTAAACTTAAAGGATAGTATGCCTGTTGATGTATTTGTCGGTCATAATATACACTGCAAAACAATATCTAGCTGACGACAAGGACAATGTGTACAATATGCCACCGATACGCTGTAAAGGGTAAAAACACGTTATTTTGCGCCTCTGATATGTGTCTTTTGTTTTCTCCTTGTATCCTGATTAAAGGATCTGTTTGGTTGATATCAAGAGTACAGACACTTTGGATACGGGCATTATACCGGCAACACATGACCTGGCCTGTCCAGGCGGCAAGTGTCGGGGTAAGTCTGGCACCGATCTGCTGCTATCACAGCCACAGACTTGAGAGTTTAGCATGTTTATAATACTGGTGGTAAGTAAGTACTAAGTCACTCTCATAATCATCTCCCTGCGGTCAGTCATTTCATCTCGACAGAGTTCATCTGCCTTTGGTGGGGATCAAACTTCTTCTTTTTTTCCACAACGCCTTTATCTGAAACAGGTTACTGACAAAATATTGTGTGGTAAGATGTTCGTTTCAGAAAATATTAGAACAATTACATTTATTACGCCAGATCTATAGGGATGGACATGGTAACGGTATCACTCATGTTTGATTTTATAAACTTAATTACAAAACATTCTTTCTGTGAGACTGGGCAAACACACCGAGTGCACTCTTTAATTGCGAAGAGAAAGTAATATATGAATGACGATGATATACAAGTACAAAATGATGAGAGAAACAAGGTATGGACATTAACATTGGCCTGCAGGTACCTGCTGTCGCCAAAGTAAATAGACAGCTGTCTCCTGTATAGTTAGTAGTAAAGCGTTGTCATTGTCATCATAAACCGCATGGGATAAGTCATGTGGTTTGGTAGCTTTATCACCCTTGAGGCAGAATATTATCCAGGGTTCGTAATGCAAAGCCCTGGGATATGTGATAAGAGTAGACAGGTTGGTGCTATTGTCACGCGAGGAATGAACTTGGCGAAAAACGATGCACGATCTGTGAAGGGAAAAAATATAAGTCATTCATGCTCAAAGGAAACGTAAATTTGTAGCGGAATAGTGAAAAAAAATGCATTACGTACTCGGTCTCCTCAAGGGAATCCCCGTTCCAGTTTGACTCGCCGAAAACTCTGCTCCACGTTAGAAGTATATCCTTTGGCAGGTCCAACATAATGAATCGCAATGGGAGAAGAGAGGTGTGGCTGTGGTCCTTGCCGTGTTAATCCGCATGGCTCGCTGGACTGGACTGGCCGGAATAATCTGATCCCTAGCTGTGCAGAGAGCGCTGTGCCAAGTCCGAGATGGACGATCCCAGCAGTGCGGCTCGCTCCCCAACTCTGAACCACGCTCGCTCGGGTGGCTCGCGCAAATCGTAGTGGCAGAGCACGAACTTGAGTGAAAGTTTCCAAGAGAGCTTTTTAAGTGTCCACGGCAAAAGCGCGCTGCGAACTATTACTTCCGTGCGTAGGGCAGCCGTGCTTTATGACGCAAAGAGAAGAAGGAGACAGGGAGAGTCAGGGAGAGAGATACCTGGAGAAAGAAGCCTTCTTCATGTCCTCTACGACTTGAGCAGAAGGAGGAAACGACACGCTAGCCACAAAAAGTTGTGATCTGCCACCGCAAAGCCTCTTCGCCACACAGCGGGGGCTGGCCGTGGTCTGTGCCCAATCATATTCCTCGTTCAGCGCATGCGCCTATCTCTTTCGCTGTCTCTCTAACTTTCTCTCCCTCTCCCTATCTCTCTCCCTTCACTTTTACAAATCCCTTGCGAAACTTAAACCGTTGACAAGAGGACACACACGACGGCGGGTATGCTGGCAGAGAACTTGGAGGATCTGAACGATCCTTTTGCACCCTTTCAGGAGACTACACTTTTTTTTTCCCTCCCAGATCGTCCAAACTGGATTTTGACATGATGAAAGTTTAAGACGAGTGAGGAGGGTCTTGGTGGAAAGGAAAAATTGTGTTTTCTCTCACAAACGGTCATTGTTTGGCCCTGAAAATTCTTACCCCCTTCGGCAGAGAGAAGAAAAGGGAATCAACACAGATGTTGGTCACGTACGCACTTGTAATACGAATTTGTAAAACTTAAGAATTTGCAACTATGTTCCGGTCATCTTTAACAAACCACACTGTGCCAGTTTCTAACATTCACAGAGACTCTTCCGCTTTTTTTTTTCACTTCCGTTTCCGTTTCCCGGACTTCCGGCCCCGAGACTCGGTAGCGAAATGCATCCACAATAGGCGCTTATGACGCACTATACAGTTTGAAAAATCATCATCAGATTTCCACTTCTTGAGATTAACTTTAACCGCTGAAATATCATGTGAGCATTGAATCTTTAGGCCGACATCGTCGCATCACGCCTGAAACACGGCAGAAAAGGAAGACTTTGTTGGTGTCTTTTTCTTGAATTTCAACGCGTAAGACATCAATAGCACAGGACTCAGAGGGAAAGTGGGATTTAAGATTGCTTCACCATTATGCATTTTTGTGTGTGCCATGATATCATATCTGCACCATGACCCCTAACCAATGTCTTTAGCGTGCCGCTGCTGTTTAATCACATTTAACCGGACAAGGTTTTGTTTGTTTTTGTTTTTACAGACAAAAAAATAGTTACTAATGTGAATTAATGTCCTCAATCGTCTTTTTTTTTTGGGGGGGGGGGGAGGGGCTTATTTCAACGAGTCGGGAAATAGTTTAAATCAATACACTTGCATATTTCGCTACTCATGCTGACGTTCATAAATGAAATGCTACGAAAAGACAGCATCAAAGTTATTTTGAAACTAGAATAGAACGGTCTTTAAAGTTTGGTGACATTGTGATGGGATACTTTCAGCAGGCTATGATAACAATGACATTGTAGTATGCTGATTCAGTAAAACTCCATTCCATTTCAAGAATGGACTGAAGAATAAGCAGACAGAACAATTCACCTGTTATTGAACTTTGATAGAAAACAAAAGAAAGATATGGAATTGTGGTATTTCGAAATAGTGATATGGTTCTCTATAACAAAGGCAAATCAAATGAGGTTAGCATGTCATGGTCTCAAAAGTCTCCATTTCGCTTACACACCGTCTTCACTGAATGTCTTCATGGTAAATATACCCAAGAGAAGCAGTTCGATCATAGGCGTCAAATCGTTCAGGATTTTTTTTTCACTATTCAATAATGACTCTATAAAGGGGGAAGGTTATAGCTGAATCCGTGACAACAATTCGACAATAAACATCCTTACCATGTAAGTGCAAGTTCCGGAAAGGTGTGTAAAACTGCCAAATCAATATTATAGTGTTATGACAGATTTCAATACATTTCGATTTTTTTCACTAGACTTATCAAAGTCAACTTGATCCAAAGTGGATATAACCTTTTGGTAGTAACCTCCCCCCCCCCCCCCCCCCAATAAAGTCCGAACCCATCGACTATTTGGCTCGTCTGAGTCAGTATGCCAAACAATATGATGACAAGCCCTAACCTGCATAGACTGAGCATCAATGAATGATCGTCAGCAGACCAAGATTTCGCAACATGAACGAAAAAGTAGTCGAAAAGAACCCCAAACAACCCCGAGATAAACATTTAATATTTTGTTCAAGATTAGATTTGTGCGAACATATTTGCACTTGTACTAAAATGTAGGCGTATTACTTTTCGCACAGGGCGTCTCTAACATATTGATTATATCGATGATAGTATTAATGACAATAATGATAATGGCAAAGTGTACTAATAAAACTGATAATAACATCAACAGTGACATTGGGAAGGTAATTCACATGCACGATGATGTAAGCTGCTTCATTATTATTACTATTATTATTATTATTATTATTATCATTATTATTATTATTATTATTATTATTATTATTAATATTATTATTATTATTATTATTGTTTTATATTATTATTATTTTTTTATTATTATTATTATTATCATCATCATTATTATTATTATTATCATCATCATCATCATTATTACTTAATAGTCACCATGATGGTTCTCCTTCGTGAGTTGATGAACCGTCGCAGATCGAGAGAGCTGCTTTCATGCCTGTGTGTACCCGTGGAGAGTGATGCTAGTCTTTCTTCTTTGTTTGATTTTGAGTTGTTATCATGCTACAAATATGCATCCATTACTGTAGAGTTGATCTCTAATGATGCTGCTGATTATATCATAATGCTGGCAATGATGATGATAATGGTAATGATAATGATAATGACAATGACAATTATAGTGATAATGATAACGACGTCTGCTTTCCTTACGTAGTGGATGTTTACATCATAACAGATGAAGACATTAGCAATGATTAAAACATGAAACCAAACATGTGTTAAGGCTGGTAAAGGGAGGTGAACTTTCGTGATATTAATACTATTTATTGTGTATCTTCTCAAACTTTTGAAAACGTTCAATTCTCCTCAATGGAATATAGGTAAAGATTAAGCAAACAAATTGTGAACAAATGATGAAAGTTTGTAACCCGGTAGATCTTTGACAACCCAGTATAGATACTGAAAATGGATAGTTCAAGCTCAAGTTCAAGTTCGAATTTATTCGTTTTTCCACAATAAAGTAATATAAACATAAATCTCACTTTCATGAGTGACAGAAACGATGCATGTAGTGAAAATAGACAGGATATGGATTGAGAAGTTCGTAAGTTATCACTCTTCGAGAAATACCATAAAGGCACCTTTATCCTTGAGAGCATAATCACTCATCGCTACTTGTCTGAACTCCTGGCTTCATGCATCCCACCAGAAAAAAAAAAAAAAAAAAAAATGTGTTTATCTATTATTGTTGATTCATACAGCAAATGTACTTTGATACGGTGTGATGTTTCAGCAAAGTGCAATCCCGCCTGTACCATATTCAATTTGGCTTGAAGGACAGCAAACTTTTAAGAAGTTTCAAATAAGAAAAAAATGTTCAAATGTTCAAAAATGTTCAAATATTTTATTAATCAGTTGAAAAAAAAAATGTATTCCTGGAAACAAATCTTTGTTGTCTTGCAATAACCTGGCAATGCTAAATTTCAGAAGGTAAAATACATATACATATGCATATATTTTCACTTTTGTACACGAACAAATGAAAGATATGTTAATTGATGGCTTCATCACTTCTTGTAAATTTTCTTCGATAATCGGTGACATAAACTCGGTGACATATGAGAATTAAAAGATCTTGAATGAAATGATGTGAATTTTTGATTTATATAATGTTTATGAATGATTATGAATTGTAATAAAAATTCATCATAAATTGTCATGATTTCAAATTCAAATCTGGTAATAACAATAATAATAATTGTAATAACAATAAAAGTAATAATAATCATTACTATTACAATTACTTATGCTGTTATTGTAATAATAATAATAAGAACAATGATAATACTACTACTACTACTAATAATAATAATGATGATAATAATGATAATAAGAATAGTAATATTATTATTATTATTATCATGACTATTATTATTCATAATAATAATAATAATGATAATAATAATAATAATAATAATAATAATGATAATAATGATAATAACAATAACTAGTTTTTATATAGAATTTCAGAATTTACATCATAACCCCGGTCACTGGATACGTTATTTCCATTCAGCGCTGACAGTGCTCACTCTCCACTCCCGAGGGAACATTCCAGCTAATCGCCATTTTACAGACGCGCACATTCTGATCAACCAACATAAAACTCTCTTCCTACCGAGTACATGTACCCATTTTTTCATTGATGTGGGGGTGGAGAGCAGCAATGTGGGGAAAGTGCCTTGCTAAAGGGCCAACGTGTCGGGCTTTGCATGGGCTCGAACCCATGAACCCATGCACGACGGGCGCTGTTATCCACTCGGCCGCGGCACCTCCACAATATAAATGAAACTTGCTAGCTATGTCTCTGTCTTTCTCTTTCTCTCACGCATTGAATCGTCTTTCATACTTTGAATGCAGGCGTTTGTCCAAATTGTTTCGCTTTACTCGGAAATTGCCGCCGATTTAGGAGGTTCGGTGCGACAGCATTGTAAACACACTTCGTTAAGACAAAAGACAAACGAGAGAACGCGCCTCCTTAAACCAGTAACATGAATGATGAAAGCCCGTGAAAGGTAAACTTCGTGGTCGTTTATCGCCATATTCTTAATCTAGCGTTCTATGAGCAGCACATTAAAGGCACAGCGTGGATATCACGTAGCCAATTACGAGGAGAGTCAACAGTGATCTATTCCCAAGAGAGAGGGAAAGTGGATTATTCACACATGGAAAGATATTCCACTCCTTTGTTGTCTCGAGGTGGATCCTCCTGACACGCCTTATTTCAGATGCATCGGCCATGGCAAACCTTGGCACAATGTCTTGTTTTCTAATAGGTAACAGACATATAAGAGCAATATCATTAACGCACGGAACCGGCAAATCTTTATTCCCAAGGTGGTGACGGAATAATGGCTTTGTATTACAAAGATTCTAGGCAGGGTTTCGGTGGAATAGGCGTTTCCCTCCTGCAAATAATAGTACTAAGGCGCTTGGTTTCGATTTTAGGTGTTTTTAATGAATTCCACCCTGCCAAGATTGCAGTCATACGTTCGCATTTGAACTTTTTTCTTTTCTTGTCTTTTTGTTGCTTCTCCATGAAGGCGTATAATCTTATCTGTTCGAATCTTATTGAATTAAAATATCCGAACTCGGATGTTTCTCGTCAACGATTCATTTACTTATAGCTGAATTTTTACCTAGCCAGTTGTCATCTCGCATATACCGCTGCGTCCTCAGTGAATCCAAGGTATCATTTTGACTAAACCTCTTTGATTAACCTTTGATTAACCTTTGAGATGTTTGATTATCTCCGTTTGATCCTTTCTTATACAGAAGCTGTGCAAAGAAAAGGAATGACATTTTGCAGTGGTTTCAATCAAAATCCATGTGTTTTCAGAAATCATTATAGTCAATCCAAAATTACACTATACGTGCATCATAATAGGTGTGCTGTATCGTGCACCTAAATGACTAAACATGACCTACGAGTTTTCGTCTAAAACGCGTTTTCGACCGCCCTCATTCATTTCGTGGCAATTACTCGAAACAATATATGCACCTATCTTGATATATAACATCGTTATGCTCATGTGCCACTGTGGGAAACTCAGCAGGTAATCATTTCCCCTTACACGTTGAGCCCTTCAACTTGACTATGAGTACAGCGTCATCCTCGCCTTGCCTCGAGTTGTCTTTTCGACCATACCATGAGTTGCTGTAACCATGGCAACCCATCTCCGACTTGGAAGGAGGTGACTTAGCTAATAGAATCAGGCACAATATATCTTACCCCCAAGGTATGTCCATTATCACCCATCACAAAGAGTCATGAATGAGTAACAAGAGTAAGACACATCCTCAATCAGAACCCGATAAACAGAATAAAACTTGCCCAATTTTGAAGGAAGTAATAAGAAGGAGATGTCACTGCGGATATATCGGCGGAATATCGATTACTCTTCGGGAAAGTCAAGTTCTTGTCTCACGCTAGGTTGGATTAGACTGTCTCGGTGAAGGCGTCCATAATGTTAGAAGCCTCGTATATATTCAGTTATGATGTATGAATTAGCAATAGTTCTAATCAATTCTTCATCAACAACCAGGATCTCCGCCTATAGAGAGCCCACTGGCAATGGCCGCGAAATAACGTCATGAGAATACTTGTACCAAAATATGCGATTTTTACATCAACACCTCCGTAAATAAGTGTGACAAACCGTCCTCAGCGGAAAGTCTTAATTTGTCTTGACAAGATTAAGGTTTCTGAATTGAGCCCGGTGGAATACCCGAACCGCTGGGCCGGCATCATTCCGGCAGTTGACGGTAGGGGTACGTGCCTGGACGCACTTCCCACTGAAATGACTGGAAAATGTGAGGCCATCGTTAACATTCCAATTCATTTATGTTTGCTTCTTTTGTTCTATTACAAAAACACAACCTATAGGTATGATTGTGTGTCTGTGTGTTTTTGTTTGTGCGTGTGTGTGTGTGCGTGTGTGAGTGTGTATGTGTATGTGTGTGCGCGTTTTGTGCGTTTAATGTTTTCGGACACGAAATGGGGAGTGTCACGGTGTTCACTTACCGTCCTCCACCCGGGGTGTTTGCGATTGAAACACCCGTTCTGACATCGTCATATTTCCGATCATGGCTGTGTTTTCATTGCCCGCGTTACAGCTCAAATGAGGGTCACTTGTGTCCATCTACGCAATACGTTTCGCATTAATGATGCGAAATTCAAATTGACAACAACATCCGAATTTTAGGACCAAAAAATTATTAATGTATATGAATTGGACACGGTTTGTTTACCAGGCGTATTTGCCTGATGGACGGCGATTTTAACGATAACATGTGTTTTCTAAATGTTTCGTTTCGTCAGCTCCTTACTCATCGGACTAATCGAATAATCCCATGGCTAGAATAAATGGAAGTAGAGGACAGGTTAAGGGCACCTGTTTACTTGGATAAGAGAAAGTGGACTAATCTTAAAGGGGGAAATCATTTAAATGAGAAGATTATGCTGAATAATTCAGAAGTAACTAAGAGAGCTTCGGGTTAACGAGGTTTGAGCGAAATCGAACAAACAAGGTTTAAATAGTATGAATATCACTAAAATGATTTTGTCCTCTTGAACTTGAACAAAGGTCGCCATATAGCCAGTGACCTGAAGAACCATTAGAACCATTAGAAGCGCATCGGCCAATAGATAAGATCCTTCTAAAGAGAAAGTAACACTCTCAGATTCCCATCATTCGCAAGAGTCTAAAGAAACACACACATATTGTGGTTTCTAAAAGTATTCATAAAATTTAACGGATGATTTATACAGAGGAGATTAATGCACTTAAAAAGAACGTGATTTTTCAGTAACAAAACTTTTCTTTCATCCCCATATCGTGTTTTACAACAGTACGAGCACAAACTTTACCCCTTTTCAAGTAAATCTTATCAGGAAAGGGAATTCTCACTGTATATGTAAAAGGAGGGCACAAATCATCATCAGTGTCAGATAGGATCAAATTCGCAAACATTCTTGCGACCCTATTGTCTGGTTGCGATGGTTTTCTTTTAGAAGTATTTTCTTGTTTTACGGTTATTTTACATCTGTTTTGCAGTGTCATGAGTCTACATTTGCAAATTTGTCAACGGAAGATATATCACTTCATATATGTTGCTTTGCCTGTTTATTTGTAAACTTTCCGAGGTGAGTATTTCCGTTTTCAGCTTGAGTGGACTCAGTCAATGCTTTGTGAAGACGATGGTTTTGGTTGTTGTTTTTTTCTTCTGTCACAAAAGTTTAAAAAGGTATCAATAAGCTTGTGCACATACTATTGAACAAAATATGACATTGACCAACTTTCCTGGGGGATGTGCCTTGAGATTTCTGAATTATTTGAGATAAAAAGTAGGTAATCAAGTTCGCTTCCGTGAATCCAGAGTATTCAAATGAGTTTTTTTTTTTTTATTTTTATATAAAGAAGATGGGTATGGACTGTTGATTGATGTCACTCCCTAAGCCCGACATCAATTCAACATGTGGAGATACAAGTCTCACGCATACCTTTGGGGCAGATTGGGCCGGTGGTTGGGTGCTTTCCCCCTCGCTTTCCGCGACTCGGCCATGGGAAACAAGATAATAATGCATGTGCTGAAAGGATAGCTGCCAATTTACAAAAACACTGATAGTAATCTCAGTGCCACGAAATGGACGCAATGACACGACACGACACAACATATCGGAAGGCGGGACTCGGCATTGGCATCGTGGTGTTAGTCATTTTATTCTAAAGTGATGTCATTATCTTATGGTTGTCACTTCTTATTTCCTGGGTTACCAAGCAGTCGATAGTTCCATGCCCCCCCCCCCCCTTCCCCCTCCTCATTGGTCATATTCTCCCTGTTTAAATACTTCTCATCGAGCTCTTCTTCTGCCTCTTATTTGGCAGACGATAACATATAGTATACAATTCACACCATCCTACAGCGGCGGGGAACGTATATAAATTTCAAGAGAAAGCGCTATTTCGTGAGAATGTGTGTGAAAAGAGAGAGAGAAAAAAAAGAAGTTTACTTTGTTAGTGACGGAATCCCGAGAGTTCCATGTACTTTGAGAACAGAGACATTGTAAGAATATGCGTCTTTTCAAGAAAATATGGGAGTACATGTAATATCATTCTGTGTTCCAGGAAAATAACTTTTATACTTAAATAAGTTCCATCATGATCAAAATTATGGACATTTGAGCCATTGGTGTTAATGTGAATCTTTTAGTTTGAATGTATCTGTATCATTTTTCATACCCTGATACTTTATAAAATATATTATATAAATGTTTTGCTCGATTGTTAGATTGACCCTAATTGAAATTAAACATGGAGAGGCGCGTCATCTGTAAATTATCTATGCATCTAAGTCTTGAGTGCTGAAGTGCTCCAATCTTAAAGGCATACGACAGAAAAAAAAAGAGTATAATTGTTGTAAGTATAAGCGCATGATATTTTATGTGAATAATATGTTTCTCATTGGCTGTTTTTATTTCTTTTTTGGTTTTACCCTTTTATTGTTTTTTTTTTTTTTTGGGGGGGGGGGGAGGGGATTGTTCTTCTTTCTTTTTTTTAGGGGGAGGGCCGGGGCTTGACGAGTTTGTAGATTTACGCTGCTTTTGTTTTTTTATTGGTTTGGCCGAGAAAGGGTGGAGATTTGCACATTGTGAGGATAGACGTACTTAATATCTCTGGCTCCTCTCTTTCAGATCTTAATGAAACTTCTTGAGGTGAGCCTATTCAGTGCGGCTGTGATGATCAAATTGTCGGAAGACATTTCCATTGATTCATCTATGACTGCTTCCGTTTTAAAGGTATAATTTTGATTTTTCGCATCATATTGTCGGCTTCTTCCTGACAACAATGCTTTGTGTTTGAAATCTTGATTCCATACATTTTCCTTTCTTACCTTATCACATAACACGGAGAAAGAGTCGTTGGCTGGAACCATTTATAGCTTATCACTTACGGTAACATTTATCCTCACATATTTCTAAAGTTCGTCATTCTGCTATTCATTATTACTCTGTCACATCAAGATAACACATTGCATGACGCATCTCCCACAAACGCCGTAATTCCAATTGCCGCATTTACTAAAAATGCAAAAGATAACGTGGAACAAATACATTTAAAAAAAAAAAGCTGATGCGACTTCCTAAAAAGGACAGATTTGATGGATATCTTCCCTCACCTCAGTGACCCTGTCACTGAACCAAAAATGAATAAAAAATAGTAGCAAATACATAAATAAATCTAGTAACGAATAAAATGTTGGGGCATTTAACCACCACTTCCCCATTGGAATGGGATTCTTCTTAAAACCCACAATGCACTGACAGACAGACGCCCACTAGGCGAAGTGCCAGGTCGCGTCAAGGAAAACATCCCCTTACTATCAAAAGTTTTTATCTGATACCCAGTGCTATTTTCCGTCACTCATGGATGAATAAGAGCGGACATCATCAATGTAGTTATGCTTGTCCATTCTCTTTGCTATTCTTTTCATCCGTGGTATCATACTCTATTATTTTATCCACATCTTGTACTCATTGAACTTGCACTGCAATTGCATGGTTATAGTTTGTACATTTTTTGTTAAACTTCAATGCTGACCCTAAGACATTTGTAGAATGGTATTTCACGAGTACTTTGTATCCAGTGGAAAATGCGCCACGTAAATATCCACGACTATTATCATCATTAAGTCAGTGGAAGAGTCTTGAACATTCTTGAGACGCACACGGTTTTCAATACATATCTTAATGATGCGTTCACTGTCTTGAATGTAGTGCATTTTAAGTGTGTTTGGTGGTTGTTTTTTTTTTTTACAATTCGTATGAATAAAATGAAAGAACTGACTTCCACCTAAAATAAAAGACTGATTTTTGCAAACACACACACACACACACACACACACACACAAACACATAATTCAGTGAAAGTTATTGCAACTATTTGAAGTCATGAAATTTTCCCACGTAAATTCGTTCCCTCCTCTGCTTCTCAATGTCTGAAAAAAAAACAACACCCACACCAAACAAGTTGTAAATCGATCATTTTATGTGTCATACAATAGCCACGTGACACAGACAGCGAGATAAAGAGAGAGACAGAAAGCGACAGAGAAAGGTGACGAAGAAATAAAACAAATCAGCGCATAATGAATATTGAAACTCATTTGACATTATCAGTGATCACAGGAACTTCTCCATTTATCTGCAAGACGCTATCTCAATTCATTCGATTAATATGAACTTTAACTCTTTAATAGGAGAGCAATATGCCACATGGTTTCATTTTCCCTCTCACATCGTCGCTCAGGTATATATACGAACATTCGCGTAACAACGAACAGTCTGGTTCGGTTCATCAGCAGGCGCAACGATTAGAACTGTCATTTGAACAGTTGTATTTGTTTTCAGAAGAAATTAGTCCATTAACATCGTCACCGTTGAACCCGGGAGCGCCTTGAGCAGCAGCTAGCATAAAAAATGATTTATTCACGAAATACCCAAAGGCGTACGTCCGTGTTGGAAAATATATATCTATAGATATATTTTTGGACACAAATGAGGAGCACATGTGATGACTCTACTTTCTTTTTAAAAGCGATGTCTAAGTCATATCTAAATAATCATTTAATATTTTTTGTTGTAAGTCAAAGCAAAGAAAACGAACTTGGTCATATGTGTTTTCCACCCTGTGTACGCGAGTCGGAAAAATGAGGAAAGATTTAAATGGAACCACACCATGCAGACGGAGGTTGATGCTCTATTAAAAAGAAAGCTGCATAAACTCTTCTTTGAGGGTGTGTCTGTGCTTTCATTGTCCTTGTCTCAAATGAGTTCCCATCCTTATCTAATTTGTACTATGCATATGTACATACCTGAAAAAATACAATTATGTTGTTACTCATGATCACATGTATTTTGTTAACCTACGTTTTTGAAACTATTACAAATATGTTCTGCTAATGCGTTGTATATAATTTTCCCTGCATGTTTATTTAATGGAAATGAAAATAAAGTTTAATTGAATTGAATTGGAATGAGTAATGTTAGAATGAACACACCTAAAATGATGGCGTCTTT
This sequence comes from Diadema antillarum, assembly GCF_040938485.1. NCBI lineage: Eukaryota > Metazoa > Echinodermata > Echinoidea > Diadematoida > Diadematidae > Diadema > Diadema antillarum. Next base: position 599,190 of record NW_027271179.1, read on the forward strand.
GATGATAAATATGGACATAGTTGAAAAGAACTTTAAATTCTTCCAACACGGTGTACCTATAGGAAAGTATCAAAAATGTGCAAAATTGACATTTTGCACTGCAATAATCTGCCTTGCTCGATCTTGGTTTCAAGAAAGGGTTTGCCGAAAGTCACAATGCAGACAATGTTTATAAACAATTCTTATAGTTTGGCACATAAACAATATAGCTTGCTTCTTCGAAAAACAAACCAAAAACACAACCATGCATTCATGCATCTCTCACAGCAACATTTGCACAAAAGTTCATTGGCTTGAACTATCTTCACGTAAACTTGACTCGTAGGCTAGAAGAAAACATTTTCGAGCCAGTGTAGCAGTAAAAGTTGTCCTTCGTTGGAAGTTGTCTCCCAACTTCATTTAACATCATACAACGTCACACCACGTCACATTTTGTCCGCCTTATATTCCCCCGTCAACGTCTAAGGCGGTATGGTATAACGGCCTAGTTTCCAAAGACTTCTTTCCCTCAAGATCATTTTGGGGTATTTCGAAGTTTCCAATCACAATGCCCAGTGTTCAGATTTATATGCTAATGATTGCGTGCTAATTCTTACAGTGCAATGAACTACGTCTTGGTTCTTAAACGAGATCAGTGGAAGAAGGGGAAAAGAGAACTTAATTGAAATCATTTTGAAATAGAAGCCTTCATAGCTGATGATAGTCTTTTTTGTTTTTGTTTTTGGAGACGGGCAGAGGACTGAAATCCCTGCGACAAGGGCACTGTTTCGTCTCTCTGCCGAAAATCACTTGTGACTAGCGTAACATTTCGCTAATCCTCTGAGGAAATATTGTGTGATTAAGTAGAGGCTGGGATGCGAAACCGCATTTTATTTCACACATCAGCGAAGACTGTATAGGCTGTACTGTGAAAAAGATTTTCCCTGAACATGGCAGATCCTTGTCGTACCTCAAGATACGTTTTTTTTCTCCGACCTATATAATTATAATGCATGATATATACTTGCGTGTATGTTCATTGGTAATAGACCCAATGATTAGTTATCGTGGCAACTGAATGCGTATTATCAACTTATTGAAAAGAAAGCAGTGCTCAGTTTGGTTTTCATTCTACCCTTCGGACTGCCTATACCGACGCCATACCGCTTTGTATAATGTGATCTACGAGACCATGGTAAAGAACCAGCTATTCTGGTTTGAAATAGACTGAAAGATGCGCGTTTATGCAACATACTTCAACATGATAGGCAATAGCTTTCATCACTGTTTACTTAAAGCAGTGAAAATACTCCCTCACAATACCGGCGGATTTCAAAGTATGCACGAGGGAGAGACTCAAGTTCAGCTCATAGACGTAATCATCACGTAACCGGTATTCCATCTCTCGGTGGATTCTTGACCCACGCTGTACAAGTGACGTCGGTGCCCAGGAGCGTAGTTAGAGGAACAGGATCGGCAGCATTCGAGGAAAGATCATATCGGGCTCCTCCAGTGCGTCAAAGCTTTGCTTCCATTGATGACACCGAACACCATCTTGTGTCATAAATATTACGTAATTGGCTGATGCACTTCATCGAGCCACCCTCATCTCAAATTGAGAGTGACATGAGAGAGAGGAGAATGGGCAACCTTATGATATGACTAATTATAATTCACACATCGTCAACTCGATCCTGGCAACGGACGTTGTGGTGCTCCAGTTTAATGCAGACCTGTCAAATAAGCTGGACAGGTTCGAGTTGACTTTCCAACTACAAGCATTCAGTGACAGTTGCTAGGCAACCAATAACATTACATATGACTTTTTCATTTGACTATATGAAGCAGAGCTTGACCCATTTAGAATCTTATCTTATTATCATCTCATTTAATACAAGACTCTTGAAAGTTTTCAATACACTGACTTGACAAAAAGTTTTAAAAAATCTTGGCTATCTATAGTTACAATTGTATATCAACCCTCATCCCCATTTCCAGCATTTCCGTATACTTAAAATATTTTGTAAACTTATCTTTTATTGTGTATTGTGATGTAATTCATGTATTCAATTTTTGTGAAATATTTGCATTTTTTGCTGGATATGGAAAAAATGAATGAATAAATAAACGAATGATGACTGAATAAATAAATAAATTAATTAATTAGTAATTGATGAATGAATGAATAAATAAATAAATGAATAAATAAATAAATAAATAAATAAATCCCTCTGCTCGTCATTCGAAGTAATACGACCACGGCGGATTTCCGTGTATCATGCTATCCATCATTATAAAAACACCTTTTTTTCAGAGTTATTTGTCATTGCCTCATATTCATTGAATGTTTGATCACTCTCCGACTTTGTGTTTGACAGTTCTTTATCTCAATCATTTGCTGAAAACAAAAATTAAAAATGACGTTCCAGACTGTGATACTATTGCTTTTGATCTTAACTGGGGTGAATGGTCTCACTTCAAAATACATGCACATATTTTTCAAGTTCAAGATCAAGTTATTTCTTCAACTCTTCCGTAGATAAAACGCAATGAGAGAAAATGCAAAGCACTTTTGATACATTAACAACCCTGTAAAGAAAGCAAAGAAATACCAGATGGAGATAAATATTATAAGAGCGTACTTTGATGGGTGAAGTTTAATTCCCTTACTAGTTGCTCCATCTGAAAAAGCTTTTAACATGTTTACAAGACTAGATGGAGAAACAATGTGATGATTTAAAGAGTGCAGTCTTAACCTCGGGTATAATGCCCCCAACTTGGCAGCAGAGTCTGAGGAGGAGGAAGAAACAACTGTCTTACTTCTTCACGATCAGTGAATGACTCGCCGGATATTCCGCGAACAAGCAATCAATGAGCAGTAAAAAGCAATGCTAGAACGGAAGTCGGTATATGTTGAGTCAGATATAGGGTGATGATCGGTCATCGGCAAGATACATGATGATGATTTGACCGGGATCGTAGCTCCGTGTTTCAGTAATCTTTATTTGATTTCTATAATTTCACTCAACAAAAACATTCATTTTGAATGTAAAAACACAATCTACAATCAGCAATGAAAAAGAAAACCACACACACACCCTTACACACACATACAAACACAGACACGCCCCCCTCTCTCTCTCTGCTCTTTATTAATATATCTTTCTGTCTCTAATAACTTTTCTTGTCTGTTGAAATATCGCTATCTTCTAGTCTTTGTAATAATTATGTACTCGTGTGTCTGTACATCCATATCTCAATATATCACTCTCGGTATACAATATAACTGATCACGGGGAAATGAAAGAATAACGCCTCCCTGGCATATGACTGTAGCGGCGATTTTTACCTACGTCGTATATAACAATTCCATATTCGATCTACTGATGACCAGTATTTCCTCCTCAATTGACAAAATCTCACACATTGAATCCTTATGGGGAATTTCTTCACCTGTCTTCGCCTCGTTCCGTAAACACTGTCAAAGCGATCTGTTACCGAGGGTCATCCCAAATAGGGCATTAACCCCTGTCGGACAGCGAGCTTAACGATTATCATCACAGGGTTATTTCCGATGGGAATTCGGAAGACATCGGAGCCATTCCCGAGAGGACTTCGGAGAACATCGGAGCAATTGTCTGATGGGGTATCGGGTGTTGTTGGCGAAGAGGCGCGGAGGTGCGGCTGTGTCAGTTTAGATTAGAGGCGCCACGACAGGTTCGGGGTGAGCCACCTATGGACAGTTTAACCGCCAGACCACTGAAGGTGATGCAGTGATATAGCAAGCGTTAAACAATATACCAGTCGTAGGATTGGCGGGGTTTAACCTAGTACTTGAAACGTGGCCTTTAGCTACGATAAATCAAAGGTATACAATTTGGATACACTGTGTTCCGATACATAAAGCTACTGCTTTATATTCCTTACCAGTATAGTATATAGCCATGTGATAATCTGTGTAGTTGATATAATTATGTAGGCAACAATTAAAAGATTGCTGCCGTAGCTATCTTCAAATACATTTATTGTTTGCTTATATGGCTCAATGATAGTTTCATAGTTGTCATCCTTATTATCATTTACTGTGGCATTCAATCGCGTTGCTACTTCCTGTGTGTGAAATGGACCTGAGAGAACTTTCAATGGGTCACTGACACAGGAAGGATAACAACAAGTTTATTAACAATAAATGGGAAAAGCAATGCTTTATCGGATTGTGAAATAGCTGTTTGCCTACTGGAATAAAACATTTGTTCTTTCGTTGCGATTGGATGCGCTATTTGTTGAATTGTTTGCTGACATCGCAGTGGTTACAATAAACCTGCCTTCACATTCCAGCGGCCATTTGTCACGCCGAAAAGCCAAGATTTCTCAATGACCGCACTCTCCGCGACCGTCCGGATGTGCAGACCAGCGAAGCATCGTGGTATTAGACGTATAATCACAAAAACCAGAAGTCGTCTTTGGGGTTAGCCCTAACACTCGGTACAATGTCACTTTGCCGATGTAGTGATTAGAGGTTGATAAACCACGCTAGAATACTTGTCAGGAGATCACGTCGAAAGAATGTAAGATCGGTGGGATAAACTCGTGCACTGTACCAAGCTCACACCAGGTGAGATCCTTTTTGATGTAATCCGATTGGGAATGTATTAATCGGGAAAGGACTTTTATTTTCTGCGTTTGCATTTGTTCCTCATGAATTCTTCCTCTCTTTTTTTCTCTGATGACGGAAAACGAGCAGCAAGTCACGTCTGAACACACCGCTAGTGCTACGCGATGGACGATCGTATGCTTTGTCATAGACATGACTGCTGAGAATTATGGACAATATTGAGAGATAGATAATACTCTGAACTATTGTATCAATGATTGTACTTCTCATAATTATTTTTTAAAATGTAATCATTTCCTTTATGAACGTTTAAAAGATAGTTAATTCCTTGTCAAAGAGGATTTTTTGGCAAGGAATATTTACTGCATGATAAGGTCAATATTTTACATCCCGGTGTGACTCTTATGGAATTGTACTTTTAAACCTCATGGTATCGCGCCGAACGTCCAAAACGGAAAAGTATTTATGAAAGAAGTAATAAATATAGATTTAAGTGATTGCCAAGGGCTAGTCATAAAGTAGAAAAGATCCCAACTTGTGTTCCTTTAAAGTAAAATTGTGCTTGAGCCCCTAGCAAAAAACAGCAAACACAAAGTGACAAATCGAGTGCTAGTATGCACTTGTACGTAGGAAAGTTTTTTTTTTCTGTAGGTGTATCATAAAAAATGTTTTTTCGATCGATCTTGAACTGTGCAGCTGATGATGATAAACAATCCCTTGTTTTTGGTTATTGTTGTTGTTGTTTTTTTTTTTGCACGCCACACTTATCTTATCTCACTGACATAAAAATTAGAAAGGGTTTTGCTTCCTTTTTTATATATATTTTTTAAAATTCCCGTTTCACCCCCTTTTTATATATCAGCACCAGGATTCAGTTCTGCATGAGTTTTAACATACACCAGTTAGTTCTTTTAGGTAGATAACAGACTATAAAAAGCACAAATATTTTGTTATGAATGTTCTTGTCTATTCTTGTGTTTGGTTGACCTCTGTTTTTTTGCAGCAAAACGGTAACGTCACATTTTAACGTTTAAGCAGTAGACACGCCTTTGCTGGTTGCCACCCTGTGCGTCTTCTGATAGCGAGTTGTGTTCCCCCCATCCCTCTGTAATATCCAGGGGTGGGATTCACCTCCCTGGTAATGTATTCACTATGTCGGTTTGCAAACAAACTATCTCTCCGTCGAACCTTTCGATAACTCTCTCCACCTGCCGTCTACTCTTCAATCAGCTTGGATTCGCGGATTAGAGAAAGTTCAGTGTAAACTCGACAATTACAGAACCAGAGGGGAAAAAATAACTACTTTGTAAGGCTTTGGTCTGTTAGTCGTTTTCAATTGAACCTTTTTATGACGCAGGCCGTATGTTGGGGTCATATTCGGAAAAATCAACTGCAGTATCAAGATGTACTACAACTTTTGCATCATAGACTTAACTGAAAACTTCCCCTTTGTTGAACGACAATTGAGGCAGTGCGATGCGTTTTTTACCTTTAAAGCTGCGACCAACTACGCCCTCAGTGGAGTTGACGCAAAATCATAAGTAGCTTGTCAATGTGCGTTACGAAGTACGCAGAGCTTCTATCACTTGTGAAACTTGCAAAGTCGAAAGTGTCTAGCTCTCACTTAAAGATATAAAGTTTTGGTGCCTCAAAAGTTTCCCTGAGTTTCCTTGTCTTAGTTTGTGTTTCAGGTTAAAGTACCTTTCATATAACTAACACTGTGAGACTTACTCGCCCCAGAGGGCTCTCATGTCTTAGTAATCATGCAATAATGGTTTCGTACCAGAGCAGAGCGGGCTCTGAAAAATTCGAACGAGCCGTTAGTTTGACTCGACGCGGTACTGCGACAATCAATATACACGTATTGTACGAAACCATTATTGCATGATTACTAAGACATGAGAGCACTTTGGGGCGAGTAAGTCTCACAGTGCTAGTTATATGAAAGGTACTTTAACCTGAAACACAAACTAAGACAAGGAAACTTAGGGAAACTTTTAAGGTACCAAAACTTTATATTGTCTTTAAATCCATATGACCATAACCTAGCTCTAATATCCTCTGATATTAGTTACTTTTATAATTTCCTGACAATGAATTCATTAGTATGATTTTCATTAGCATTAGGATCACAGAGTACACGCAAGTGATAACTTGTGATAGCAGAGGTCGTTCATCACCGTTTTGGATGACCAAGGAGGTCTAAGAGTTGGGGTTCCAACTGGCTGTAATTATTCAAACAGTTGTCAGTTTTCCATCGATGTACAAACGAATTCCACAGGTGCACTTGTGTCTTTGATGATCGATGTTCGATGCCGCCGTCTTGCTGAGCTATCTGAAGATTAATTTTGAACGTTAACATAATGTTGGCTATGTTTTGCTTGTTTATTTATCAAATGAAATGAAAATCTCACTTAGTGATAAAGCATGTAAAACAAATGTCAATCCCGTCCAGAAATGTGTGAAAAGTGTAGATTAGAGTTGTATTATGTGAAAGTTTTCCATCCTGGAAAGCCGGCTTTATCACTTTTTTATTCATCATTTCCCACAAATAAAACTGATATGGAATAATTTCATTTCATTTCATTTCATTTCATTTATTTCCACTTTCATAACTGGTTTACAAACTTTGCATTAAAAACAAACAGACAAACAAACAAAAATACATGGTGTCAAATATGATAGTGGCGGAATCATGAGAAGCACAAAGTAGACTTATTGAAAATGATCCCTTAAGAAATATTGTGATGTAAATATGTGTAATCATTTATAATCATTTGAGTTATTGAATTGAATTGAAACAAACGTAAATACAAAATGCGATAAGATTCACAACTTGAAATCAATAAAAAAAAACCGGATACGTGTAGATATGAAAGAAAAGAAAAGAAGAAGAAAACTCCATATTCAACTATTCATCAACTTGTAACTGAATTGCATCAAAAAGATGTTGTTTGTATAATCTTCTAAATTGTCTTACGGTCTTACAGATCCTGAAAACTATATTCAAAATATTTCATAAAATAGTACCTTTACAAAATATTGAAGACTGCGTACAAGATGTGCGATTTAATGGGAGAGGGATATTCTGAGCATTTCTGGTATTATAATCATAAATTGACCTATTCAGGGTAAAATAATCAGAGAATACATCAGGAAGAAGACTATTATTAAGTTTATACATGAATATTGCAGACTCTAATAAAATTAAATCTTGAATGAGTAATATCTTTGTTTCTAAAAACAGAGGTAAACTGGGGGAAGCATAAAATGAATTGGTTATTAAACGTATTCCCCGTTTTTGTAATTTATGTATTCGGTCAATATTCATATTAAAAGTGAAACCCCATAAAATATTGCAGTAGTTAGTATGTGATGAAAATCAAAGCATAGTATAACATTTTAAGAACATTTCTAGGAAGATACTGTAATTTATACAAAACCCCTGTGTTTCTTGATATAATACTAGCTATATGATCAATATGATAATTCCAAGATAGTCTTTCATCTATAATTACTCCTAAGAATTTGTGCTTACAACTCTGTCTATTTTCATAGTCTTGAAATACAATTGCAAATTGTGATCTGTTATAATTCGCATACCAAATAAAATGTAATGAGTTTTAGCTATATTCAATATCAACTTATTGGCTTCCATCCAATCACTAATATTATGCAATTCTCTATTAACAATATCAAACATTTTACTTGGATCTGAGCCTTTACAAAATACACTGGTATCATCAGCAAATAAAACATAACTTAAATGTTGAGTTGATAAAGGTAAATCATTTATATATATTAAAAGAGAAGAGGGCCTAATATTGATCCTTGTGGCACACCACAATTAATTGTTCTGGTATCAGATTCAATTCCATTAACTACAGTTAACTGTTGACGGTCTTTAAGATAACTACTTAAAAGTTTGAGTGGGGGGGCCACGTACCGTATACCATAATAATTTAATTTTTGTAATAAAATGAAATGATCTATAACATCAAAAGCCTTAGTAAGATCAATAAATATTGTTAAAGCATATTCTTTATTATCTATAGCATCATTTATTTTTTTCACAAGATCTGATATTGCTGTGGCTGTTGGTATGACCCCTTCTAAATCCAAACTGACTTTTTATCAAAACACTTTGTTTATCTATAAACTCATTCAATCTATTAGATATACATTTCTCTAATATCTTTGAAAATATAGTTAAAACCGATATTGGTCTGTAATTTTTTATATCATTATGGTTTCCCTTTTTATGAATAGGTGTTACACGTGCAATTTTCATTTTTGATGGAAAAAATCCAACAGACATACAGTCATTGAAAAGTAAACTTAATGGTTCACATACAACAGGAATTACAAACTTTATTACTTTTATATCTATACCATCTACACCTGAACTTACAGTACTTTTTATTTCCTCCACTATCATTATTCTTTCTCTTTCAGATATTGGCTTTAAAAATATACTATTTTTATTCAAAAATTTCAAATATTTATCATATGAATTCTCATTTCTCTTATCTTTACTGATCTGCAGTTTCTTACCAATACTAACAAAAAATCATTAAAAATATCAGCTATATTTTTATTATTTGTTATTTTTTCATTCCCAATCTCAACACTTTCTATTAAACTACTTTTGGTATTTCTTGTACCCTTTAAAAGACCATTGATAATATCCCATGTAGATTTATTATAATATTTCACTTGATGAAATCTTTCATTAAAATATTTCTTTTTTGCTTGCCTTAATCGAAGTGTAACATAATTCCGAAATTTGTTATACACCTCTTTTCTATAAGGGGTTGGTTTCTTAAGATATTTTTTTATACAAACTTAATTTCTCACGACAAAGCTTAATAAAATCCTTAGTCAACCATGGATTCTTATTCTTCTTCTTCTTAAAATTATATGATTCATAAGGAAAACATTCATCATAAATATCTTTAAATACTTGCAATAAAAACTGTCATACTTAAAATCAACACTTCCTTCACTAATGTAATTTTCCCATTCAACATTTTTCAATGTGTTAAAAAAAGAGTCATATTTGACTGAGTAATATTATGCTTTACATAAATGGGAAATGATTTATTTGTACAATGGGCAATTGATGAGTACATACAAAAAAATTGGCAGGTGATCACTTACATCACTAATCAAAATTCCTGAATGAGTACAAATATTAACATTTGTAAATATGTTATCCAACAAAGTGGCAGAGGTTGCAGTTATCCGAGTGGGACTGTTAATCAAAGGTTCTAAATAAAATCCATACAAAATGTCAATAAATAAAATAATAATCACTTTTGGAATTTAAACCTATTTTCACTAAATCTAAATTCAAATCACCCATTATGAAACAATTACGTACACGTGGATTTACCTTATGTAACAAATTTGCAAATTCATTGAAAGAAATATCAATATTACCGTCAATTCGGGGGACGATATACCACACCAACAATTGGTTTTTTTTTTTTTTACATTTAGCACTGTTATTCACTAACTCAACAAAAATACTTTCAAACGACTCAGATATAACTGTAAACTCTTGTCTAATAAATGCATGTAAATAATTATGAACATATACACATGTTCCACCACCTCGTTTGTTAATTCTATTACTACAAAATAGATTATATTCATCTAAATTATAAGCTTCAACTGAAAAAAAAAATCATTTAATCAAGTTTCAGTAAGTCCTATAACCTATAACCCAGCTTGGACTGGATGACCTCGGTGACCAGCGTGTCGGTATTCTCTCCTTTCTTTTCTTCAAGTATAATCCTTTATTGATAGATATTTCAGATTAGCTAGTGCCCGGGTATCCCCAGTTGAGTAATTCTCATTTTTATTTCATTACTTTTTGCCCAATTTCTATTAACTCATCCCCGTGTCTTTACCATTATATATCACCTATCTTTTATAAGTAGGGATAGTGAAAAGTAAGCCTTATTACAATCATGAAGATATATCTTCCCTAGAAAGTGGCTGGTGATTATGCAATGAGACACGAGTCGACTATCTTCCTATACGTGCGAGAGATCTCATATGAATCATTCTTCAAATATTTTCGAGTGGCGGTATCGGACATCTAGCAAAAGATATAAGACTGTTGTGACTCCATTCTCTTGAACCTCCTTGGCATGACTGAAGAAGATGAAATTGTTGAAGCTTGGTATACTGCATAAGACCATATCATTCCCGAGGTCACTGGTTCGAATCCCTGGCTGCAATGGCTGTTCCCCTAGGCAAGACACTTTATCCTCAACGCCTATTAGTCCTTAAGAGTGGACTTAAAAGCCTTGGTCCCGTGGTTGCTTCCTCACAATCATTTAGTGCTTCCGTGGTGGTCACGTAAAACAAATGAATTCAAGCTGAAGTTTAAATTCGAGTTGTTGAAAGGAATTCAAATTCAAAATTCAAATTTTCGAATTGTTTCACCTTGCACGAGGTGGAGTTGCTAGAAAACAACCTAAAACGAACTTTTTTTTGTCTGTTCTTTTTTCATTTTCGGATTGACGAGCTAACCTTCGAAATGACGAACCATGAATATCACTTTCGGATTAACGAACCTTCGGAATAGTACAACAAATGTTCGATTTAAAAAGTCCTATTTATTTTCGGATTAATGAACATCTAGTTAAGCGGAGTTTATGTGTTGCGGAATAACAAACCTTCGGAATAACCGCCCTAATTTCATTTTAGGATAAACGAACGTTCGGAATAAGGAACATCAACCAATAAAAGTTATGTCATTATAACTCAATCGTTGAAGAAACATGTTCTATTGCAGAATTTGCAAGACTTGATCCCTTTCGCCATGGAGGGGGAAGTATAAGACCTACCCCACAGAGCAGCTGTAGACATCTCCTGACATTGATAGCCTTTGGAGTGTAGGTTATCGTGGCCAAATAAACAGCTTGACGGCCAACGTCAAGAACAGACACAACTAAATCAACGAAGATACGAAGAAAACAGAAATTATCGCAGCACATGTATATGTCAATGATATTCCGCTGGTTTGAGGTGAGCGTAAAGTGTCGGGTCATCAAAAGCAACACGTCATTCCGTCAAATGACTTTTTAGTTCCTGACGCTAATATTGCACATCATTGCAATCATTTCTTGTGATATACACATTCAAGTTGTATGTCCTGCAGTCATGACAGTAGTAGCAATACTGGGCATGAAACATTGAAGAGTTGTTTATACCAATGCAAAGCGATGACTGCAAATGGGAGTCGATGAATACATTTCTTTCTTTCTCTCTTTCTTCTTGAGCTCTGTTCGTTTGTGATAATACAAGAGGTAACACAAATGTGACAACTAAGAACCCTTTCTAATAATGTTTCTACCAAACTTCCAAGTATACCTAAAGAGGGCATTTTGACTGTTTGTTATTTCTGTATCCTTTTGAAAGGTTTCAAATTTGTGACGAAGCATATTTTGAACGACAAAGAGGATCCCTACTGTTCATCTACCATTTTCTACAGGGCGTTGAGTGCGCTCTAGGTTACCCCTCGCTCAGCCAATAGATAAACCTGGAAGACGCTCAAGATTAGGGAGTCTAATCATGCCCCAGTTTTCCAGCAGCCCCTTGTAAAACGATTCAATTCGCAGGCCGCTTCGGATGCCGCCAAATCTCCGCGATTATGTTGCAACCGCACGAGGAGAAAGGCGAACCAGTTTTTGAGAAAAGAGCGCTTGAATATTTTGCAATCGATGAGTGCTAGCCAAGCCAGTCTTCAGCTGCGATGACATACCACAGTCTAATGTTCATTACGCATTTTAAGACTTTTTGCTCCTCGCTTCGAAAACGATAGGATAAGATTAATCACAGAACAAACTGATTGTTGTGCCGTTCAGGGTACGTGGGATTTATCAGAAATATACAACAACAGTTCAAATTCGAGACAAACAAGACAAGAAGACAATCAAAAAATAGAAGTCTGGGATAACCGCGAGACAATCAGCCAGAACACTTTTCTCAGAAACTCATGCATCGATTTTGGCTACAAAACTTGTTTGTAACGGCACACTTTAGACATTTGCATGTATATGTATGACATTTTTTTCTTCACATTTAAACATCTTTATAAGGCTTGAATATCAGCGCAATTGGGAAAATTTGATTATCACTTTCAATCTCAATGTCCTCGGTGCTTTGCAAAGGTGATATCAGTAGTATGCCGAACATCTGCCAAGAGAAGTACCTTGGTTGATGCCTGTGAATATTTTTAAAAAAAAACTGTGATGGGCACAGAAACCATTCAAACTTTGCTTTGTTTGGACGGGGTGCTCCTGTGGGTCAGACGGCAGCTGCATGTGCATGACCAACAATGTTAGGCCTGTTGGCAAAAAAAGAAAAAAAAAAACATGACTTGGAAGGGAATCATGGAAACTTGAAAGCTCTACGAAAGATGTAGGGAAGTGATACATTGCCGTTATGTGCTGAACAAAAATACAATACCATATCATAGCGATGAATGAAATATATGAACTCATGTCATACAAGTCATATGAGACAGTCAAGGAATACTTATGATGAAGTTGGAGCGGAGTGAACAGGAGTGCACTTCAGGTGTTTCATATACTTCTGCAACAACGCTTAATGTTGGTCGATATCATCCTGGCATTTCTAAGTCATGCGTTGAAGTGGTTGATACGGCTATCCCCTCCCATCTGCCCACCCCCACCCCACCTTATCACCACCCCTTCTTATGCTCGCCATCACGTCACCCATAGTGTACTCTTCACCTCTCACACCGCCTCCTAGTCGCAGGGGACACGGAGCTCCTTGCAAGAAGACTGTACCGACCCCCTGGTTGATCCACTAAGGTCCCTCCCGGCAGCTTGAAGGGCGGCGATGACGGAGTGTCGATGTGGTGTTTGTTCACTTTGTGGTCACTGTTCCAGGACTTCCCCGCCTGGTAACGAGACACCCACTTCAGCCTTTGAGCCTGTCTCCGTCTTCTGAACCAAGCCTTATCCGGGCTGGACCCAATTCCCTTAATTCGCCCTCCCTACTTAGCATGTGCCAAGAATATGATGACACAAATACAACTTCAATGGCGTAAATATTTTGTCATTCGTAACTTAGATGGACACCTACTTCATAGACACGGTCAACTGAAGACGAGACATTGCCATGCAATCTTATTAACTTCTTAAGGTCATCTCCCTTTCTAATGTCCTTTTCCTTGCATCTATGAGAAATTTCTATAATGCATTCACGCTTTTATCCAATAATTAGATTTCTACATACTCTATACAGAAGACAAGATTTCGTGTTCGTCGTTTTCATTTCAAAATACAAAGAAAAAATCTTGATATTAAAAAACATTTTGTGACAATATGTGAACTGAAGTATAACTACAGACTGAGAAATTTTATTAAAACTCACGATTTTTACGACGTTATGAAGAAAAAGAATCATGTCCTACAAGTGTAGTAGAAGAAGGAAAATGATTCTACCATAAAGTACATTTTCAGGAGACCAAATCGAAAAAAAGAGGAATTCAATGTGATAAGCTGATGTAAATAAGCGCTATTAGGAAGTAAAACAAAATTGACGAGTAACTTTTATTTTCCGTAACACACACCGACCATCATTACCATTTTATGGACATTTTCTATTGAAACGAATCTGGGGTTGCAAACAATTCACACGCTACATGGCAAAAAAGAAGGTCAGGTAAGTTTTAATCATCTTTTAAACAGCAATAATTAAGCGTTGTTTTGATAAGTATATATATACGACATTCTCATCAAAGATTCAAAGTGTACGCTCTAGAGTGTAGAGTTAATAGTGAGGTCTTGCAAGAAAGAATAACTGCTAAAAGATGCGTGCATAGACGTTATAAATCAAACAGGAAAAAGAGTAAATATGGGTAGATCTGCGATAAAGGAAGAATAAACAAATAAAAGGACCAATCAAAAAGATTATAAAAATGAAACTATTTTTTCGCGTTGTCCGCAATCACAGTATCGGCTAATTAACTTTGGCTTTCTTCTCCGAAAATCCCAGGGAGGAGATATGATATGATTTGCTTGGATGGAACTCAAAATAACCTTAGCAAATACATCACAGCAGGGGGATATGACAGATGTAAAATCTGTTTAGAAAACATTTTGTCATTAATGATGAGAGAGTTGTACACATAATGCTGTGGGAATTCGAAGTAAATAAAAGGAAATTCATAACACATTTCATTTCTGTTTTCAGGGGTTTGTGACCTTGAATTCTCCACATGTTATTTTTAACTTCTTGTGTTAAGTCAGTCCTTCACAATTTGTGTCAAGTCTATAGCAGACAATGTCACAGGTACTCCCAAGTAGAGACCATTGAAGAGAATTATTAAGATTGTGGGGAGGGGTGCAAGAGAGAAGGGTCACTCTTTAGCATCCATTAAAAGAAACACCAATATCGGATGTGTGAGCCGTCAGTTTTCTTGCTCTCGCCGTGACGTCACTGCCATGGTGAAAACGCGCTGGCCATGTCCTCTCATCGCGGGGAGTCTTTGAAGATTTCGCCGAGTCATTGATCATGAGATATTGTGCAAAAACGGGAATGAATATTCACTGTCCCCGATGCTGAAATTTGATACCTGGCGACAGCAGAGGGAAAGCGGATCGCGGAAGAAGGAATCATTATATGAGCTGGCATCAGTGTATATTGACAGTGATGATTTATCATAAGGTTCTATCCTAGAGAAACCCGTCTCGTATACTAATACCGTGGGGAGTTGGAGCAAGCTTTTCATTCGACACGAATGTTATCATCACGCACATTATCGTTTATAGTAAGCAACTTTTTTTTTTCATTCAAAGGAACATTACTAGTCACTTTAGTTTAGTAATACGCACGCATCCGCGTTTGTAGCTGCAGGTATTGATTGTGTTACTTTGCTCTTCCTTTTCTATTGCCCAGTCATCATGACCTTTGAGAACACGAGAAAACAATTCTTAACCAAAAAAAATAATACTTTCCCCCCCCCCCCCCATAAAGTGTCTTTGGTCCTCTTTTAGATCACTTTGCATCATTTAACGATGCTTGGAGTGCAATTTCACTTTATGATCAAATAAAAAACTCAAATAGATGAAAGAAAATAAAACAAAAATAAAAGAAGCAGAATAGTTGGAGTTTTATAAAAAACCGTAATGAAAGGTACTGTTTTTCATTGGGAGCAGTGATTTTAAAAATGTTCGAGTTATCACATGTGATGCATATGTGTAGGTCAGTTGTATCACAAAACATCCTAACGTATAACATTTCGCAATAAATCCTGAAAATTAAGGAGATATCACTATTTTTCTTAATAAACCATAACTGTACACGGTTTATTCTATCAACAATCTTATTATAACCATTGTTCACTTTGTATATTGAACAACACTTAACATTGTTAATACTGACTAGTTTTTTACATTGGTTGTTTCTGTCCGTAACTCACATTTTAGAACTATTTTGACGCACTAAAGCTGGGTTTTTGTTTTATCTTCAAATGGTAGATAATGCCTCTAAGGTAAAAATGTCTTGGGATTCAAAGTTTCACCTTTCTCTCTGAGTGAAATGGTGATATCAGGCCCATCCACACAAAATAATGAAAATTAACTGAGGTAATGAAGGCGTCATCTCAAAAGTCTCCAATTGACCTGTACACAAATCTATGAGGTCCTCATTTGAAATAAAGTAATTTGGGCAGTAGAATCATTTCGAGACATTTTAGGCTTTGAAATATTGACAGGAGGCAATAAAACGTCAAATTCCGGATGTTTAGCAAAAATTTACCAGGGTTTCATATTTCCGGTCAAGTAACATAATTTGCAAGCTTCTCGGATTGAATGCCTACCAATTTGATGAGTGCAAATTGCAAAGAGATGACGGGTCATAAGTAATACCATGTATGTTGTCTAGGGTTTATTGTAAATCTTGGTTCACAAGTAATGGGTTGAAACAACAGAAATAATTATACCACTGATACTAAATTAATTTTAAACCACCCTGCCAACGAGACAGCCTTATTCTCAATATCTATAATCAATATGTGAAATCATAGGCACGGGATAAAATTTCTCTTGTATTCTCAACTGGATTGTTCAAATCTGATTTCAATTTTCTGCCAAGTAATATGATACCACTACTTTTAGCACAGGCGTTAATGATAAAATCCCGTCAGAAGCAATTCAAATTATCCATTTGATTTATCGAAACTATCCTGAATTATTTTGTGAAATCCGCTCCATCACCTCCGACCACATCATCCTAGTCATATTTCCCGCCAATAGGCAAAGAGCAGACGGTGTATGTATAACTAAGATGATGACACACCGCTCTGGCCATGGCACTCATCTGGTCGACTGTTGGACAGGTTGTTCAGAACGATTGCTAATCTTGATTTAAATGATGATATTCCGTAGCGTTTCTACTATGATATGCTTTGAAGGTATACACAATGAGAAGGAGGGTGGTCTGTAGTAGTCAACGGGTTTAAGCAAGTATAACTTTTCCCTCCAATGGTAAATCCGTAATTTAGAATGTTAATGTATTTTTGCGCCGATTTCGTTGAATCTGCTGACATGCATAAAGATTCGGATACAAGCACACACACACACACACACACACACACACACTTTCTCACTTTCTGTCTAACCTCCCTCTTCCTTTCTTTTTTACCCTCTCTCATCCATACTTTCTCTTCTGGGTTTTTATCATTGCCTTATGTGATATTTCCGCTCTACCCTACATCTCCTTATTTTTTCAAAAATCTGTTTTCTTTCTCACGCTTATCCACCTTGATTTTGACATTATATCTTATTTCGTTGCCAAGAATTGCTTTTCTTTCCCCGCGTTCCCCGGAGTCGTGCCTTTTCATGTTGAGCAAACCTATTCCACCCGCCTTCAATTTACATCGATAATTGATTTGTCCGATGTGAAAGTCGCTATTGTCATACACTGCTGATGAATAAACACTTACTTTGATGAGACTGTTTATCGTAATATGGTTTCGTTTGTCTTGTCCTTAAAAGTGGTCAGGGGTTTGCGAAAAGTGTTTTTTTTTTCTTGCCCCTGCTTCTTCCATTTACAGTTCTTTAGTTTACTTTAGGTCATATCTAACCTGCTTTGTCATCAGTGCAGAAAAGAAAGGAAATTACGACTCGAATAGTCAGCGCATTTACTTGGCAAGGAGTTTCAGATAAATCTTTGTTGGACATTGTTGGAGGGACGGGTAAACGTTTCTATGGCCCTGGAAACGAAATGATAATTAGGGACAAGGGTAAACCCCACGTGCCATATCGTCGCCGTTGACGACGCGTGGTTTTGAAAATTTTCGGTCCACTGGTTGTTAGTTTCAGACTCCCTAAAATATTATCATATCTAACTTGCCATGTTGGTATCCTGCACTTCTGCAATGCGAGTTAGATCTTCACTTGGTTTGACATCTCTTTCCAGGTTGCAATTGTAGAATTTCCTATAAGTGCATCAAATATCGGTCAGGTAACTTGATACGAGGTTTATTGACAATGGCATTATATGAAAACTAACCCCAACTTCACTCTAGCATTGGACACTCGTTCAATATATAACAAGTCACATGAATTCGTTTATTTTTGAAACCATAAGCAGATAAAGGTTACTACTTGTATAGCTTACAGATTATTTTATGAATATCACGCTAATCTGTTGCATTTTGAAATCATTTTATTACCCTATCTTTTCCCTAGCCTCTGTAGTGTTAGCACTGCTGTTATACGCGGGATGCTGCTAATTTCATGAACTCAATACTAGCAGATACTGATCTGTATACTCTAAGCATTTACTTTGAACCAAAGACATTACATTTAGCTCTAAAAAGAAAATACATGATAATATTTTGCATATGAAGGATGATAAGCATACTTTGATAAAATGTTTAGATCAGGTCAAATTTTGAGATATAATTCCGTCAATGTGGTCATTCCTCATAAAATAAAACAAGACAAATAAAAGGCTGGTAAAGGCTTTGTTATATCATTCATGTATTCGTTATTGCTGTGCTGTTTGAGGAGGATGTTTCGACGACAAATTCAAGTAGATTGCAAAACTTAGACAAAAATGATCCTAGTACATCCATACACAATGTTGATAAACTCTTCTCAGTGGGCTATGACATTCGCATTCTAAATTTCCATTCTATAGAACAGAGAATCAAATAAAGTGTCTGCACCAGTATTGTGCCTTTGCTAACTCCAATTTGCACCAGTGCAGGGAATCTCATCGCATTTGGAGTAATTAATTGATTCTTTGATTATTCAATGTCCCTTGTTGGTTCCTATTGCTCTCCAAATACAACATGAAAAACATAAGGAGAAATTGGTAAGGTTATTACACTGGCAAATCGTTTTGCCAGCAAACTTCCAGAGAGGTTATTACAAGTCACTTCCTCACTAATGAGCGGAACAAAAGTTGTCAGGCGCTTGTTAATCTTCTTGGAGATTCTAGCTATTCCAATTTGCATAGGAAAGATGTACGACACATAGTAACATCACAGCCGAACACAAAGCAATATAATGCCAAGTGGCGCCTTCGAACTATCGGCAGGTGTTTTTGTTTTGTTTTGTTTTGTTTTGCTCTTTTTTTAACCAAGCGATGTTAATTGTATGTGTGCAATATGAGTGGATGTGTATTAGAAAAACAAAGAACAAAAAGGAATGATCGAATGTGTTTCATGTATGATAGCCAGGATAGTAAATGTGATTAGCTTACATAATATCCCGAAGTCCTCAATTGGGGAGGGGAGAATTTCGATCTCCTAAATCTTCGCGAAAAACAAAAGCTCCTTGAAACACAGACCATCTTCTATATACATCGAACGTGTGCCTTGTGATAAAACAATTATAACTGTATACTTCATCTCTGAAACCTTGAGATGTTGGGGATTTTTACATCGACCTACCCATCGTTTACCTAAGATAATTGTCGATTATAAATTTGGAATTCCTGGTCACTTGTTGTTCCTATACCTAGCTTTATGGACATTGGTATGGTGATATGAATGGGAGTAAAAAGTTCAATTCGCATTTATTTCACGATGAGAGGCAGTCAAGTCCTAACCCATATTAGAATATACTAGTATCCAGAATTACCCAGGTTGGCAAATAGTACACTATGAGATGAAGAGATACATTGAACGTAACATATGATTTGCATGATTAAGCACGTCAACACTCTAATGCTTAAGCCTGTGGTATCATACCCGACGCCTAGGTTATATTTCCGAAGAAGAATTAGCAAAGTGAAATCCATTGATAGTTATATTCCTCATTAGAACTTCACACATTGGTGATGATTTATGTAACAAAATTTAGCTCAACTCAATCAAAACAACGCAGTAATTTCTCTAGTTGGTTGGGGGCTCCCCCACCCACCCCTCCGAAACGCTCCGTCTGACAATCAAACCAGGATATACGAAATGGAAAATGTTAGCGTTGTCGCTTCTGAGTCATTCAGCACTATGGAGTTTCTTAATTAGTCCCATACCTGTGAAACCTTGAGTTAGAGAGGAATGTGCAATGACTTCACTAGGCATAGATATTGCGGACACAAGAACTTCATTACAACCCAAGGAAACTGAAATTAATCACTGAATAGACTTGCCCCGCAGAGTAGAAATAATGATTCCTATATGTCTTTATTTTACCAGATAAAAAGTAAGTAAGAGAGAAAGAGGGTGAAGAGAAGGAAGAGCAATGTTACAAATTACTCTTAGGATGATTTCTAGCCCATTCTGTTATCAGCCATAATACCAGCTAAGAGTGATTTATCACTCCTAGCTTTGGTGACAAAGCTGTGACTAATACTGATTTTAAACGAAAAGAATAAAAGAACACAAAAACACATACAACAGTGATTATTGTGTGGATTTTGCCAACAAATTGTTGTTCAATTTTGCAGATAAAGAGAAACATTTTCACTTTGTCGCAGCCTATAAAGTCGAAATGTCACAGTTTTCCCTTTTATTAAGCTTGTATCCGTATTGCCACTTTGCCCCGAGCAAGTCTGGCATGTTTAGTGGTGTTTACAATGATTCATAGAAAAAAAAATCGAAATGACATTAGGGATCTCAGATATGTGACGTTTCAATTTTAGCTCTTCACGGAAATGATTGCCAGAACACAGGCATGGGAATGTGACCGAGAGCAAAGATGATTGTCCTGTAATATCTTTGTGAAAAAAGGAGGATATTCAAAGGCGATATACCTCCTTCTCCTCTAGAATGGCAGTAAAAAAGAAACCCCAAAAAAGGTTGAAAAGAAGCCAATGATCCTTCTATACTTCCGAGCGTATAATACATAATACATATACGACGTATAATAAACGCTTTTACCTCACTCTAAGCAGTGCTTTAAATTGACCTACTAGCCTCTTTCTGCAAATCAACTAATGAGATAGGTGCAGATCATCGCAGACATTTTGAATCCAAGCTGCATACTGATAGTAACATTCCATCTAAAATGCATAAAGATGTAGCACTTTCTGAACTATCCTTTCATTAAGGAAATTTCAGATGTCTTATTTTTCTTTTTTTTTACATTTACGCTGTAAGGAACATTAGAGGACTGCAAAAGAATGATAAACACCTTATACAAATGGGGAAAGAATTTGAGAGAAAATTTGTTCAATGCTTCAAAGAGCAAATCAATATCGAGT
Organism: Diadema antillarum; assembly: GCF_040938485.1. Lineage (NCBI taxonomy): Eukaryota > Metazoa > Echinodermata > Echinoidea > Diadematoida > Diadematidae > Diadema > Diadema antillarum. The sequence goes on from NW_027271179.1 coordinate 620,488, forward strand.
TGAGTATAGTTTCAAACAAATTAATTTCAAAATAATATCTTCTTCGATGGAATATCTTTTCCTGTTAGTCCAACTGAGGCGCTGGCAACTGACGATGAATATTTCGAATATCATCGATAGATATTCAGCTAACACATCATATAAATCTGATTGCCTGTATGGAAGATGGCGTGTGATACTGTGGATGTGCGTGAGCGCAAGCGTTAGTGGAGAGGGTGGGAGATGGGTCAAGTCGGGTCGTGTCCTCAGCCAAGGAATGACTCAACAGTTTTTCCCCCTAGCAAATCGACGTGATGTGATAGGTGGAACAAACGTTCGGGCCGTTCGAGAGACTTGCGCTCGGATATGCAAGTCCGGTCCAGATGATAGAAATAAGCAAATAACACTTTACACGTGGCTGACAAGAAAATGATGTCATAATGCCTGCAAAATGTGGAAAAAAAAGAAAAAAGGGGGAAGGGCAGCGGGCAATTCATTTTCCTGTTTCCGGCGATGACATAGTTTTATTTCTAAATCATAAATCGTAGAGGATGAACACGTGTTCCATGAAGTCATGAAATCAGTTAGAAGTCTGATTCGGAAGGGAATAAATAATTCGACTATTGACAAAATTGTTTTGGGTTATCAGGAGTCCTAAAAAATTAGAGGAAATTTGTTGTTCACCAAAGAAAGAAACACAAATGTATACACTTTGCACACACACACACACACACACAAACAAAGTATATAGGGCCTACTGTATATATCTCCTCAATATCACCAAAATGTCCGAGTGATAAAAGGAAGGTGTGAGATGAAAATTTATTCATGAATAGAAAATAGGACATACCAGTAACATCTACACTGGGAAAATAGGAGAACGGCACCGAGAGATTAACAAAATATGAAAACCAAAAATAATATCAGTGGTCTGTTTGACTAATGGTAAAGTAAAGGTCAAATATATTTGAAATGAGTTGATGTGGACCTGACTGCATGTATTCAAATTTTGGGTTAGCTATCCCTACTGGAAAGAACAAAGTGTCCCACAGTGTTTTCACAGTGCGTTCACATAATTGACTATGTGAAAACGTTCGAATTTAACAATGTGAAGACGATTTCACACTATGGTGTGGTTTTCACAGAGTGTTGACATATTAATGCTTTGTTTCATACTCTGAATTGATGACTCCCACTGTGTTCACACTGTTAAAACGCTCGAATTTGACAGTGTGAAGAGATTACACACTGTGTTTCTCACACTGTGGGACACTGTGTTCTTTCCAGCAGGGATATTGTGTGCAATAATCGTAGTTATAATCAATGGTGACGTATATTTTCAGAAGGAAGGAAATGCGGTGATGAGTAGAGGATCATGGTTTCTTGAAGTGGACAGTCTATACGAAAACTACATAAACCATAAACACCCCCTACTGGACAGAACACAGTGTCCCATGGTGTGTTCATAATCTGGTCACATAGTCGACTATGTGAAAACGCTCGAATTTAACAGTGTGAAGATGATTTCACGCTGTGGTTTGTTTATCACAGAGTGTTCACATGCATGGTATTGTTCTGTGTCACACTGTGAATAGATGATTCACGATGTGTTCACACCGTTAAAACGCTCGAATTTAACAATGTGAAGAAATTTCACACTGTGTTCTCAATGTGTTCACTTTGTGTTCACACTGTGTTCTATCCAGCAGGGACATTTAGCAAGATTTACTTCACTATGATGTGGGGGCCTACAGATGATTAATTAGATTAGCCAAATTAATTATTTGGTTAATCTATTCGATCATCTTTAGGCCCCTACATGAAGTGAATCTTATTCAAATAGAACTTGAATAAAGCATAACAAAATACAATAGCAAAGAAAAGAATAACCTGATAACGTGTGTTCTCACTTCGTAATGCATCTAATGTAAGTTTCCATGACAATCGATAACAAAAGACCCAAAGTAATGTGGCCTAAAATTGGATGACCATTAAAGACGCTACCAAATAGCTTACACTGGTTAAAAAAAACAAAAACAAAAAAACAATGCAATACATGTGAGTGTTGGACATTGGGTATGATCACATCTCAACGTTTTATTCAGATTTTTTTTTCAGAGATAAATATCTGTTGTCCAGGACGTCGATCGATCTTGACTCTGACATTTTGTTCCTCATCTCCACTTACATAAAAGGTCAACTTGTCAGAACTCATCAAATCGTTGCACTTCAAAAGTTATCATCATAATACAGTCATTTATGATGATGTGTGCATGCAAGGTTGTGCCTACCATTCCCAGCTATAGAAGTAAGGTGTATAATTTGATTTCATAGAGACGTCGGTAGTATACTGTACTGTGCATTTAGGTGAAAAGCCGTCACTGCAAAGATCTAAAAAAAGAGAAGCATGCTATTAAACTGGTACAACGCTTCGTGTTTGCGTTTGCCACGGGGGAAAACTTGTTAAGTTTGTTTCAGCAAAGCGAAGAAACCGATCCATAAACGAAGGATCAAGTCAATATAAGAAACCGAAGGAGTCAATCGGAGAGGCGAAAGAGTTAAGAAAGCGAAGGTGTTTACCGGAAAGCGAGAGAGTCAGTCCAAAACCGAAGGTGTCAGTTTGAAAACAAAACGAGTAAGTCGTCGGTTGGTCGACGAAAAATCATGCTCGCTTCTAGGACGTCCTAATGATATCTTTTTATAGTGTTGTGTTACAGAAATGCAGCTAGGTTTGTCTGTACATTATGACATGCACATACGTATATGACTGTAATTAAATTGATTTGATTATGGTTTAGATCGATCGTCATTTCTTCTAACATTTTTGTAGATGTTATGAGGACAAAAATGTCTCTCTTCTTCAATCCTTATCATGGTATTGCTTATATTGAGATGAAGAAAAAAATAGACTTGAACTGGAACTAGAACTTGAACTTGAAGTCTGATATCGCTATATATCCGTTTCATAGGCCTACACGGATGCTTATTAAAATAGATAGACAGAGAAGCACTATGGAGTACCCTAGTTTTTAGTATAGTTTCAAAGTTTACACCATCCAGAATTGATGACGTAAATGACATAAATGAATAACGGCTACCTGAGAACATAACTGAAAGGGGGAAAATGTTTACAAACCTACCACAAACATCACGAAATCCATGTATTGTATTTTTTCTTAGTTGTACCGTAGCGTCCTCTGATTCACGAGGATTGTTGCGGTTTTGCGGGGTTCAGCAGAGAACTTGAACCATTGGTGGAGCGTGTTCGATGCTGTCGCAGCCAAATTAATCGTAAAACATCAGGAAGTGTGGGGGGGGGGGGGTTGAGGAGTCAATATAGGGTTATGGAAGACTGTCTTTGGTGTCCGGAATGGACTTCAGAATTGTTGTTTGGCTCTAACATGGTCATAAAGTAGTTAACGAGATGTAAGAGTGATGACAAAGCGAACGTAGGAAACAGAGGTGTCTCGTTTGTTTGATTTGTCGAAAATGAATCTAAAGATCGCATAGCGAGCTAATAAATACGATCAACTTGGGAGTCGGAGAAAATTTGTAAAGTGACTTTTATCTTTATTCGATCTGTCAAGTATTGGTAACGTTAACTCAGTCACTGGGGGCGTTCATATACACAATGACAAATTAGCTGGTCTTACTTGGATATCATACTTGTAGTGGACGTCAGTGACGAGATTCAAATTAGCTCGAGCTTGGGACATAATTGGAGATTGACTGACACGGACAGAGTAGCAAGGAAAGAGAGCAGCAAAAAGTGCAATGAAATAGAAAGGATGCACTTTTCAATTTCCGAGACAGCGACAAAGGTGGTGAAGACAGTTGTAATCGTAAATGATCGCACACTTTTATCGATAAAGTGTTACTGACGATTGATGCAGGATTTACGATTGGACATTACTATAGTTGCACGGACACAAAATTATGATATCAATCATGATGTCAAAGCGATGGTCAAGTGCAACTCTTAGTGCGCTCGAAAGCATGGATGGGCCCAATTACCCGTACAGTGTAAAAAGACTCGGCCTAGAGAACTCTCTTGACTGACGTTAGCTACTCTGGTTCTATGTTTTCCTGACACACACCAAGAATTAATTCTAGGAGCCAAGTAATGATTCCATATCCGTGCTTTGCGTAGCCGAGCTGCATAGAGTTGACGTTTTCTTCCGCCCTGTAAACTCGCAAGAGTGCATATTCGTCGTAAACTTGACTTCGCAGACTCGACTTCGATGTTAACTGTCTAATTTGTTATTATCATGTGTGCTTCAGACGCTTATCTGATTGGTGCCTGCCGGCCGAAAAGTAAGCGATATTCGGAAAAGAAGGTAGGGAAAGATCAGGAGAGGCGAATGTGGCAATGGAAACACGGAAGGAGCTATAGGAAGAAGAGAAAGAAGAAGAATGAACGACCAAGAAAAAGAGGAAAGCTGAAAGGGAGAAGCGTGCAAGATCTACAATGTACAAAGATACCATCTTTGAGAATTCCGCTGGGTCCGAAGCATGGGCACTCAGTCATGGGTGATCACTGAAAAACAGAAGACATCAGCAAACAAGTGTGCCAGACTCGCTGTGAGAACGACCTATAGCTCCCTTTGCGGGGCTTGTCGCTGGAGCCACTCTGGCTACTGAAAACATTCGAAGGGTTAAAGTCACCCTATGTACATTCAACGCCTAGTTTATGGACGTCACAGATGGACGTCGCATAACATACGAATTTATTTGACAATTTAAAGATGCCAATTAGATTGCTTTGTATCAAATTGAAACAAAATATGACACGCGTTTAAAACATTGAAATAGAAAGACGTCTGAGAAGTAATATCTATACACCATCGTATCTGGAATATTCACCAATCGATTCAAAGCTTTTGTCAACAGAAATCTTTCAGTATCAACGTTTTGCACAAGCTTCGGTTTATCTATTCATGAATATCCTTTGAGAGAGAGGGCATAATTTCGTTGAAGAGAATTCATTCTACTATAGTGCCAAAGCGTCCTTTAAATCTCGAAGGAGAAATAAAGCTGAATTTGTTTGACATGTTTGATAAGTGGGGGTAAAAGGTGTCTACATACCTACGCCGAGGTACGTACCACTGCTTCATTCCTACCTCACTATAGAGCTATTAACCGTTTGAATAGATTGCGAGTCTGTCCTACCGGTCGTTATCTTTACATATGAGTTTTTTTAGTAACATGTCAACTGACGTTTAATAAGGCAGTTGAGATTTGGCGGGAAATGGGGTCATCGGGTTATAGAGGTTACACAGATTTAAGCATCATTACTATTATAGTCACTTCTCGTTCGTATTAATCCGGTTGACTCAGGAGATGATTAAGTAAGTCAGAAGATATTTCACAGTAGACTTCCTTAAAATTGTAAAAATTCTCTCTCGTGCCAATCCCTTCCAACATCAGGAATGATGTTGCTTTACGACATGACAGTATGAACTCTGCTACTTTTTTTTTCTTCCGATGGTAATTCTGATGATAGTAATCGTGACAGTATAATGACACAACATCAGTTTGCAATCTTACGTGGTCAGTACGATGACTTTGAGTAAAGAGACATGTAGACATGCATGTATCTTATCTTCAATGAAGGTTTAAAGCAAATATGCATATCATTTTGATATCGTATTTAATTTGACATATTGAATAAATCGTATAAGAATTTTTGCGAACACTGGGAAATCTTTCAGAAATAGAAAAGATTACTTAAAGTGAAGTGTATCAGAAGTGGAAAGAACAATACCGTAATAAAGAAGCAACTTCAAATAACTGGGGGAAAATGTCATAACTTTCCTGAAATTATTGAGAGTAGAGACTAATGTGAGTAGAGGAACACTTGACTTGACAAAACGTAGCAATCCTCCCCATACCATATCATATACTTTGTCCCATTGCCACAGTCCCTACATCCTCTGAAATCCCGAATGACGTTGTACAGGATTCGCCAGAGTCCCGTGGGCAATCAGGTACTACCTTGACTACTGTTACCTTTTTCGCATGGGCTGCGGAGTCGGGGTGAAGGGGGAGGGGGGGGGGGGGCAGGGTGTGAGAAATGTGAGAAATGGGGGTTGCAGCTTCTTACACTAATGTTGTGACTACAAAGGCTTTGAAAACAATAACACATATGAAAAAGAAATACACACCATTAATTTTTCAGGGTTCAGCCCCAGATTCCTCTTCCCTTTGGTTGGGGGAGGGGTATGAGATTCATATGCAGATCAGATATGACTGATTGCTATGACAATATGTAATAGGACAGGAAAGAGTATACGAGGTCAGTTACAGGTGTCATAAATGTCATTTAGGTCTCTCGTCATGCCTATGTTTGACTGATATTTTGCCCTTTTTAAACTCTTTTATTTGACGTTGTCATTTACCAGTAATCATTCTGAAACTTAGATGATGGTGTTTGTTTCTTTTTCTAGACGACGAATATGTCAAATTATCTAGAGGGAAGTCAGCTGTTACAGATCTGAAACGATGTATGATATCGCAGTGATAAATACTACGATTGTAGATACACGTTTTGATCTGCTCAGCGCAATTGCAATGTGTAGGAGTATCTGCTTCAAATACGACTTCCTAAACAGAAGTATTACAGACAGTAATTTCCCTTGAATTCAAAAGAAATCATCTAAATTGTGAAGCCAATAATGAACATCTTTTTACTCCCTACATCCGTCATCATTATTACGGAACACGAGTTTCACATGATGGTTCACATTGTACATATTTATCTAGTTATATATACTCATGAAGTTCAAACTATTACTAAATTGCAATCATTACTGTCAATTTGCAGACCGTAATTGTTGTCATAATAAAGTGGGTGGGATATAGCCACAATGTTGAGCATGTATGTTTGCTGGCAGATAAAAAGAAAAGAAGAAAAGGACTAATTCCGACAAATATGGTGATGGTAACAAAATACAAAATACTGTGATACCTGCAGTGTGAACGGGTACAATGATAGAGATGGTAGACTAATGGTGATACATGTGGTGGTACATATGATTCCTCTAGAGAAGAGTAAGAATTTTACAGTGCTTGTAACTTGTTGGTCATTTTAATAATGCTGTTGAGTATGTGTTTGATGGCGATATTAACCACTGTTGACAGTGCTTTTATCGTGGTGATGGTGGTAGTGGTGGTGGTTTTGTGAGTGTTGACAATAACGGCGATGGAGGTGGTTGGGGTGGTGGTGGTGGTGGCGGTGGTGTTGGTAGAGTCCTTGTCTGTGTTGATGGTGACAACAGGTGAGGTGGTATATAATGATGGTGATGATGTCGGTGGTAATGAGAGTTGTTAGTAACATTGGTGGTAGAGATGGTGCTGTGAGTGTCGATGATAACATTGGAAGAAAATGAAGAATATGATGGAGCATTAAGCCTTTGGAATTAATTTATATATTCACTTACATTATTGATAAGCAGTAATTGCATCGATAAGATGGCACTGTATGGGTGTTGAAAGTTCTAAACATGATTCCATTGCGTCATAAATGTTCTGGAAATTCAGATTTCTTCATTCTTTTCCTCTCCAAGCGTCAAGCCACCGCGATCACAGTACAGCAACTGTATCCCTAACCATGCAGCAGTTATTTGTACCTTTGACTCTCAACGTTACTTGCTGTCTCTCCAAAAAGAGTCTGTTGACCTAGTAACCAAACACACAGACACATCTTTTTTATGCCAAGCGTCGCTGTTTGGGGGGAATTATGTGCTCCCGTCAAATATACCGCAAACATCCACGACATTCGCGTCAAGCACATCACCTCTCGTCTCAAACGCAAGCCGAATATGAAATGTAGTCGTACGCGACTTTGACAGAAGATTAGCAAATGCACGACAATCATTTCCAAGCCAAAACACAGCGACGGAGGCATGTAATCGCCAGAGCCGTCATCAAATTTTGTTACAAGTGACGAAAAAATGCAAGGGGGGATACAGTGCCTGGGGGATATGTAGGGCTTATGTACGAGGTCTCGTGGGGCCGCGGCGACTATCGGAATGGGACCCCAGACGCGCGCCGAAACTTCGGGGAGGAAAACATCTCATGTCGTTGCATTGGGTGGTCCTGTGAGCTGTCTAGCGTATAGGGAGCTCCAAGCAGGCTGCGCAAGCAAAGGGAGGGGAAATATTTAAACAACAAGATGTTTTTGAGGTTCAAAAACATGATCGGTGATGGAAAATAAAAACATAGACAAGAAACAGGCGGCGTGGGAGTTCTAGCGCGACACACTGTTATGAATTATGAATCGATTCGACTAGGGAGTCGTCGCCAGAGTTGGTTCAATAAAATATGGTTGCTGGTGTGTGTTTCTGACTGAGTTGCTCTCAAATTGGAAGTGATGGTCAAAATCTGGCGAAGGCATATGGTACAGTGTGCTAGCAGCATTTTCCAGACTCATTTGGTGTCTCCACACGTACTCTGACTCTGATATGTTTACGCCTGTATGGTCATACATCATCAAACTCAAGACATGGTATTAAGACACTATACGTTCTTTACGTTCTCTCGTCACAGTCTCCCTCTATACGAAAAAAAGAGAGAAGAAAAGTGCTAACATTGACACTACCTTTCACGCTTTATTTATGTCGTTCAATTATTCCTTTCTCATGTAATGAATATCTGGGGTTTGTCAGCCAATATCCGGTCTATGTCATTTTCGCCGTTATGTCCCGTATGTTTTCTGCCAGGAGGCAAATTCACCTGCTAACCAGTCTTCCGTTACGCTCCCTTCATACCATGGGATTTTAAAATCCTCATAGACTTTGTACAGCATGCATCGGGCACCCAAAGACAAAAGTGTGCCCCAATTGTCTTCCCTTCCACACTGAGGAAAAACCCGGAATGGAGCCAAAGTGGATTCCATGCTACTGAAATGATAGATCAGCAAGGTGACATATCGCCATATTGATGTTTCAACTTATACCAATATACACCACGCGGAGAATTTGTGACTTGTTTCTCTTTGTTGTTTTCTTTGCCACTCGATAATTATCGTCTTCTTCTAGAATTTTATCTCTCTCCTTTGTTCACATTTGTCTATTTATTTCTTTTTTATTCATGGCGACAAGATCGACGACACTTTAAAAAAAAATAAAAGTTGAGATGTGGAGTGTCAGGAACAATAAAAGTACCACTGCCGTATTTTCATTGCTCAACTTCCTTTTTGAGCTGATCTATTGCTTGACCTGAGCATTATCAACTATTTCTATCAACAACATAAATATATAAAGTGGGGCTTTAATTCAGAGCCGACTGTTGATGGATATGTTTTCTTTTTGTCGTTCATATTTCTATTCCAATTTTTCTATTGTTTAACAACTTAAAACCCGCCTCGTTTTTCTTAATTTGTCTGTCATTTTCCTAATCCCCAACCTATTTCTTCCGGAACTCCCACTTTTGTTTTGTTTTTGTTTTGTTTTCTTCCCGCCTCCGTTAAGTCTCCCTCCACCCCAGAGACTTTCTCTTCCATCTAGCATCCGTATTTGTCAGCAGACTTTCTGCCAAGCTCCTGTCACATATTTTATGCAATTTACACAACAACTGCGAATGTTTGATTGTTTTCCTACTTCTATTGACCTACTTAACCCGCTAACATTTGTTCAATTGCTTGTTATCTGTAAACAACACATTCCAGGACGTGAAAAAAAGGTTTTATTTGTCTCCACATTCCCTATCGGAGGAGGGTCCGAGAGTGACAGTCGACGAGTTGAGACAGAACTCGCGGGTGGTTCAGTTGCGGGGCCAAATTTTGATCTACTGACTCCAAAAGAAACGATGGATTCTGTTTAGACTTTCGAATTGATTTTTCTTTGTTTTTCTCCCGTCACGAAACTGTACAAACTGTACAAAACTGTTCCGGACAAAAACAAACCCTTTCATGGATAATGGATGATTAAAACCAGCACCATATAACCAACGAATGTGAATAATGTTTTCTCTGAAGGGTTTTTTACCAATATGTTTTATCCCCTTCTCAAATGACAATTGCGTCTGACCTTTTTTATTTGAACTTGAATATTTCTTGGTCAATGTTCCGTTACTGTATGAGATATATTATACAAGCCTATGAACGATTCTTTTCAGTCTGTGATTAAACTCACTTGTGACTAAAGCTCGAAGATCATCATTCCCTTTTGGATTAGTTTTTCTTTTGTTTGTTAGTTTGTGGTTACCCCTAGAATCTAGAAAGTAACAAATATTGGGCACCTCATCAACTTCACTAAAATCATTTCTGTTGAAAAACGAGAAATCGTTCAGTCAATGGATTTCTCACCTGTTCATTCCTAAGATTTGTATTAAATCATAACTTTTACAGATCGAAACGATTTCTTTGTACTATTCGGAGTATTATGATTATCGATAATTATAGCTTATTTGCAAAGCAAATCACCGTTTATCGGGGAAAGAAGTGAGAATTGCAGTTTAGACGTAACTTCTTTCCATGGGTTCCGGAAACGTTTGATTTCTTTGCGGGGGGGGGGGGGGGAATCTTCACCTCTGACATTATTCCAATCGTCTCAGGGGTCGAGTCTACGGCTTTTGTCTTATAGTGCAATTCCACTTCATGCTTATCCTTATTAAATTAAGTGAGCAAAGTCAAACAGCGCCTTTAATGATGAAAAAAAAAGTCTAACCGTTCAATGTTTGTGTTGATAGTAGTGTTAGATTTTTTAAAGTTACACAGCTCTTCTTTCTGAGGTGTCATCTACAATAATGACAATGTATTTTGAATATGTATTATTTTTTTGCTTCCAGGTTCATCTGCATTCATCTCCGCTTTTAATACATGAATCTCGAGAAAGAACAACAAAGTTGATGATGAACTATGATTAGTCGAAAACAGATGCAATCACAAAGAGTGGTCTAGGAACGTACATCTCAGGTAGATATGCTAATGAGATTGAGTGATGATAACAATTAGACATTATTGTGTAGTGTAGTGTAAATTGTACGCGGACATTAAGACATCATAAAGGTGAAAAATCATGGACAAAAATTATATCATGGGACACACCTATGGAAAGGTTGTGAATCATGACATTTAACATGCCAACACCATGCTTCAGTTGTTGTAAAGTTATGAACGATTCCTCTTTGTCCCAAAAACATTTGAAACCTCAAGATTCACACTTCGAAGTGTTCCTTTTGTAACCTATGTAGTAAGACTTTAACCGTTTTTTTTAATTGGCAGATTTCACTCCGTAAAAGAAAGCCAGAGCATTCAGTGGATTTCCACTTTAAATAGCACACTTCTTTGTTTCGATTTGAGACACGGAGGCCGTGTCCCAGTGACCTCTACTTCATCTTTACTTAAATTCCATGGGACCGATTAACATCCGATACCATGTTATTGATTATAGCCGGTGAGAAGAAATAAGCAACCGGAAGTGAAATCCAGCAACCCATGGGATGTGAAAGGAAAGAAGGAGGAGACCACTGCCGTAAAGATTATTGTTGTGACATAATTCGTCATAGATACATTAAGAGGTATGTGACATATTACGCGATACTTTCGGTCGTTAGTCAGTAACTTAGGGATGTATGAGAATACATTCAGGACATTTGAGAAAAAAAATTATCTTTTGAAAGTACATTTTGTAACATCAAAATCATCACATGAAGGGGAAACGTTGTTCATTGAGAACTCCCACTCTTCCTGTTACTAACACATAGGCTCTCGCTCACACTTTAACTTCTTGTTTTGCCGTTTGGAGGGATCGAGTTGGATATGAAACTCAAATGAAAGTCACTGTCTCTTATCATCTTCTGTTTGAACACAGAATGACTGCTGTTACAGAACGTGATGATGCATGCAACTCGAGCTTTTTACAGCTTGAGGAAAACAGAAACGAAAACTGACAATCTGTATTTCAATAGTTTTCCTTAATTCACACACACACACACACACACACACACACGCACGCACACACAAACAACACACACACATACACACACACACATACACACATACAAAGATTGAAATCAGTAAGGATCTCAGGGTTATAATCCCATCTCTTTATTTAGGACAAATAAAACATTATCAGTCAATGACGCACTGCTTTAATTGCAACACGAATCGATACTGCGGTCGACAAAGATGCATGTTGACATCCATCTCGGAATGAAACAAAAAGTTCTATGTGGTTTAATAGCATCCATTTCTCAGGAGATTAGGGAGGCTTCGAACTCATGACTCGTTGATCTAAGACATCCCGCTTCTATTTCTTTTTTTTCTCAATGCAACATGTATGCTGTAAATGACACTCGTCTAGATCAGGGAGGTAGGAAATCCCACCTCCCTGTCTAAATGAACCCAACGGGGAAACGCTACAATTTATCTATCTTCGTTCGGTTTTTAGACTAACGGAGAGAGGAAACGAAGAAGTGGTTTAGACGTTGCAATTGTCATGATGAAATTGAAATAGAGGGTATGGCGTTATTGAAGTAAAAGCGCTCTGTGCGTTGTCAAGAACCAAAAGGCGCCGACTTCTGACGCTTGTGGTTCTACAATATTTTCTTATCAAAAGCTGTATATGAGCCATCTTTATGGCCGACGCAATCTCAGACAGTCTCATTTTGTTTCCTTTTGCACCATCTGGATATTGTATGGCTTTGATTTATTCCCCTTCCAAACCTAATAAACACAGTGGAGGCAGGACTAAACAGTCTCATACCGTAAGTTACCCACATTCATGCGCATCGGAAGCGAAGTAGCGAGGACGATAGAATGGCGCCTTGTAGTAATTTTGTGTAAATGTGTGTGTGTGTGTGTGTGTGTGTGTGAGTGTGTGTGTTTGTTTGTTTGTGTGCGTGTGTGTGTGTGTGTGTGTGTGTGTGTGTGTGTTGAGTGAGAGTCTGTGTGCGTGTGTGTATGTGGGTGCGTTTGTGTGCGTTTGTCTAACTGGGGCTCATACAATTGCCAGGTATATAATTGAAAGAGCTCTCTATCACAAGGGAGATAAATACATACGAGAGATGCATGGTCAAGTTAAGTAACTTGCCAGATAATAATGGTCTTAGAATATGGATATGATAAGGTCATTGTCCACAGTTATAGCTTCTTCAGCGTTCGCAATGCTCTGCCAGAGGACCCTGTCGTTATCATAACCTTAAGTACTGTCAGGTATCAATTTTCACAGCTGAGTCGAGAGATTGACAATGCTTTGTCCAGGGACGTAGAATGTATATAGTTTAGCAGGATTCAAACCCCGAACCTCCGCTTAAAAAGTTAAGCGTCTCATCCACCTCACCATTCCAGCTCCGACAATGAACGTAGGCCTATATACATGTTCATCTAGGGCTTAATAGTGAACCATTATTAGTATGAAAATTTGTATGCATCAGCTTGAATTCCACCAGTGACATAATTATGTCTTTTAACATGAACTTGGGAGCTACTCGAGTAGCTCATCATGTCAAACCTCAGATTTGTACAACAAACTGCATTTGAAACCATTACAATACACCATCTCGTTCTAAACTGGTTTCTGAGCTCGTTTAACACTGGAGTGGGGAAAGTTGGAGGAAGAGAGAGCGGAGGAGGAGGGGAAAAGGATTATCGTACGCCCTGTGGCTGAACTGTCCAACTTGCATGGAAACTGCAGAAATCTGTGCAAATTTGAATACTAGGAGAGACACCTCCGAAAAGAGGAAATGAATTGTTCTCTAAGGTCACCTCAAGGATAACGTTAAACGGATAGTTTGCAAGCTGCACCTGTTTCATAATATGTGTGTTTATGTGTTTGTGCCTTTTGTTTTGTTCTGTTTGTTGAAAGACGATGGTTAAGACCTTATTAGTAACTAATCAAGTTGCGCATGTGTTCTTTCAGAAGACTATTATTGTAAAGAAGTATTGCAAACATGTACAAGAAGCAGAAAGGAACATTGTAGGTCCTTTATGATCGCACCCCGATAGTAACTGTTGGGTAATTATAGTAAGGGCATGGAGTCATGATTATTTTGAAGGGACATTCGTCAGACCCTCAGGGAGATGTTGCTTCTACTGACGGCGCTGTCAACGCCTCATTAAAGTGGGTCCATGATGCTTACCGAACGTTTCCTAGCTGAGCGTAACTCGTACCACTTGACCGTGAGCTCCTGGGTGCCTGTAACTCATTAATGTCGAGTTTATGGCAATCCAATCCACTGAGTGCCACACCGCTGAGTGACACCTTTTTTTGAAAACTGAAAACATCCTCCATGTTAAAGATGACTTTAATTACAGAGTAGAGCAGAGTCAAAACAAATAGAACAGTACGCAATTATTGAAAATTGGACCAGAAGAAACCATCACTATCATTATTTCTAGTGATTGGTCCTTGGCTGTTATGTCACCGTGACATGGCGTTTACCAGTCTCCTCCCCCCCCCCCCCCCCCATTCACAAATACACAAATATATATTTCCTTATCCCTTCTTCTTTTGAATCATTCAAACTGTTCGCGAGCCGATTCAGCAGGTCTTACTGTGAAAATGGGGAGGAATTTATGGTTGCTGAGTTATTTACAAAAGAGCAATTAATAAATAATGAATAAAGAGTAACATCTTCTATATTAGACTGCAGGAAAAGTGTGCTTGGCCATGACGTCATCAGCAAAATTTCATTTGAGATATTGTCATCATTTTTGTCCGATTGTAAGGAAACTTAAGCTGGTTAATTTGTTTGGCACAACATAATTTAAGTTCACTTTACTGTTTATAATCAATTAAAGTACAAGTAACATTTATTTCCTTTAATGCAAAATCATTTCAATGAAAATCTATATATAACATTGACAATAACAACTGTACACTGAAGTACACCAAAAAGCACCAAAAAGCACAGATTGTATCGGGCACGTCTATAACAATAATATTGTTAGACGTAGATGTGTTATGTTATAACACATTTGCAGATAAGCATCAACGACAACAAACATGCCAGCAAACAAACGAATCAACAAAATATACTAGTGAAGGATTTATATGTATGCTGACAAGAATTATGAGCATATATTCTAGTTATAAACTGAATTCATTCTTTGTAGAGTTATCAAATATAACAACTGAGTAAGCTATCTTTATACCGAAATAAAAGGATCTTAATGTTTAATAATAACAATATTATCATTTGCAGTTTCTCATGATCATACAATGTATAAATCTGGATAAAGTAAAGTCGAAAACTAGATTGTATAAAATTCAAGAGTCACATGTGATGTGGCGATATTGTTCATTTAATCATGGCTACTGCATGGAAGGGGGTAATGACGCCATCAGGAAATTATAAAAAAACATCAAAAACAACAAAAACTCTTCCAACAACCTGCACCCAAATCCCCACTAACTTTCATGTTTCAAATGATGTCAAATAAGAAAGAATGTACTATATATCCTTCACGCTAAACTGTCGAAGGGTTGTAATGATTTAGTAAGGACAGCTTTTGAAGAGAGTATTATAAGAGTTGACTTTATAACCCAAAACAAAAACTATGATTGTTATATTCCCTTTAAAAGCCGCTGGGAGAGTTGTGAAGGGATGGCGTCATCACCGCATCTCATCCGTATATTTGGAATATCGTTGCAACAAATATCATGGCCTGGTAAAAGATGTGAAGCTGTAAAATTCTATCACTTTTTGTTTCATTGTCCCATCGGGAAAAAAAGTACACCATTCTGTTTGTTTCATAGTAACTTATTTCATGACACTTCATTTAAACACGTAGTGGTTTTTACAAACAAAGGGACTTCTTCTTTTTTTTCATTTTTTTTTTTTGGGTGGGGGGTGGCTTTCTTGGGAAAACAATATGGGACTGAAGCACTCTACCCTTATTGTCTCATTAAATCTCAGTAGGGCCTGTTTAACCAGTTCTTACAATTACGTAGATTCTTTTTTAAACCACTGTAGGCTTACTCAAAACGAAGTGGTAATAAGCTTATTTTCTTTCCATACTTACCTTGGCCGGCTGAAAGAATGGCAGTTTGGTAAAATACTTTTTTCCAAAAGATTGCTAAAACCATTATAGATAGTTCACTTGAGAATAAGTTTCATGAATTAGCCTACACCTGAGCGATAGATGAGTAAAACTGAGGCACTTTGATGAAACATGCTATAACCACGTATGAGTATACCTTTGACCCATTTAAATCCAGTGGGTAACCCTGTGAATAGATATTGGAGTATATATTCCCCTTTTTTGGCGAAGAGATTTAGAAGTAGATCCAACATCCTTGTCTTTTAGTCGCTCAGTCAAAGCGAGGGGGGACGGCAAATCGTTCGGATCACACCTTGCGGCGCGGGGAGCTAAGGACAATCATCACCTTCGCAAATATGCGAAAAATATCGGCAAATTGATAAACAAACGGTACTAACGCCTAAGTACACCTTGAGAAAGGGGTATCGAATGGAGCGGTGGCCCCACAAAGGCACTGACAGTATTGTGCGCTTTATAGACAAGAATCACAGGTGAAAGACAAAGAGAGAGAGAGAGAGAGAGAGGATGAGGTAAATGTTGTGGTATCTGGATCAGATTAAAGATCATCCCTGTTTGGAGACGGAAAAAGCTTTGGAGATTTCAGGAGCTTCCGTCAAACCAACCAAAGCAAGACAAAAACCAAATTACGCGATTTCAGAGAAAGAAGACATGGGAGGGGGGAGGTAGGAGGGGAACAGGAATTGGTGAATCCAGGAGAGCGGCCCCACCCCCACCCCCTCCTCTCTCTCTCTCTCTCTCTCTCTCTCTCTCTCTCTGTCCCTCTTCCTTTTCCTATTTTAAATGAGAATTTCTGCTGGTTTTTGCTGTTGACCTGTTTTATTGACATTTTTTTTTTTCAATTTCCAATTGCTTCAGTGTTGTACCAATCAACATACCAATCAACCAATTAACACGTATACAAAATATTATAATCTTCTTGTTGTTGTTGTTGTTGTTGTTGTTGTTTTGTTTTTTTGCTCACCCATTTCTCTATCTATCTATCTCTCTCTCCCTTTCGCTCTCCCTCTCTTTCTTCTTTTGGTTTCTTTGTATTCAGTATGTTGATTATGTTAAGATTTTGTGAAAAGGTTATTATGCGACGTAATGAAAGTTTATTCTTCGCAATGTGCTTTGCAAGTTATAGCAAATATGAAAAGTAGATCTGAGGTACAGTGACAATTATGTGACTATGTCCACACACACACAAAAAAAAAAGTGTTTGTGGGCCATGGATGATACTTTTCTTGAGATGAACCGTCTGTATTGTATCCAGCATCTCTCTCATTAAATCTGGGTTCCGAGGGAGACAATCGGAGAGGCAGTGGTTTCCATAAACTAATCTTTAACCTCACGATGCCTTCTGCCACCCATTTCACCCACATCACAGGTGTGAAAATTGCTCTATTAGATGGTCTCTAGATTCACAAACATGTTTTGATTCCTATTATGTCTATATGGATCGATGGTACTCTCTATATCAAGCGTGTCTGAAAGGCCTTTGATAACTACATTGTATTTCATGCGAGAAAAAAAAAACTGTCTCAACGATAAGTTGTTTCTCAATTCAATTTCGTAATTAACCCGAAGGAAATTAATTATTCCTCAATTTCTTTAATGAGTCTCATTTTGATATCGCACGTGTTATTTTTCTATTGTGGGCAAACACAAAGGGATCCATCTGTACTACGTAGGTTTGGGTCACTATGTATCAGTCACGTACATGTAATAGAGACAGCTACAGAGACATGAAACTGCACAGGGGATTTAGCATTTGCTTTCTTTCTAAATCTCTGCCCTCATTGGCCTTTCTTGATTTTGGCAGCAAATGGGAATAACATTCTGGGTATGTTTCATCCAGCAAGAACTGACGCGCATTATCCGAACATAATCAAATTATTTAACATCAAGAACATAACAGAGAGGACTGCCGGCGTGTCAACAGCCACATGTTGGCTCTCGACTGCGGGGGGCAACACATTTATTCATGTGGACTTGTTATTGGGAGTCTGCTTCCTTGCTCCCTGCGATGAGATGTTCGTTATGATGATCTCACGGAAACGAAAGTTGCCACCCAAGGTCCTTTTTTTTTTCTCCGGCGACTCGTACTCTTCCATTTGCCGATAAAAAAAGTGCAATTAGTAGAGGTACGTATTCCATTAAGCCTGGACAGTGAGGCTTCAGAAGAGACTGGCATTGGATGACGAAAATGAGTCCATAGTGGGTGACGAGCATCGTGTTAAAACATAATGACAAACTAGTCTCGTTTGGCAGCCCCCCCCCCCAACAAAAATAGAGTTATAGTCCATGGGCATTCACATTGGGGTAAAAAAGGTGCCGAGCAAAAAATGGCGCAAGCTCTCCCCCCCCCCCCACCCCCACCCCAGCCTTTTGCCAAAGTCCTCTCACTGTATGGTGGTGAGCGAATGGGGGCGAACGAGGCAAGCTCAGCTGAGTTTGAAAGCGCACTGTCGTGCTCGTCTGGGCTCGCTTCGCTCTCCCGTTATAGCCATCATATAGCGAGAGGGCCTTGACAAAAGGCTACCCATCCCCATTCTCTCTCTTATTCTCTCTCTTATTCTCTCTCTTATTTTAAGCAGGCAAATAGACATACCGACAGCTGACCAAGGATACTCATTACAATATTTTTTTTTGAAAAAAAATGATAAAAGGAAAAGAAATTTATAGATAAGTGTTTGGCGTAAATATTCTAAAGAGAATGGAAAACGCCACTAAACACAAAACAACAACAACGACAACAACAACAACAACAACAACAACAACAACAACTCTCTACCTGTCTTTCAAAAATAATCTATCAAATATCTTTTTTTTCTCCGCTATATAAAACATTGCGTTAGATGAAGAAGAGGGCTTTGAACCAATGGGCAATGGTTCGAATTCTGCTGGGTTTTTACATCCGTCCACAAGGTCATTGACCTCATAGTGTCTTCCTAACCTAAAAGGCCTATCTCACTGGAGGAGACGTCGCCGCGACTGCCGGGATTGATCAGTCGCGGCGACTCGTGCAACCGGAAAGACCAAGGAATGTCTAGCGCTCTCATCATGAAGGCGATTCCACCAAGACATCCGAGACGTTTCCGAACAAAAGTGACAATTTTTCCCCGGAAAGTCGTGGGCACGTTATTGCGACGTCGCCGGTAGTTGCGAGGATGTCGCCGCGATGTCGCAGCGCCTTCTCTGTCTTCTCAAATGCGACGTCTCCAATTCGTCGTCGTGAAGTGAACACGTATAATAAATCGTTATTGGCTGTACAACGATTTCTAAATTCGATCCCGAGAATTCAGGCTGGAGAGTATGCCTGAATGCTTCCACAATGATGATAATAATGATTACGATGATGATAGTGATTTCGAATATGTTGTTATCAATGTGATGATGATGATGACGACGATGATGATGATGACGATGATGATGATGACGACGACGACGAGGATGGTGATAACAATGCTGATGACAATGATGATGATGGAGATGTTGATGATGATGATGAGAGTATGTTGGAAAGAATACAGGTTGTTAATACAGAGAGAGGGGGAGTAATGGCGACACCTGTAATAAGGTCAGTCAGAGAATAAAGAAACTTCGTAAGGCACGGGTTGTTGAGTCTGCCTCACACTTCGGTGATATCTATGCTTCAGAGCGTGGAAACTTGCGTCTTCATTTACCATTTGATCGCATTCATGGGAAATACCTGAACAGTTGTCGAAACAACTAACGATTCAGACTCTTTCTCAAAACCAAGTGATCGAAACAAGGGCAACTTTCATTCAACAAATTGGTGACGTTTTTCATCGCAGAATACTGGGTTAATCCAAATGAAGTGTATCGAAGCTTCTCAACAAGCAAAGAAACTGAGAATCAAATCCTCGACAAGAATTAACCTTGGCACGGGTCAGAGACAAAACATACTTAAAGGATAACAACAAGTGAAAGTCCTACTCACACAAGGTACAACGAAGATGTGTCAAGCAGGATTTGATAAGGGGAATCGGATGAACCCGTTGCCTTCTTTGATTCCCGTCTCACATTACGTGAGAACTATTTGGCACGTCAGCCTCGTCAACTCGAGGGGGACACGGCTATCGTCGAACTTGCTCGCCTCAGGTAATCGGCGCCAAACGGTGTGCTGAGCATCGAGACTGCCTGAACTCAGATGGAGGTGAAAGGGGAGTGTGAGGATTGTGGAAGGGGCGGGGAGCGGGGAAGGGTAAGGGGTACTGGTCCCGGAGTTTCTCCGACATCAGTAGCGACAGACATGACAGAACTAGTGCAAAGAGAATCCGTTAGATCCGCGTGACAGAGATTTCAAGAAATAAAGGGGACAACACACTGACCATTGAACGACCACATTTTTACATAATCTTACTATAAACATCGTATGCAGTAGAGCAATGACTGAGTTGATATTGTGATCTGATTTTCCCAACTAGTAGATACAAGAAAAATTATCGACAGATCAAGACAATTGCCTGTCGATCCTCAAGTTAAAAAACAAAATCGATGAAATAGAAACAAAAAAGTTGCAGACATTTCATGCCGTTTAGAATTTGGCTACGAATCATATTGCAATAATGTATGTCAATAAGGTCGTGAGTATGATGGCGTCCACAGGCACCTGCACTAAAAAAAGGCATTTACCTCATGCCATCCTAGGCTGTTTACCAGTTACTATCCATGTATGGAGAACATTTTGCATATTAATGTTATATATTTCACTCGAGATGTCACGATGATTACGGAAGTAAAGATTCCTCCTTGCTTTAAAATGAGTTCAAAACCGTTTCGACGTCTAATGCTCTTCCCCTAGCAAATGAAATTGTAACTAATCTAATCTAAGTTGAACTATAGCTTCTGGAAGTATCGCAATCAAAAGATCTCCTCTTTTTAGAGTCAAATGAATCATTAACATCATTATTTTGGTGATGATGATTATGAAAATCATCGAAATGAGCTAACATATTATGGCCAAATGATGTCTCGAAGTTTGGGCAGGTGTACCACATCAAGAGTGAAGGGATTTTTTGCTTGTTTGTTTTGTGGAGAGAGTGTAGTTTTACAGAGACGTTTTTGTTTTGTTTTGCTGTTACTTTATGTGAAAAAAATGATAGTCTATAACTTATACCTGGACTTACTGGAGGCTAATGAATTATGAATAAGACCAAGAGAGGTGAGGCATTGTACATTATTTTGTTCAAACATCATTGTGTCACTCTGACGTAAACTGGTTTTAGCTCAGTGGTAGTGCTGCTGTCAAGCAGTGGGCAACGCAGGTTCAAATCCCACTCTACTTCCTAAAATCGCTGTAACTACACTCTCTCCGCAAAACGAAAATTCCTTCATTCTTAGAACTCGCCTTTCTGCAGGCTAATGAATTGTGAATAAGACCAAAGAGGGAATGAAAGAGAAGTGAGGCATTGGGCATTTGTTCAAACATCATCGTGTCACTGAGATGCCATGAACTGGCCTTGGCAGAGAGGTAGTGCTGTTACCCCGTGAGCAGCGCTGGTGACGCGGGTTCAAATCCCAGCATACTTTCTTCTTTTTCACTTAGTGTTCATAATGATGTAGATCGAGCATAGTATGATCTTATTCATGGAGATAGAAAGAGAGAGAGAGGAATCTCTGTAACTGATCTACCACTTAATAGATAAGGTTCCTGTTAGTCCTGAGTACTTGATGTTCATCTTTATTCCACAAAGGGATTCCACAAAGGTACTTTACTCATGAAAGATCTCAAAGTGGTAGGATTTTGTTGGTGACGAATACGAAATGTCAGTGATAAGGAACAGTAGAATCAATCTGCCGTTCTGCTGACGTAAAAAGTCTTCCTCTGGACGGGGTTTGGTAATCTCAAGAAGACAGTTATTGAGTTGCAGGCAGACGAACGTAGAGGGCAACATTTCCTGATTTTCCTCTTTGAAATGTTGTTAATGCGTTATTGCTGGTATATATTGGTGTCCACCTACCCCCGCCCCTCCTCGATTTTTGTCTGTGGAACATGTCACATCATTACAGCCTCAACCAAGGCTGATGACACGCACTTAAAAAGCCGAACTTCTGATTGCCATAGGGTGATGGGGCAAGGAGCTCCTTGGGTAGGGTAAGTGAGGAGGAAAGTACATCTCTCATGACACAGGTCTCAAAGTGGACTGTATCAAAGCTGCTGGAAGGACGAACATCTCGGACGGCGGTTCACACAACCCACCTCATTGTACTACTTACAACTTTGTTCAATCGTATCCCTCAAGGAGCGAAATGTCCGGAGGGGTTTAATTTCTCCTCCACTGCGATTTCCTTCCTCTAGGAGAAGGAGAAGAAGAAAAAAAAAAGACCGAATAACCATCCTATCCAATTATTTCTTGTTACATTGAAGGCATCATTACACGCTCATTACCGTGGAAAAACAACGGATGCTTCTCACTTCACGTCCAATGATCTCCGGCCTGGCCGGGTGGCCGTGACGCCAACCTTCTGTTAAAGTGCGTTCTCCTATCCATGTCGGAACTGTTTTCCAAAAACAGCGCCCGTGACACAAAATAAAAAAGAGAGATCTGAGGAGAAAAAAAGAAGAGTTTTGCCACCCAAACAGAGATAAGATAGACACTGGAAAACAAGATATGCAATTACATCGCCGGCGGTTTGAAAAGCGAAACTCCCCGTCATTAGGGTTAAAAGAGAGGGAGAGAGAGAGCAATGGAGGGGGAAAAGATGTGTCCTCGTCACTAATAGAGAGCTAATGAAAATATTTGTGAGACCCGATACATCCCTCTTCGAAGAGTGGCGATTTGACATCCCCCCGTGGTGAGCTGGACTCTTCTCGAATGCACACGGTACTTGAGAGCAGGGAGGTTAGGGTGAGAGGAAGAGAAAGTGGCTAGTTCTGCCGAGTGCCCGCAGATATCATTTCACCCCACCCCAGCCCACCCGAAGGTTCCCTATCCTGACGAGCGAGCGGACATGCACACTTTCATACGCGCACACACGCACATGCCCAGGCACACGCACACACACACACACACAAGCATGTATGTATAATACACGTCCACGCAACTACACACCACGCGTACACGCACACGCATAATAATGTGTACTCATACACACATTCAAGAGGGCACTAAATGTGGATGAAAGCGCCATTTTAACCCAATAATCTGGCAGTGTATGCATGAGACCTAGACGTAATACATGCGTGATTGGATTTGATGAAAAATGCGTACACCTTTAAAACTGCGTACACCTTTAAAACTGCGGAACATTTCCAGTGTACTAAGCGTTGTACTATTATGCGACTCATACCGGCACACCATAGTTGGCAGTTGTGTAATTTTTGAAAACGTTCGTAACAGCTAGCCCTATCTGGTTCGCGAGCCCTAAAACGTGCTGTATTCCAGTTTGGAGGCACTGTACAAAGGCGTACACACACATCATAATAAAACACAAACACACATCCCACCCTCCCCCCTTCCTTGCCTAAAGTGGCCAAGGTTGGATAGAGAAAGCAGAGAAGAAAGGAATGCTGAACCCATGGGGTTGTTCAAGGTTTGGCGCAGACCCAGTAATCAGATCTGATATTGAACGACGAATGTACGAGAAATACGGGCTTTGAACAAGAAAGACATGAAAGAGAAGAAGAAGAAAGAAAAACCAACAACAACACAAGAACCTGACACATGCTCATCCCTTTTCCCCTTTTGTCCATTCCATCTCCAGAGCAAACCTGGAATCATTGAAGATATTTCCTCTTTGAGGATACGTGAATGTCCCATTTCCCAGGGTATCACGGGCACGGGCAAAGGAGTGAGTCGTCATTATCACGTATGATTCGAGTCCTCGTGTGATGTCACTCATACGTGGGGGATCATACTCAGCATTTTATCTGAGGACGGCTGGAAATTCTGTAAGGATTCGGACACGACTCATGTTATACCAAGTAGGTACCTCCTTGGTTATACTATCTCATCGCCCACATTACGAGACACCATCTCAAATCTTGATGTTATTTCTTAGTGAGGTTTGTTTTACTGGTAATGGCGACTATAATCAAAGTAGATACACCTGTATACGGATGATTACTGTGAGCACTACACTGATTAATTCATAATAGACTTCACGTAGAGTCTATTACTTATGTCATAACAAAACGTGATCATAGATTGAAATCAATATACACTAAACACGTTGCTAAAATCTCTTCCGGGATAACCTTCTACCACTTTTTTATTTTCATTCTCTACCTGAAATCACTTACTAGGGCGAAGAAAACCCCGATGATCTGTATATGAGTGCGTCGATCTATAATTATGATGAATGCGTCATGAACAAACTAGAGGGCGTCAACGCAATAAACCTTGGGTACGTAAGTAGAATCATGCATGGTCGCAGTCGATGCTAATCTTACAGAACTCTTTGATTACCCTTCCTAAGCGAAAACATTACTTGGGCGTTCCGTGCCTTCACCTCTCTCAAGAAGAGGGCAAAATAAAAAATAATGTAGTAAAAAAAAAGTATTTTGATACATCGAAATTGGAATGGGAAGACTAGGAACACAACTGAAGTTCAATGGATGCTATGTTCCCTCTCCATGAATGTCCTTTTAGGTTTCGTGATATATATCTATGGCTATCTTTCAGAAATAAAACTACTATCATTAATACGATTGTAGTATGACTACAATTGACGGGTAATACCGAGGTTTCACTAAATTACATGAGAGAATGTACCAAAATGATAAAAAAGAGATTTAATGTATGGAACTTAACAGCCGTAGGTTCAGCTGGTAAGAATTAAAATTGGTTGATTTTCTATTTCTTTGTTTCTTTCTTTCTCTCCTCCCCCTCCCCATTTCCCCTTTTTTTGTACTGTCTTTCTCTCCTCCAACACTTTTGTCGTTTTGTCTTGTGGCGGCTTGGTCTCAGCATCTTCCTTTTCCTCTCATAGAAGGAGTCGGCTGATTCTTAAAAACATGATTGAATCCTTAGATAATAACAAGGGGTGTTATCAGCCAGTCAATGAAACGCAAGCACTTTTCACGCACCATTCCTTATCCACGCATACTCGTTCACGCACACCGACACTCGCGTGCACACAAACACCCAGGAGCGAACGACATATGCGACTTTTAAGAGAGGATGCTAAGGGATTCTTTGAAATGAAGAAGATAGTGAATAACAAGCAACAGATGATTTGTCATTGCTGTATACACGTATTGATTTTGAAGGCCGAAAGCAAACACATCTTATTTTCACTAAGACGATATCCTGAGGTGTACGCTATAGTTGGGAAACATTCAAAAGTCTTAGGTCATCTTAGAATTAATGATTGCTGGATTGTGCGACGCAGTTTTGTCTTTCTTAATTGTCAGTCTCATATTACGTTTTCCCAGGTAATAACAAAATTGTTCCGGAACACGCACACAGACCAGATTATATGAACCAAAACTTTCGATATGTGCATGGCGTTACAGTCCGAAGTAATGTCGTATGTTCCACGAGTGTGAATCTTATGACACTGAAAGTTCTGCATTAAAGAAGATAACATCCTTCACTTTTTCTGTCCCTTTTTATGGTGTATGACTTCATCTATGTTAGTGGAAACAGATATCATATGAGACACTTTGCGAGACAACACAAGACACTGGGATTCGTCAGTCGAAACATGTATAACATAGAAGTCAACAAACTTTAGGAAGAGAAGCATGTTCGAACGTGTTTGCCCCTGCGGGTGCATGAGGGCACAACTGAAATTGAATAAAAACGCCCATTTCACGGAAATCAATGACTTCATCCGTGCATTTTTTTTCTGTCTCCATGTTATGAGCCATCTATATATCGCTCTTTATACTTCATGGATCTGGTAGATAATTCCATCCGAAAACACAGATATACATACGTTCACGATAAAGCATTGTCCTAGAAATGCTATATACAGTGTACAAAATTCACATTGATGATTTTAAGGGTCATAATACAACAACTCCATTGTCTTTCTGTGTTTTTTCCTGTGTTTGCTTCCCAGCTTGTCTTTGAAAAAAACACATTCTTAACTGTCCCTCTATTCCCCCCCCCCCCCCTCTTTATTCCGTTTGATTGCATATCTATGTCCGGTAGCCCGGGATAGAGTTTTCGAGTGAGTTTTTGTACCACTCGTCTGATTTTTCTTGTGGTTCTTCTTCGTTTGGCTCCTCCGCCGTACAGCAGTGAACTGACTGACCTCCCGGCTGGTATGTTGAACATAAGCAAGAAAGTGAGAGCTTACGTTTTCTCTTTTTAGCAGAGAGATCGCATCCAATCTTAGATCTCATTCTTCTATTCTTGTGCTCAGCGTAGCTATAAATAGAAGATCAATGTTCGGACGAGATATTGTGGAGCTATAAATCTCTTCGACTTCCATAACAGGAATAGCATCGAAAGTTATCATTGTCATGTTCCTTTCGAAAAAGTAGAGGTGAATTAAAGGTCTCGCGTACAGTGCTTGACACAAAGATCATTTCCACGTCAGTAACAGTGCGAGCTGTGTCTTGTCATCTTACGTGGATGTAAAGATAGCGCAGCCAGTCAACAGACATACCAAAGTTTGGGAAAAGTTTTGTAGTTGTCGCGAATTGATCATGATGTCTATACAGGGTCTCAAAGTGTAGGAGTGATTGAACACACCTATAAAACATAGGACATGTGTCATTTGGTCAGATTGTAGAAGGGATAAATCATTGTTACTGATCACGGCACTATCACGTGATCTACCTTCCTGACTTTCGATTGGCTCGTAGCTGGCAAATGTTAGTCTCATCCGCCCAACTCCAAAAAGTAATGAACAACGATGAAGTGTAGTGGAAAACCTCAATGCATTTTAAAGTACACCAATAATTAACTATAACAGCATTTCCCGAACGCTTACGACTAATTCACAATGCCGCCGATTTACTTCCAGAAGAGACAAACACCAAACAGTGAAAAAATAACAGTTTGCAATTTCCCGTATCATCATATAAAATACACTCGATGACAAACTAGTTGATAAGCACAAATAGGAACACTCTTAATATGTAATATTATAAGTAATTCTAACCGTCCCAATATATCTTTTTTCTTTAATTTCTTCTCAAAGAAAAAAAAATGACAGACGAGAAGAAAAAAAGTAGAAGAAAGCCCAACAGCTATTGCTTATTGCGATACTTAAATCGTTACATGTGCTGTTTTATGCCTACTCCCGAAATTAAAGATACTAAGGGCTAGGGGAGTGTTAGAAACTCAACCATAGATATACTGCAGTGCAATCTCGTGCTGTCATAATCTGTAATGTGTTGCAGTGATAGCGTAGTGTTTATTGTTACCGTACACAAAGCTAAGTAATCTGCGTAAATGACAACCACGCCTCACTTGCAAGAGAAAAAAAAAAGAGGATCCTCGTTGTAAATGATAGTGACAATGAAAGACAGGTTAGGATGTCATCTTAGATACTTTGGTGACTGTAGTTTGTTATTTCACAACATCAAATCTGCATTATTACATTCTCACGTGATTATTCAAACATCACTTCATAAAAACACCCATTATTCTGAAATGTTAGATAACTGACGATAAAGCAATCAGTAACTATATTGACGCTATATCTTAAGGCAATTTAAGTTAATTTTGACATTGCTGTAAATCGCATAGTCTCTACCGATAACGAGTAATGAAGGTGAATCTTCACTTTCGTAGACATTTACTCACAACATTAGAACATGAATATATTTCTCTGATAGCGCGAGACCAAGAAATCGCCCAATATGAGAGTGGTGGCTTATTGTGAGCGTCTTGACGCATCCAGAGAGAAATTTAGATTATGACGTTATGACCGCTTGTGATTATAGTGACACATTTCTCTCTTTTTACGTGTGATATGGCGCCTTTAAGGCTCCCTGGCGTTGGGCTGCTGAAAAGGCCGTCATAAGAAGCAAGATTTATCGAGCTATGAGAGTTGTATTAGCGCATTTTATGGCCCCTCAATCCGAGCCCAATCGTGACTTTTCACTCAAACAGTCTCTCCCTCTCTCTCATCTTCTTCTCTTTCTCTCCCTCGCCATCTCTCTCATTCCTCACCACTTCCTCCCAACTCCCTCTCTCTCTTCCTCTCTCTTCCTCAACTTGTGTGTCTTGTCTTCGGGCCGGGGACTACCGCCACCAAGACCACGGTCATTAACGGGGAAGACACAGGCATTCCTCGAAGACGCGCTGCAGCCTTAAAGCGACTTTGCAAGTCGACGGTGAGGCGGGAGCCAGGCGGGACGGGCATTATCCGGTAAGAAGGATGTAAACGTGAGATGTGAAGATGCGCTGTTTGGATAGACTGAGCTATTGTTTTGAAAAGCTTTTTCTCTTTCTTTCTTCCTTTCCCAAGGGAGGAGGGGGGAGGGTGGATGTTGTGCATCAATGAGGGAAAAGACATAGTGGTGAGGGTGAAAACGTGACGTGCTGGCCTAGTTGAATAAAACCTACCTTTCATGGTGACATTCATACTGAGTGGTACTGTAAGTTATCACTGGTTATGATCCGTCAGAAAAATAATGTGATAAGATCAATGACGTCACTCCTGCACGCTCCTGTCATGACTTTTTTTTTCTCCCTATTTTCAAGAATGTAAAGATCTACAGCCTAGGTATATGCATATCTGTGCTGCCTTTTTATTCAAGACAAATGGACCCGGGCCTTTTAAATCGTCCAAGTAATTATCTTAAGATATCTGAGATGAACACTGGTATTCTGCATATTCTACATGAAGGAATACAAATCATTTCATATGTCTGATAGTCGATCAAGTAACTTAACAATAATTTTATTCGTTCCGATTCATTTCAACATTGTCTTGAGCGCGCCTTTTCATGTAATTTTATTCCTGCAGAATGTGTGCCGTGTGTCCTTCGCAAGTCTAACACCGTATTCGCGTCTTTTGCATCTCGCAAGGGGACATTATTGCCGGTCAAAAGTGCGGAGAAGTCTGCCCAGGGAATTGCACCTTTAAGGATCACCAGACTGATTAATTCTTCCAATGCAATATGTCATGAAGCAAGTGCCAAAAACCCGCAAAAACAAATAAAGATGAAGTGTTGTTACGAGCATGCAGGCTCCGAGAGTCTGCGATAACATATACACACATTTTTAACCATCATCCTATAAAATTATCTCTGCCTTCCCTTCTAATATTCTTCACACCCTTGCTAGCGGCTCTTTGTTTATATTTCATCTTGCATGATCTCTCCCTCTCTTCCTTTCTCCCCCGTTCCTCATCTTCCTTCTCCGCCTTCGTATTTCCATCCTCTCTGGTTCTGAAGCCATTTATATCTTTTACGTCCTCCTTCTGTTTCCGTTTCATTTATCTTTCTCCTTTTTTACATTGCAAGTTGTTACATACCATTTTCTCTCATACCGTCTCCCTAACTTTCACTGAGCCCACGTGATATTTCTCTTCCCAGATTTGTAATAATTCTTAAAGAGATGATATAGTTTTGGTTGAGATGGAGCTGCAGGTTTCCAATTCTTTGGTACATAATGAGAAACCTCTTATGAATTAATATCAAAGAGCATGCAATATTCTAAAAGGAATTCAAAGTTGAGTTGATTAAAATCGGTTTTGAAATGGCTGAGATATAAAGGTCATAATAAAAGGCGGGACCCATCTTTTTAAGAGGACCACTTTGTTTTACTTTGTTTTTGGATATCTCAGGCATTTCCAATCCGATTTTCATCAAATAAACTGTATTCTTTTTGGAATTGTATACTCTTTGATATTTCATAAGTGATTTCTGGATATCTTACCAAAATTTAAAATCTGAATCCCCCATCGCAACCAAAACTGTTCCATCCCTTTAAAACCACAATTGATTCATAGTCTAAATTTTTGCAATAGTGTAGATTCTAATTTTCAGACATCAATTCTACCGTTTGTATATACACAGTATTCATATATTCATAATATCCAATGTCATATATACATATTTTTTCAATAGGGTATTTTAATGGCTCAATATTTGTCACATCAGTTGTGATTTAACATCAAGTAGCATACAACGTTGTCAGGAAGATTAGCGGTAGATAAAATGCTTCGTTCAAAAAATTGTGATGTTCAAATATTTTTGTATTATAGAAAGTCGGCAAGTTGCTGGATTGTTTGCAAGTGATACCGTTACGGTTGATTCAATTTTCATATCTGATTTAAAAAGAGACATTAATTTTCTCTTCTTGGAAGACTTATGTGGCAGCAAACATGCCCTCAGACACACGCACACACGAAACATCAACTGCCAATCAAGCATTACAGCAATACCATCGCTATCTTCGCAACATGCATTTGCAAGACGTGATAATGTTCATGATTCAGGACAGATAGTAATGCATAAATACACAAAATATCATCTAATCGTTACGTTTTTTCATTTAATGAAGTAAGTCAGTTTTCTACATTAAATAAAGAAAATTAAATTTCGGATACTTAATACATGTACCTTAAAAGTCCATTTCTAGCGTTACGCATAAAAACGACATATTTACTGACTAAAACACCACTTGATAGCAAGAAAGATAAAATGACTGCGAAGAAAATTTGAATTGAATTTGAAATTTGAATTTTGTTCCTCCACGTAAAAGGGATCATGAAAGCATTGATATCATAGAGAAAACAATATATGAATCATGTTTCGTTGGATTTATGTCCTTTAAAGGGATCGTATGGTTTTGGTTGAGACCTAACTTCAGGTTTCTAGCATTAAAAAAACAAAAAAAAAACATATATATATATATATATATATATATATATATATATATATATACACTCCGAAGAAAATTTGAAATAGTAATGCAATTTTGTTTCTCCACTCCAAAGGATCATGAAAGCATTGATATCATTCATATCGAGAAAATAATATGTGCTCTGAGCACATGCTCTGAGTCAATTAAGAGAAGAGGAGCTATTTCGTTGGACTTTTGTGCTTTACAGGGTTGTATAGTTTTAGCTGAGACCTAACTTCAGGTTTCTAGCTTCTTCTTTCTTTCTTTTTTTGAGATATAGAGAAACCTCTTATGAAATATGATATGGCATGTATTTCCTAAAGGGATTCAACGTTTATTTGATGAAAATTGGTTTTGAAATGACTGAGATATCCGAAACAAAGCAATCCTAGTAAAAGGTGGGACCCACCTTTTTTAGGATTGCTTTGTTTTTACTTTGTTTTTGGATATCTCAGCCACTACAAAACTGATTTTTCATCAAATAAAGTTTTAATTCCTCTTAGAATTGTATGCTTTTCATCATTTCTGGTTTCTATTACTATCTCGCAAAAAGAAAAAGTTAAAAGTTGAATTCTCACCTTAACCAATACTATACCATCCCTTTAAAGCCTGGTAGCGGTTAAGATGGTGGAGTGGTGATAGGACGTAACGCCCTTGTAATTGATGGTATCTGCGGTTGTAATTGTGTGGCCCTCTTCGGCGAGTCAAGTCGAAGGTGGCCAAGTTCACGAGAGTGTGTGATTTATCTGACGGCGGGCGCTGCAAACTGCTCCATCATGCGAGGTAGGGCATGCCTACCCCTCTTACTCATCCTCCACGGCTCAGCTGACAGGAGACTGAAGGGGAAAAAATAAGCTGGTACCAAAACTTCGAAGTATAATAAAAATACTTTTCTGTTGACACTTCTTACGCTGATTTTTTCTTAATTTCCTAATTTGTTGTTTGTCTGTAATTTCCTCCGAGAAATATAACAACTTTTTCTATGTATTTATGACTAGTCTTTTGAATGTCTTCTTTCTTTCTTTCTATCTATCTATTCATCTATTTATCTAACTTTCTTTCTTTCTTTGGGGCAATTTGTTTTTGGTTATGCATTCCTTTTTCTTTCTTCTGAGGGGGTACTTTCTATACACATTTCCCATTGTTTTTGTTTCATTGCAGAAAACTTTCATTTAAATCGTATTTCTGGGGTCTACATTCGTAACTTAGCAAGATAAAAATAATTCGACTGGTAAGCAAATACAATGACATGCATCTTTCACAAGTACCAACGTCAGATCGTTAGTATGAATAATTATCATATACTGGATTTCTAAAACTCAACAGAAGCTGATGTACAGCTGTTAAGTTGCCATGCAACTTCACGAAACTCCAATGAAAGCATCAGCCTTCACAATATTGAGCAGAATAATCAAAAACAAAACGGTGTGTAAAATTGTTATTGTGTATGTCAGTTTCTGCATGAAGCAGCTCAAGTTTCGTAGTTTGCTTCAATGTACAATTTCCTTTACCCCCGTCAGTCGCACTTTCCCAGACAGTAACGACAGTTTGGGTGGCGCGGTGTGGCCCAGTCCGTGATAGGGGTACACAATTGGCGACACCGCAGGGGATGCATTTTCATGGGTGAGGCGCTATGGTTGGTGTTGCGAGAAGCTGTGATGGTTAATTGGCGACGCTTAGGCATCGTGCCGAGAAAAGGGCGGGGTCGGGGGACGGGACCAACCCCCACTCGCTCCGGGACCATCCGTGCAGGGCAAGGTGACACTCGATCTCGCGGGCGGTCGGTTGGGTTGGGAGGATGTTTAGTCTGACGATCGCCGGGTGAGGGATTGGCGTGAGGTAGGGCCAGATAGCCCCCTTGATCTTGGTAATGATGGAATCTGATCAAACTTGAGATGATGGATGAAACTTCGCGTGAGCCATCCTACCGTCGTTGATTCTTTTAACCACCCATTAGAAAGATTGGATGCTGTGAAACAGCTTTCGAGAAACTTGATGTTTCTCGCGAATGAGGCAAGCGTAATCAATCAGTGCCAATTCGCACGCCACAGCGACTCATGCCTTTTTTATCATTTCAACACTTCTCCCAAAGAGGCTGGGTTGGAACTTTCCACCCCAGAAGTCAAACCCATCGGATATCGAATCACTCCCTCTACGACAAATCTGCAATTTACAATTTATTCACCACTATTCTGATGATTACATAAACTTGAAACATCATAACCAGTTACAGACATCAAATTGTATTATAGATGAAACGAAGATTATTCATTGGTTGTCAATAATTTCCTGCTTGATGAAAAATAGACCAAGAAATCATCGGTTTCGCCTAAGACAGGTTTTACGATCGTTACTCTTAAATGGGTGCCTCGAATTTAATGATTTTAACTTGACTTCATGACTTTGCGTGAGCAGCTTTCTTTTAGACTTCGTTACTAACTGGACCTAGCATGTAAAAGACACTGAACATATTGTTTCACCTATGAACGAATTGCAATACCTTTAGGTTCCAGGCATTCATGGTTTTACCCCTTAAAGAGGCACTATTTACCATTTGCAGATGAAACAAGAAACCAGCTTTAGTGCTTCAAAATAATTCTAAAATGTGAGTTAGGGATAGAAACAACTAATGTAAATATAGGTTAATTTATACAATATACAAAATGTGAACATTGGAGTTACAATATGATTGTTTCTAGAGTAAACCGTCTACAGTTATATAAACCGTCTACAGAAATATAGTGATGTCTCCTTATATTTTAGGCTTTATTGCAAAATTTTTTGTATGTGCTGGATGTTTTTGTGATACAACTGACCTACACATATGCATTAAATGTGATAACTCGAACATTTTTTTAAATTACTGCTCCCAGTGGTATACAGTACCTTTAAGTGTGGTTTGAAGCTAGCTGAAAAAAAAATGGATTTCCTTGTAAATGGCGGTATACGTGAGAGCTTAGCTTGTGACAGCAGACACGTGACAGGGTATAAAACACATGAGGGGACGACACACCCTTCTGGACTGGTAGAATAGCACGGGGAGGACACGGACAGGCATTTCCACTTCGGTTGGTTGCAGACATGAGTTTCACGTGCCTTCCACTGGCAGAAGAAAAAAAAAATCCTAATTTT
The DNA here is from genome assembly GCF_040938485.1 of Diadema antillarum. Taxonomy (NCBI): domain Eukaryota; kingdom Metazoa; phylum Echinodermata; class Echinoidea; order Diadematoida; family Diadematidae; genus Diadema; species Diadema antillarum. The sequence goes on from NW_027271179.1 coordinate 654,367, forward strand.
GTACCTGCTCAAACGAGGTCATGATTTCATCAGCCCGTATCCACTTTCCCCTCAACAATATTTTTCCTCAGAGATATATACATTTGGACCCCGCTGCTCCTGAACTCCAATTTCGGGTGCAAAACAACAAGTCGAGTCATTCCGGGGGAACATGGACGAGCTGTAACTATACCAACTGTTGAAGTGCTACGGAAACTCCCAAGAGTGCTCCGTCCGTTCACTAGTCTCTGCCGAAAATATTTCTTTTGGAGTTTGATCTGCAGCTTGCTCTCTCCCACTTCCCTCCCCTTTTCTTTCTCCACCCCTTTCTTTCTCTTCCGCCGTGCTCTTTCTTTCTGTCTGCTGTCTGTCTTTCCATCCCGATTGTTCTTTTGAACAGCAATGATGTGACCATTCAAATACCTCTCATCGATCTTATACCATCTGCCTCTTAGGAATCAGTGGGGTAATTAAGGTAATTAGATAAACAGTTAATGTATTGTAGATGGATGGGACCAAAACATCTTGAATCTGAGACATTAAAAACACGCCTGATTGAGTCGTTCAATTGATCTATCAAGGACCTATACAGGGAATATTGGCTTGACCTCATGGAATTTCGAGTTGTCTTGCTGTACCTAAATGCCAATGACATGATTGAAAAAAAGAAAAAAGAGGAAGTTTTCTTGCATCTTCGAAAGAGGGTACATTAACTGATACACTTTACATTGCACTGGTGTGAAGCATAATGTGCACGGGTGACCGTGATATTACAGGAAATGATAAGGGGGCGTTGAAGAATATAAAAGGACATTAACCGGGAATGGAACAGTACCTGCATCAATAATCCTGTAACCATGGAAACGACATTCGAAAGTACACTTTGCTTTATAACACCTAATTATCCTACACAACCTTGGATGCGACATGAGGCTTAAACTATAACACCTTGAAATAATGTAATCGCATTCAACAACCTACAACAAGAAACACTTCAATTTTTAAGTCGTGCATATAATTCAACCAAAGAAACAAATAATCACGGGGGTTTTCCATATGTTTGATTTACAATAGTGCAAGCCGGATTTAACTTTCCCCTGTGTAACTTTCTAACTTTAGGGCAGTGTTTTTGACGGATTCAAATGACAGGAGTCGAGGTCTTGTTGTATTTCATTCTTCTCTTTGTGGGAGCCAGAGAAAGGTGATACAGTATACCACGTTTGTCCATTGAAGTAAGAGTCACCTACAAAACGTGCGTTCACCTCCAAGTATGCCAATGGTGTATATGAGTTGACTTATATATATATGAGTTGACTTATATATATATATATATTTATATACTTATAGATAAATAAATAAATAAATTATATATATATATATATATATATATATATACATACATATTTGTGTGTGTTTCTTTGTGTGTGTATGTATGTATGTATGCGACATCATAACATGATATTGACTTATCATGGGCCTATACTATACTTACAATCTGACAAAACGGAATAAATACAGGTTTGTGGATATACAAATAGAGAATCAATTAAAGGGAACCTTGAGCGACATGTGAGCGTATACATTCAACAATATAAACATAGTGTCTAAAGAAAGTCGAATCAGATTTATTAAGATTTCCAATACGATGGTCGTTAACTACATTCTTGTAACATGTCTCAAACGATAAAGCCAAGAATCAAAAGAAAAGTCATTCACTCAACCGTTATACTCAACACCTTTTTTTTTCAACAGTGCATACATGGCATCAAAACAGGAACATTTAGTAGATTTACATCTCAAGAGGTCGTTTACCTCGGCGGTGAGTGTCATTAAAGCTTGCTATACAGTGTGGATTTCAGCACGCGTCATAAAAGGCAGCTTGATGAAGAGTACGTTGACTGCTCGTCCACCACACAGAATGATGAATTCATGACACACTCATTAGAACTATGCGTATTGTCTTTTAAATGTTGAAGAATATTTGATATCGATTTCATTTCAGAACAAACTTGCTCGTCTTTCTCTATCTCTCTCCCTCTCTCTCCCTCTCTTTGTATGTCTCTGTCTCTCTTTTTTTTTTTCTCTCTCTCTCTGTCTGTGACACGACGTACATTCGAGATGTTCTTCTGAAAGAGCAAAAAGTGGAAGGCCAGCATCCCCTGCACAGCCTGAAATGGAGCGTGTCGCAGCGCGGTGCCTTTGATATGTCTTGCAACGATTTACGTCACTCGAGCTGAACCCAAACGTACCTGTACCGGTATATCTATAGAGCTGAGTACCTCTTCTTAAATGGTACAAGTCTGAAACGTGTAATCTGCCACCTCTGACTGTCCCGACATTTCTTCCTTGTGAAATACTTGCCCCCTGATTGCAACAACTTCAACAAACAAATCGAACGGAGAAATTCGATCCGCCACTGTGATTTTTCCCTCAACATTATCATTATCTGGCTGGCTGTGACGCATAAATTGCTTCAAAGATATAAGAATGATGTCTTGTTTTATCTTCGAATAAAACTTCGCGTACATAGATGAAAGACAAAATAAATTTGACATAATTGCAATCGAACCTTCTAACGAAAACGTGACAATAAACGAAACGATGATCCCGAATACGATACGAGTCACAGAAATATTTTTTATGATATTCTATTAAGAATATGTAATGATCCGAATGATAGAATTAGAATGTATTGTTGTTATATCACATGTATCACGAAGAAGTAGATAATCAAGGGCCTACCTGTATAATGAGGTCACTCACATTCCAAGGCTTGGTCAGTCATCCTTCGTTCAACGATCGCCTCATCCCCAGGTTTGTGAAACAATCAAAGAAGGTCTCTCCAGTTTTACTGGACTCCTCATGCGCCTACCGATAACACTGACACAAAGTCCTGTGAGGAGACTGTTAAAGTAACAATATTAATGCAATGTTTATTCCATATTTCACGCTTTTGTTTCAGGTAATCAAAAGCACGTCATCTGGGGAATATTCGGACGATAGCCGCTCGGTGACTCTCTTCTTTGTTCGTTACGCCCTATAATCATTCCGTAAAGGGGTCGTCCCTGGTATCGTCTCGTAAATCGCTCCATCGATTACACAACGAGAGCACGAAGTAATAAGAAGAGGATGAGTCTAACCATGTTTACCCTCCTGCTTTCACCGCCTCTCAACTTTGAGATGAATCTGTAACGAAGCTAAACACTTGCATGATTTTAACCGCGTGTTTTTTTTTCTCCCCAAGTTGAGATGATCTCTGCTGTGTTGACATCGGCCAGAAGATGGATAGAGCTTCTTACCGCTGGCTTCGGGTGCTTCACGGATCGCTTATTCTGGATTGAAATCCTTTTCTCTTTCTCTCCCAGGTTCTTACCCCTCCCCCCCCCCCCCCATCACACTTCTCCCTCTGTCACCTCTTTCTACCTTCCTCTTTCTCTTTTCTCTGTATCTTTCTCCTTCTCTTTCTCTCACTCCGTCTATCTCTCTCTCCTTTTTTTTTCTCTCACTCCACCTTAGTAACTCAACACGCGGAGGGAGAAAGCGAAGTTTACAAAAGTAAATGCATGTTTTATTATTTTGTTCGTATGAAGGCATTTCAAGCTCGTTTTCATTTTCAGAAATAAGGCTTCATCTACAAGACAGAAACAAATGATGAACGAGAACAGGTTGGAGTTGGAGACAAAGACGAAGTGTGGCATCTGTTGTCTTCTTGAAATATCGTCATACATAGATCTACAGCATTTTGGTTTTTCGTACTTTTCCTCCTTTCCACGAATTTTTGGGGTTTGACTGAGGATTTGAAGGATTTGTATAAAACAGTACTATCTAACGTTTACGGCATTGCTTTTGTGGTTGTTTCTCCTATTTTCTTATTCTTTAGGGGAAAAAAAGGATATTTATCTGTTCGAAAGTTGCTCATACCATAACAAATCCTTTAAAATCGCCGATTTGCCGAACTGATAAATTTGATGAAAGCTGATGTCTTTCGGTAACTAACTCCAATTAGTTTGCAATTCAATACTAAAGCAGATTTGATATGAATTGATCATATTTGATTTGATGCGATTAGATTTGATTTTATTTGAGTTGATTTGATTTGATTTTATGAATAGATTTAATTTGATGATTTGATTTGAGTTGATTTGATTGATTTGATCTCATTTGATTTGATTCGATTTGATCTCATTAGATTTGATTTGATGATTCTATTTGATTTGATTTATTGTCTGTATTGCATTGCTTTTCCAATTTCATAAATTTTCAGCAATTTCATTAAACATTGCATATACAAATATGGCATCAAACGATAAGGTTATTTCGTAAAATTTCAACAAGCCTTGCAACATATGAGATCTTATTAGAATTCGACCTGTCGAAGTTTACAATTGTATTCCTATTTAAAAAGTCACTACAACTCATACATTCCTACAACTCAAATGATTCATGCAGGAACAAAGGTGTGAAATCTTATCCTTAAGTCATTGGAAAACTAAGTTGTGAGGAGACAACATCATTGTCATTCTAATCTGATTTGACTTTTGATTGTAATTAAGATATCTGTTATGTCAAAGGATGACACTTCAGTCCATTGTATTTTCCTTCATGGCAATGTTGTACTGATTTCGTGTAACTATGAAAGTGTAATGTAATTGTTGTTGTTGTTGTTGTTGTTGTTGTTGTTGTTGTTGTTGTTGTTGTTGTTGTTGTTGTTGTTGTTGGAAATGAAATAAATGTTTAATCCTGTTTAAACTCAGATAGAGGAAAGTTTTTTTTTTTTCAATCAAAGGTTCCATTCTTGTTTATCAATGTATACGTAGCAATGAGCATGTGCATTCTTTTCAAAAAGATCGAAAAGTTTAACGATTCTGGTAGAAGAGTCTCTGGTGTACAGATTGATTATTAGGATCACAGTAAAGATATATTTCTGAGTTATTTTCTCTTTCTCCTTTGGCCAGTGTCACGTGGCGGAGCAGCGAATCTGTAGGTCAACACCGTGAAGGGTTATTGTTTCTTTGCATGGGATATCAACTCTCTGTCCGTCAGAGGCATTCATAAATCAGAATGCGGGAATAGAAACCTGCATTCGGATAAATCAGTTTGCTGAGGGCAATCAAGTCATGAGAAGGATGCTAAAAATAAAACATTTTCTGGATAATTCGCAGGTGATATTCTCTCTTCGACAAGCTACTGACCTAATTACCCCCCTCCCCCATAGACTAAACACACATTCTCAACTAAAATGCGCGACTTTGGATGAAGCATACGTATTATGGTCTTCTTTATACGGACTTCAATATCCCGACTTGTTTTTTTCATAACCACTTTATTACAGCTCTTGAAGTAGAATATCGAGTTTCACAGAAACTTATCAAGTTTCGCCCAATTCAAAGTTAACCGCATATTGCTGAATATACGTGTAAATCGCGACCTCGTGATGTAGAATTGATGTGCCTGTTTATATCAACAAAGTTGATAGAAGGCTAACATTTAAAGCTGATTATATGGAGTTGACTACGGAACTTAACCGATGGTGTACCAAACACTAAATATTAGCGCAGAGTAACACTGGTTAGCTGTTTTGATTGATAGAATGCATCTTTTGATACTACTCTAAATGAAATGAAAGGTTTCATTCATCCTTAAAGTTAACAACAAAATGAATAGTATGTTCCCCTTTCCTCCATGTCCGTCTATATTTGGTTCTCTTAAAAGGTAAAAATTTGGTTTAAAGCACGTTTGCCATTGGAAGAGGAGAACACTCCTCGAGAAAAGCTTCTTCTCATCATATGCTTGCACTCAGCGAAAAAAAAAATCGGATCTGTGACGTGTTTGACGCAGTAATAGACGCGTATAGTGTCGGTAAGTCTCAAAAGTGACGTAAATTGAAACCTTTTTAAAACGTTTTCTTTCTCTCACTATGGCTTGCGTAATGTTGTTTTATGCAATGAAATATAATAACCAATTTCACCAAACCTCCCGAAACAGTGTCCTTTGTTATAAGATTCTGTACATTATGTCCAGAATAGTATCACATTACGATTTCTCAAACATGTCAAAAAACAGAGGATACCATTGTGGAGATTCACAAAAATAGCATTCAGTATCTCATCTGTGCTCAACGACAACATCTGGGTGAATTTCGTCTAATAATGACGTCCAGTCACGTGACTTGGAAGGATCAATAGGATTCTTCTATGGCTAATGACCTTCTGACGTTCAAGTTCTTGTGGTTTTTTTTGTGTGTGTGTTTTTTTGTTACCGCCCTCCAGTTGAATGCAATATCGTCATATAATGTTTCGTTGATCTATCATTTTCATCTCATAAGTTTCATTCGCAGTTATAGGCCTACTCTTATTTTTTTCACTGTGTGAGAAAAAGATATTGCTACAGAGTCCACATAATTTGTAATTTTTCAATGAGAAAACGCAAACACATATTCAATACTCGACTTTCTCCCCCCCAATGAAGTTCACTCTATTCAGGGAGTGTCACCTCCCTGCTCTTTTCCACTGTTCTCAACTTTACTGTATTCTCTGTTTCTTTCGATTTCACTTCATTCCACTTTATTATTCTCCACTCGCTCATCTTTATCTTCTAAACGTCACTCGATCATCTGCACTCTACTCTACTTCACTTTACTCCTCTCTCTACCTAACCATTCCACCTCTTCTCTACTCTTCTGAACTACTCTTTTCCGCTTTACTATACTATTGGTTTTGTTGTTTGCTTTGTTTTTGTGTTGTTGTTTTTCTATGTGTTTGTTTGTTTGTTTGCTTTTTACTCAACTTTGAGTTTGGTAATGTGCTGGTTTAGGTGCCCAATTCAATTCTAGAGTGCGCGTTCGAGCATGGAGCTACAAAAAAAAAAAAAAACAAAAAACCACACACACACACAAAAAAAAAACCCAACCCACCAACGCATAAGTTTCATCCCACAATGGCATTAAACACTCACTTTGATTAATGGTCCAACCCACTTCATCAGTACCCAACATGCTCAAAGCTCATCCAAGTTTGACCAAGGAGGTACTAAGAGTACCTCCTTGGTTTGACCAACCCATGATTCAACCTCATGCCTGCGGCGCATGTTCAGTGTATGCGCTTGATACGGGATCACGGACTTTGAGCTTAAGTATTCCTTCTATATCGGGGAAAAGGATGGATGGTAAGGGTGGGGCAAATAGGGATTCTTCAGGGTGTTACCTCTGTCCTATCCAGGAACCAGTACGCCATCATGGTTTACCATTTAATTAACTTAAAATAGTGGTATATTTTGGTCTTATATTTTCTTTATTCTATCTATACACGATTACGAATTGTTGTTTGTAAACTTATTGGGGATGTTTCTGCGGCCAAGATATTATTATTTTGTTGGCCTCCATTGCATAAATCATAGATGTGTTTTGCAGACAACTCAGCTCAACTAATGACTACCATGTGTTCATAAATCTACGCGGTCGGCTACACTACTACACGTTTCTATGAAATATTTTCCCCGGAAGGCTCGGCTCCCGATAGTTAGGACCCCCAGAATGGCACTTATCAAGAATAACCCGAATTTCACTGTTATGGTCTAATTCTCTAGAAATGCCTTGATAGAGGTAGTGTATACAACCGTGTACGAAGTAAGTGGTGTCTTCGAAGACAGTGTCATCTATGAGAAGAGATCCGTGCCTCCTTCCATTGCATTCCAAGGGTAGCGCCCATGGGTATGGGATGTTAATCACCTTGCGAGCATCACCCAGGCATAGCATAGAGTAAATATTCCGTTACGTCGGAGATGGAACGTTTAAAGGGAGAATGCATGAAATCCAAATCGGGGAAGGCAATACCATATCATATCATATCATATCATATCATATCATGTCATTTCATATAACGAATTAACAAACAAAAAAAAAAACCTGGATCATTTGGATATTTATAAGAACTGGTCAAACATTTAGAAATGTCATATCTTCCTCATTTCTCATCCCATTTTTGTCATTTTTGTGTCATTCTGTGGGGATTTTTTCTCTTTCTTTTTAAACCCATCCAATTTTTGGGGTGGGTTTAACCTTTAAGAACTGGTGGATTTTCTTCCGATGCAATATCGGACGACGCCCAAAAAAGTTAAGGACAATGATTCTAACACAGAGTTCTCGTTATGCAGCTTCCAAAGCTGCTAAGTTATAGAGTACTGCCAACAACAAATAGATTTACTCTGTAATTTGGCTTCTAAGGAAAATTATTTTTTAATCTTTTTTATCATTGTGTCTGCTGAGGAAATCTTAACTTGATATGCTTAATTATGTGGCCCGTAATGGATACAGTCTATTATGGCTGTACGGTTTGTTCAGTTTCATCTAATGCCGTGCAACGAAAGTCAAAACTACGATTTTACATCATACTACTTGTACTGATAATATCCATTACATTAAAAATACAGTTAAAGGTTGAGTCCTGTTGACAGTGACAGTCTGTATTATGATTATTGAGTATCTGCCCTTTAAAGAGAGAGGGAGAGAGATAACGGTGAACCGAAAACGTTCTCAATCACTGAAAAGAAGTGATTCTTCCTTCCATTCCCTTACAATTTCCTCACTCTTATCTACCCAGACACCTAGACTAGTCACTTTAGACAGTCCATGGGCCCTACTCGGGTCCATGGACAGCTCAACACTGCCAGTCCTTTCACCTTATCCTCTCGCGCGCGCAGTGCGCACTCGCACGCACCTAGATCCTCGACCCTCAATCTCAGACTGTTTGTGCAAGTTTTCGCGCTCCACCGATGACCCCTGCTTCAGAAGCGATAGCCAGGTCCGTAAATCACACCGGCTATGAGGGGGACCTTCGCGACTTTGAACTTCGCTGACTCCTCGAGAATGTGAGATGGGGATGAAAAAGAGATGTTTTAGCTTCCCCCCACTACCCCCCCCCCCCCCCCCCCCCCCCCCTCCTCGTTCTGCCCTCGGACGGTAAAAGTCATCTTCGTAATTTAGGAAGAAATCATTTGTGCAAGGTGTAAGGAGTAATTACATTCTTTTGACAACCTTCTTGGCTCTACGATGTTACTTTCTTTTTTCTTTGCCGCGTGAAATGTTGAATCAAGATGATTACACACACACACACACACACACACACACACACACACACACACACACACACACACAAATATATCAAAGACGTGACTACAAAGGTGCCGACAAGGCAATGCATAAATGCACGGCAATACAAAAGTGGAAACAAAAAAAAAAAAAAAAACAGGGAAATGAAATGGGAAATATGGGCCAAAATGTCAGCAGGTCTTCAAACATATTGAACAGTTGATTGTAGTATCCTGTCAGTTCAACGTTTGTTAAACGTAACTTGGTTTATTCCGTAACTTGCCGTGTAAGCTCTTCAACATGCATACACGAATGTGATGCTTGCCCGCGCGTACGCACTGGCAGATATCTTATTTCTGGTAGCGTAGGCGGCGAGTTACGGTTTAAGCCAAAGTTACTGTTTCGAACCTCGACAAACGTTTCGATAAACTTCATGCAGCAGAAAATTTGAGAATATCGAAAAACAAAACCTTCCTACATCTCCAACGAAATAACTGCGCCATCATCTCGAATCGAGCAAATATTTATAGGCAGTGTGCACGTAGTAGCCTTCAATTCGGAAATCAGCATTAGGCGGGTCATGAGGTCAAAACAAGCTGCGATGACAGTTCAAATGGTAATTGAATCCATCGTTCAATGCTTAGCTCTCATGAACCAGTTATCGAATCGAATTCTTATTTTTCTCGACACAATAAAGACTGCAAGACGCCTAAGACATCGACAACAATAATAAAGGAAACTCAATATGTAGTTTTATTTCTCACTATCAAATCTCTACGCAGAATGTCATCATCATAAAAAGAAAAAGGGGTTCAAGTTGAGAGCCAGGGGAGGGGTGTAAAAGAGGGGAACTATCTATAACTTGCACCCCAGCATGTTGTATGTCACGTAGAACAAATTGTATAGGACAATCAAACTGCAGCTTGCCTGTCAACATGACCAGCCATCTTGCTAACTCCTGTCCGCAAAACCTTAAATTCTTCAGAAATATGGCCAGGCTAATATAACCTCAGTCGCATGGCTAATCAGCCATGGCCTAAAGTGGTAAGAAAGTATTTATTGAGCAGCATTCTTTCATTTCTTCGTCATAAATTTGTCTTTCTTCACACTTCTCCTGTATGCCGTTCGTTCCCCAGGTCCTTCTTAACTTCCGGTCTTAGGACCACACAAGCCACTTGTTTGATTTTCGCTCCGGGTTTGCTCTTGTTGTTGTTCTTTTTGGGTCATTCTTTCATACTCTGTGTGTCCCTAAAATTTCAATATTTCTTTTTTATTTCCTCTCTCTTTGTCTCTCTTTCTTCTCCTTCTTTCTTTCTTTCTTTCTTTCTTCCTTTTCTTCCTTTACTCATTCATTATCTTTTTATTTATCTACCCACTTTTTATCTAGTTTGCTGGTCCTTTTCCCTATGTTCTTGTCCATTTTCTAAACCTTCTGCGCCCTTTTTTCCTTGTTTCCTTGTTTGTCTTCACCCACACCTTGCAACGGTTTATCTTCTGCTTCCTTCCTCTCCCTCACTCCGTCCACCTTATCTTCATCATCCCTTTCAGCTCCTTTTTGACTTCTCTACAGTCCTCTTCTTCTTCTTCTTCTTCTTCTTCTTCTTCTTCTCCTCCTCGTCCTCCTCCTCCTCCTCGTCCTCCTCCTCCTTCACAATCTTCTTCTCTTTAGTATTTCTTCTCTTTTTTTTTCTTCCTCTGAATCCTATTCGTCGTATTGTCGATATTTACTCAAATGTCAATCACTCTCTTTATGTGTGTTTTGTCACTCTGACTGTCCTGGGCTATATCTTTCTGTGTCAATTCACATCATGTGCTGAATTTTTCACTTCTGAAATCAGTATTGGAGATGGAGAGAGGGAGCTCGCCATTCCAGCGATAACTTAATCACCCAGAAATGACAAAAAAAAAATGGAAACAAATTTACGGCAAGAGGATATGCTTCCTAACAGAACTTGAATATATTTGACGGAATAAATCAGTTAGGATACCTGCTGGCGTTCGAACACGAAGGGGGAATTTATAGTTTGTGGTTCTCCATGCCCTATTAAATGCAAATCTGTAACAGCACTGTCTGGCAGAGTGCAGCACATTTCGCCAACTCAAAATGATACCTTGAAGTAAATTGGACAGTGTGTGATAGTAATGATACAAATACGATTAGAACAAATTATTTGTCTAATATGAATAAATCTTTATAAATCAAAATGAATTAATGGAGAGAAATGTGCGCAATAGATACAGTCATATGCAACTTGTGATTTGCAAGTGCTCAACAAGTGTTTTCTTTTTTTAAGTCAAAATTCTAACGAGGTGCTCGGAGATCACTGTTCCAGTTTGCAAGAAGAAATCCGCTATTGAATACAATGATAGATCAGTGTTAACATTGAGGTTCTTCTTCGGGCAATAACGGAATCAAAAACGACAAATCGTGTTGTGCCTTACTTTAGACAATTGTCCATTCTCAGTTTAGCACATGTTCGACATGCCGGTACTTTTTCAAAGCGCCAATAAACGTTGGCATGTACAAATATGTTGTGCAAGCTTAGAACTGAGGTTTGTGAGGAGGTATTGATACAAAATGTGCGTTCATCCCTCAAGGTTTATGTAATCCGACACGGTGAAGTGTAGGCCTACTTCAAAGGAAGCCCAGCTTGTATGCCTGCAATCATCAATATTACCAACGACAATGTATTACAAAGTTACTATTTCGGGTGCACGTCACGAATCCGACACCCACGAGTAATACAGCCTACGTATGACCTATACTCACTAGTGAACAAGGCCCACGAGCTATACGGTCCTCGATAGTAATGCCGAGCTCATAATATTATGGGCTGTATGACTCATGGATCTTTTTCAGTGTCTAATTCGTGGGCCGTATGACTCACGGGTGTCGGGCTCTTGGGATGACCTCATTATTTCCTGGTGTTCAAACTGCTGAGTTTCGTTAACTCAATACAAACGCGAAAATAAACGCTATGACTTGTGCCCAAATTTCGCGACCACTCGCTTTTTCAGGCTACTCTCCATACTTGGATTCGAAATTGATTTGATTAACATCATAGAGCAGCCCTGGTGAAGGAGGAGGAGGACGAGAAGAAGAAGAAGAAGAAGAAGAAGAAGAAGAAGAGGACTGTAGAGAAGTAAAAAAGGAGCTGAAAGGGATGATGAAGATAAGGTGGAAGGAGTGAGGGAGAGGAAGGAAGCAGAAGATAAACAATTAAAAGGTGTGGGAGAAGACAAACAAGGAAACAAGGAAAAAAGTGCGCAGAAGGTTTAGAAAATGGACAAGAATATAAGGAATAGGACCAGCAAACTAGATAAAAAGTGGGTATATAAATAAAAAGATAATGAATGAATAAAGGAAGAAAAGGAAGAAAGAAAGAAAGAAAGAAGGAGAAGAAAGAGAGACAAAGAAAGAGGAAATAAAAAAATATGGAAATTTTAGGGACACACAAACACTTAGAGTATGAAAGAATGACCCAAAAAGAACAACAACAAGAGCAAACCCGGAGCGAAAATCAAACAAGTGGCTTGTGTGGTCCTAAGACCGGAAGTTAAGAAGGACCTAGGGAACGAACGGCATACAGGAGAAGTGTGAACAAAGACAAATTTATGACGAAAAATGAAAGAATGCTGCTCAATAAATACTTTCTTACCACTTTGAGGTCCAGTGAACCCTTGAAAGCAAATAAAAGAGTACCAACACTTTTTTGATAGTGTCTGAAGTTTGATCGGTATTGAGATGAAATATCTAAAATAAGAGAAAAGGGATGGCCCTGTTTACTATCGCTTTGACCCAAAGAGGAAAACAATCTTAATGACTTGTGAGGGAAGATAAGATCTTGTATATTGAGTTTATGTAGATACTTCTCTCTCAAACACATCAATTTGGATATTTAGGAGGGAGCTGAATGTGGTGACATTAATTTTGAGAACCATAAAAAGTGATCATCTTATATGCTAACATCACAAAATTGAATCGAAATTTTGCTCTCTTGTTTCCTGAATTCCCCACGCTTTTAATGGATATCGCACTCAATAAACAAGTCATCGGCATGAGAGCGAAAATGTTTACATGTGGTAATAGTTTCTCGAGTTACTCTTTATCTGTACCGTGGAAACATAAGACGGACATAATTTCGGTCGCGATTCTCTTGACGTTCTCTCCGTCCTACACACATCATCATCATCATCTGCCGCAATGGGGCAATAAGCAGATATCTCGCCAGCATCTTGTCGCCAGATTTACTGAAATTAACTGCCTTAATCCTGGCCAATTTGGATTTCTATATCTGTGCGTGGTGATAAAAGGTGCTCTTACGTTTCCAGCTGAAGAAAGTGCAGCGGAGCCGATGCGCCTAATTGTATAGCTTCCGTTATTGTCACTTCTCGTTTGGAGATCGCGAACCTCGCGGCCTACCCCAATTTGCGCACATGAACGGCAGCAAAATAGACGCGAGACTCGCGCTACCTGAACAATTCCTTTCTACATTTCCGTGCATTAGTCTCCCTCTTCTCTTTCATATCACTCCTATACATTTGCAGATTCATTTTTTTTTCCGAAAAGATCACCGATACATGTCATAGCCAGGGCCTAACGCGCGGCATAAAGCTGTAAAACAAATAGACTGCGAACTATACTTTTGGTTGTGCGTCACATGCTATTCATTCCATGTTCATGGGAGATTACATTGGACAGAGATAAATAAAACATCAAGCTCCATCGTTTCTCCATCAAAAAGTGGATATAAAAACACATGCCGGCCTTACAAGTCAAGTCTGCTATTAACCTACACATACGTCTTTGCTAAATTGCTTTTTGTTTTTAGTCATGAAATCAAAGAGTAAAAAGGAATGTTGATTTCTTGAATCAACTGTTGCGTGTAGTGCAACAACCTAACAACAACGATTTTTAGGGAGAAAATGTTGCAGTGGCTGCATCATCGACCAAAGACGCTTTAATGATACATGTATTTTTCTGAAAAATAAAGTTGGAGATTTGTGAGTTGATGGCATCATAACCTAAGCTACTTTGCACAAATTGTAATAATGGCAGTAGCATATATGTTATTTGGTTAAAACGTGTAAAAATTGCATAACGAGTCTATTTGTAGTCTTTAAGATCATGTTATTGAGGACAACTTGAGCTGGATGCGGAATGTCACTTGAATTTTCCCTAGATACATTACCTGATCCTTAACGAATTTTGTCCTTGTGTTTTTAAACAGATATGGGAAATGGTGGACAAAGGATGCGGCAGGGTGCAAGTGCAGCATGCAAGTGTGTAATCCATATTTAAGTCAAGCGGAAAATGACTAGCTGTGTACTTTGAGACTTTCAGTTTACGCACACGAGGAAGATGGCATATTGGGATGGAAATCCGAAACAGATCGAGATTTATGCTAGTCATGAACTTGCATGTGTAATGAATTAACAGATGGGAGTGAGAAGGAAGTTAGCTCGATTTGATTGGCATTGACTGTTTGATACCACATCATAGAACTCACTATCCTCTTGTATATTTCGATATCAAGCTTATGTTCTTTCGCTACAAAATTAACAAAATAAAACAACGAGGCCGTAAATAAATTTTGGACAAGGAAAGCGCTTTCATCGAGATTAACTGTGTCACAGTGTTTTTCGTGCCCCCCCCCCCCCCCAAATGTGGGAACTTTCCAGTGCTGCATACAATCACTCATGTATATATCGTTGGCTGCGTATTCCAATACAGGAGAAAATGTACATAAAAACTTTCTGCCACTCGGCTATGAGTATATATCCACTATCATGACCTTTCTTGCCAATGTAGAGAAGCAAATCTAAGTCTTCTCGTGTGTGGCTTCTTGAATGTGATATTCCAACTAGGATTATTAGACATGCATTATTCTCTCTATGGCATATTATTCAAAACCATCTATACGAGAGTTACAATATCGAGAAGACATGAAATCGAGATAGAAAGAGGGAGGGAAAAGAGAGAATGAGACCAACGGAGGGAGATGTGGGGATGGAGAGAACTTAAAGGGATGGTATAGCATGGCTCGACACTAACTTTT
Source organism: Diadema antillarum (assembly GCF_040938485.1). NCBI lineage: Eukaryota > Metazoa > Echinodermata > Echinoidea > Diadematoida > Diadematidae > Diadema > Diadema antillarum. The sequence continues at coordinate 669,490 of NW_027271179.1, forward strand.
TTGTTTGGTGGCCCGATGGGGCCACCAAAATCCTAAATTTCAAATTTTTGGTGGCCCGAGAGAAAAATTTGGTGTCCCGAAGAAAAAACAATAAAAAACATTAAAAGTCCATTTTTTTAATGAGTCAAATATTTAAGTTTTATGATAGTAAGAATTAGAAGTTGGACATATCTACTCATAAATAAAATTCAACAAACTTGCAACACTCACTCTCATGCACTCATTCAGTCCTTTTCATCCATCCTTTAAACAAATTTAACTACTAATTTCCGGCGCAAAAAGTTACGAATTTATTGATATACTTTTCAAAAAATTCTGGTGGCCCGAGGCGGGCCACCAAATTTGCCCTTTTTTTGAAATTGGGTGGCCCGACTTTCATTTTTGGTGGCCCCGGGCCACCGGGCCACCGTTAGTGTCGAGCCCTGGGTATAGTATTGGTGGAGATGAGGATTGGGCTTTTAACTTTTTGCGAGATACCGTAAGAAACCACCCATGAAATAGTACAGAGCATACCATTCTAGGAGGAATTGCTGAAAATCGGTCTTGGAATGGCTGAGACATCCGAAAACAAAGCAAAACAATTCTATCCTAATAAAAGGTGGGTCCGACCTTTTATTAGGAATGCTCTGTTTTGGATATCTCAGCCATTTCAAAACCAATTTTAATCAAATAAATGTTGATTTTGGGAGGAATTACATGCTCTTTCATATTTCATAAGAGGTTTCTCATTTTCTCATCAATAAATGTTAGAAACATGAGGTTAGGTTTGAACCAAAACTATACGATCCCTTTAACAAAATGATTCAAAACGGTAATTGTTTTTATCCTAATCACGATATACAGCATGACGAAGCTACCCTAGTGGGCTGATAGAGTCATCTGGAGTTAAAATGGAGTCACTGCCTAATGACCCTATTGGTCAGCGTCCGATTTGTCTCGTCTTGTGATCAACCGCTGTCTATAATTGATCATGTTCAGCCTTGCTCTGCAGGAGATGTAGCTATTAACCCTGTCAGCCCCACCACCTCTTAACTGTGTCATTGACAGTGTATATAGTAAACACCCGATGGTAGTAATGGTGGAGTTAATAGATCGTGTCCCATCCGAATCGAACACATCACGGTGACGTCCTGCAGGAATATACATTAGATTGTACATAACTGTTTCTTTTGAGTCCATTCGTGAACCCGACCACCTTGACATAGGCGGAGTTTACACGTTAGATCTCTTCGGTTAAAACGCGCAATTTAAACATTTCAAAAATTCTCGCTGTGCTGGATGAGACTGAATAAGTCAAACAAGGTGGAATTTCCTTGGGGTATAAGGGACGAAAGGCCACACAGCTTAGACGGTTGCACTGCATCGGAAACCCGAAAAAAAAAAAAGATAGAGACAATAATTGAAACACTACAACTCATTTAAACTATAGAAGCGACCCGAGATTAAAAAACGGTTAAACTTTTTTTTTTGCGTCTTAGCCGTTAGCGCGTTTGAATATTCGGCTTTACATCAAGAATCTAGAATTGGAATCGCAATAAGAGTTGTGAAAAATTAAGCATGTAGAAATTATAGTGGACATAATTACCCAAATGATATGTAGTTTGATTGTCCCCGGGGTGATAGCCGGACCGCTTCTGAGTCAGTCAACTTTCCTCATCATGCTAAGCTCTCGCTAGAAATAATTAGACGTCATTGGACAAGATGGTAAAGGGGGCCGAGCTGGGAGGTCAGTAAGACATTCCGTCTGAATGTCTCAAGACGCAGCAAACCTTTAAGGCAATTAATGTTCCATCGGGTGACCGCACCCCACACTTGATGCCTTCCACGGATGGCGGACAGTTATAGCAACGACTGAATCAGAGGGAATTCGCCTTGTATTAATTGCAACCCAGGTCGTATTTAACCTGTCAGGATCTATGTTTGATAGGAAACACACGCCAGGTCTCGCCCACAGTGTCGTTGAGCTAGTTGTTTTCACAAGAGAGTACTTAACGAACAATTACCAGACCGCCACGGTATTTGATTTCGTGGACATCTTATTTGTGGTGACTCCCGGGTTTTAAGCACGGAACAAAGTATTAGTTCGTCATGAAAAAATGTTATGGATTCTCCGAGGGGAAGGTGCCAGGCATGTTTCTTTTAGTGCGACAACATGATTTAAACTTCTCCAGCCGTCATCGGCATTTGCACACTGGATACCAATCATTCCAAGTGTTTAGTAGCTTACATTGTCGAGGATTGTGATAGAAAGCGTGAAAAACCCGTGAGGAACTCAGAAACACAAACTCACATATACAAATGTACATGTATGTAATGTATCTTTTGTTATATATACACATACATCATGTGTGAATGTAAATAGTGTGGTAGATGAAATACAGAATAGTGAAAACTGCTTTTTGCATGCCTCCATACCACACAATACTACCTTTAAATGTTATTTACTAGTTGCTATTTAGCTGCCGTGAGAAAAAAAAAATGATGTAAAGTTCGTCTCCCCCTCCTTTTTTTTTTTTTTTTTTTTTTTTGGATAAACAATCTCGGTCTACTTGCCAAAAATATCAGTTAAAAAAATGAAATGTCTTAATCGATAAGATTGAAAGATAAGAGTCGACAAGCCAACGTCTTGTTTTGTGGAAATATGCTGGTTTGAGGGGGTGGATATCTCTTCATTCCCTTTCATGGGTAACACTTCTTAATTCCATGTCAGAACGGTGTATGTCTTAGAAATGTTTATCACCAGAAAAGTACATTGTTCGCTTCTCTGCAATATCACTTCTAGATAGCGGTGATTTTTTCTTCTTCTTCGTCTTTTCACCAGGAATCTGCACTTTTCTATGACAAGACGCACTTTTAGATACCGTTTTCGATCGAAGAGCAAAATGGGACACCAAACTGTCGTATGACCTAATTTAGGAATCAGACAAACAGACGACAAAGTCCAGTGAAGCCAACAGAATAAAGATATCAGGGGATCGTCAATAACTGTCGTAGTCGGGATAGCGTCCTTGACTTTGGAGTTAACCGGTATCTTGCGGTATCTCCGATATAATCTTGAGATATGTGGGCTATTCCAAGATGGCCTAGCGAACATAGTGCTGAAAAAAGTGTCTTCAGAAAAAAGAATAATATCTTTGTCATATCTTTTTTTGTTTTTTGACGATGTACTTTAAAAAATGTTTCTCGGTTCCAGCTGAAAACAAAAACATTACTCACACATGTCTAACTTTCTATTCGTCTGCAAATATTTTGCAGTCGCAATTTGTTCAACTTTGAATGCTAAAGGTAACGAATACGGATTACGTCATATGATGGCAGTCAATTATTCATCGTGGACAGGGACAAACTTGACGCACAGTTCATTTTCCACGTTGACATCTGTTGTCATCACATGGCAATTTGAATATTTGTAAAGAAAGGACATTGGAATGCTATATGTGTGCGTTGCCTGGCAACCAAGGACCGATGGAGAGCAGTGACGTTTTCTCATGACAAAAATTATGAATCAGCGGGAAGAACATGGAATATGTTTTAAACATTACGTAACTATAAATAATTCTCCAGCTCTCCTCGACTCCTCCACTTTTTAATTAAAATCACCTATAATGAGAGAAAATGTAAACGATGTGACAGGTGAGTTATTTACTTTAACTTTTTGTCCACGGAGGAGAAAATTGTATTTACTGTATTATCATTTACACGGAAAGATTAATGTGCATCGATTATCATCAGAGTGATAGCAGAGGTGTGTAATCTGAGAGCTGAAATATGATTAGTCTTGATGGGAAAAAACGGCACTCAAGTTCTGTGCAGAGGTGGGGGAACTTGCCCGAGGCATGACCAACAGGAAACTCATTTTGATCGCGCTCCGATAATTAAGAGCATAACGTAACCCTGAATGCACTTGTTCTTCCTCCACCCATAAATACATCGGCTCACCGAACACACGCCCCTCCCTAGGGGCAGGCTGTGACGAGCTAATCTTACGGCATCGTCTGACGCGTTGCGCTCCCGTCTGCCCAATCCCACCTACTCGTTTTGGCGTTGGATTACGCTTGGACATCTCCAGCGGAAATCAATGGCAACGGATGGGGATAACAAGATTCGAGCAGAATAACTAGCCGGGAGATGTCGGGTGCTTGGCACGCCCCACAGGCTGACTCCGTCTGTGCCATTCTCGGCATTTGGTTGTACGCCTCATTTGAAAAACAATCAATAATAGATATATTTCCTGTCCTGTAGATTTGTTGTTTAATGCAAGATTCGTTTAGAGATAATCCGGACAAACAACGAACAAAGTTCCTATTGTTCCATTCATCTACACTTGTGATTGGTTGATATCAATATATTTTTTTTTCTTTTTGGGGGGTGGGGGGTGGGGGGTGGGGGAGGGGTTCAGCATCCGTACTATCTTTCTGTTGTACCGCACACCTTCTTCAATCATCTTGTAGTTCTTTGTTTAACTTACCCATTCTTGTATTGTACTTTTTACATTAAGGAAACCAAAATCCAAAGACAAATGTGGATTGAGTGAAGGCAGCAACATTAGTAGGACACATCGGTGAAAGTTTGAGGAACATATCGGACAATCGATGAAAAAGTTATCAATTTTAAAATTTCATTTTACATGAAAATTGCACATTCCATCAACAAGTTGAGACTGACATATGTTAAGATTTCCACTGCAGAAAACGGTTAGTGAAGTACTCTTTCATTACGCTAGAAAAGTAAGAGCATGTTGAATTTTCTTTATATTTTCTTAATGTTGTTGTCCACGCATGATGTCATAAACTCAAGCAGTCTCGTCATCCGGTGGTTCCAACACCATAACTTTTAAAATTCATAACTTTTGCATCGATTGTCCGATTTTCCTCAAACTTTCACTGATGTGCTCTACTAATGTTGCTGCTTTCACTCAACCCACATATCTCTTTAGGTTTTGATTTTCTTTGAAGAGATTCCTGACGACACATTATATTTGATTATAATCGTCAAGTGGGTTTGTGAGTGGCCATCAGACCTGCTGTTTTACATGTTAATCATTGCATCTATTTATTATTCCCTCTAAGAACAGCAATGTCTCTTACAGTAATCTAGTATTTCATTTTCATACAAATAATCGATAAGACAGGGACAAGTCGCTCCAAAATAGCAGTCCGTTTGTAGCATCAAACATTAAAGTCTAAAAGTTGTAGCGCTTTTACGTTTCACATATTTTCACAAAACGGTGATGTTGAGCACAGTATGCAAATTAGAAAAATGATGATGTCAGAGTATTGGTATGTACAAAAGAAAAGTCATGAAACGTATTGGTTGGTAATTCAATTACCTTTTTCCCCTCACCCATTTACAAGTTATTGAAATTCAACAATAATTTGATGTAAAGGACACAGTCTTTAGCTTTTGATTGAAGTCATAAAAGTAAATCTAGTGAAGCTATGTGCTCATATCATTAAGAAACTTTGAGCCGGTAATATTACATTATCTAACTTGAATTATTGGCAGTGACTGATATAACTATATTCTACGAATGTATGTGTTCTTTCAAATTCCAACGCTTTCTCATTTCTTGTCCGATTTCAATGGAACTTCTATGGTTTTGTTTATTTTCATTCTGTTCACTTGAAAAACTGGCATTTCTTTTTTCATTGTGACGATTTTTTCTTTATGGATGTTTTGAAAATCTTTCTTGAGATTGAGATTAACATATTGGTGTGTTTTCTTCTAGATACCAACATGAGTGTACTCTCAAAGCGGTATTGGAGTATTTTTGTTGTTGTTAACTTTATATCCAAACTGTTTTTTCCATAACTCATTCATTCTCACTTTCCCTCTTCGATATACTATCTCTATCTATCTCTATCTATCTATCTATCTTTAGTTTATCTATCCCCATCTCTCTGTCCGTATCATTAACGGCTTTCTGTCCGCAGTGTCATCTCTCAACTTCCGATTGGTACAAATTCAGACAAACCAAATATAAGACGGTGTAAATATGAGAACCAACAGGACCAAACGTAGAAATGCTAAAGATTGCCGAAGCTGATAAGATTTGGAAAAGTGGGTTCCAAGTCACGTGACATGCCGAGGAATGAGGTCAAGATCATTCCCAATATCAGTGTTTGCTTTATCAACTTTGACAACTCAATTAACTTTGCCAAGATCGCATCCTTTTTCTTGATCTTTTATCCTCTCCTCAGTCTCGCCCACAACGAATTCGAGTCTTTCTACGAACACACCTCCGGTGAGTAAGTTTTCCCTCTCACTTTTGGGGGTCTCTTCTCTCCGCTCTCTGACATGACGGTTCGTCGTTTCTCTTGGCTCTAGAATGCATTTTTTGATCAGAAGACGTGGTCAACCTAATGCCCGCAATCCCACTGCAAATAAATGCCCTGCCGAAATACTGGCTGAGTGTCTTGTCACGAATTGACATTGACTTGAAAATGGATTTGAGCGATCATCCCCAAACGCAATATAGTATTTTTTGTGGTTGGATCGTGGCAGTCTTGACTTTCAACTCGCATTACTTGCGCAACAAACAATGATAGTACACGGCACACTTCATGTTATGTTGCCTATGACAAGAATTGTACGCTGTGTGGGGTATTCACAGTCAGATTAGAACGACGAGAGTTTTGCGTAAACACGCTGAGGGACTCGACAAAGTGCATGACACCCTTTCCCACTGCGAAAAACAGCCTTTTAAACTAATTATCAAAAGAAAATTTGTGGGTCATGCTGCCTCCAAGAGGCTTTGATTGGTTGTTCTCTAACGGGTAAATAGCTGAACTTTATCATTTTTCATCTTATCCAGTCCTTCTTTACTCTTCATCATCCCCCCCCCCCCACGATCTTAATTTGGTATTAGTATTTAGTATCGAAATGTTGGAAGTGTATGTAAGTTTAAAACTTATCTATTTATTCTATTACTGTTAATATTATCAACTCTGTTTTTTTATTAAGTGTTAAATTTGGTCTCGAGGATCCTTATCCTCTGCCACATTTCCCTGCTAAACATGTTCATGTTGTTTTACTCGCGTATGTCCCCCCCCCCCCCCCCCCCACACACACACTATACTTTTCCTCTGAGGAAATGATTCGGCCATTAAAGTCTCTCCCCTACCTAAATGCCTCATTGTGTGCACATCTATAGCCATAGCAAAAATGTAAAAGTGTGTTTGTTCGGTTTCTTGGTATAGTTCGATTCTTTGTTTGTGTTGCGTCGTTTTGTTTTGTTTTGATTTGTTTTGATTTCGTGGCCTTTTTTGTGCGATGTGTCCTCGTATCTGTATTGTGAACTGCAGCCTGTACATTTCCGGCTGAAAACTCTTGTCAGCGGGTCTTTAGACGGGTAGCGGTGAGGGAGGGCGTCCTGTGAGCCCGACACTCCCCCAGCTTCGCTGACAAACGCGCCCGATGTCGCCCGATGTCGTCTCCTAAATCCATCATTATTGCAACGAGGCGATATATGTTTCAGTTCTCTCTCCCAATTGTCGAAGCGGCATCACTTGCCACCCACGCTTAAAGGACGCCGCGACGCTGCCATACTTTTTCCCCAGCAACCGGCCGGTCTTCAACAGCAGCAGTTGGAGTCTCGTTCGTCTGGCTGTTGAGTGTTGCCTGAGAAGTTCAAAATCATATTTCCCTATTTTCCAAGCGAAATGAGGCTAAATATTCGACTGAAATGAAAAGCATGAATCCCACACCGGTATCAAGTATGTTACAAATGGATTTGTTACCACTTCGTACTAGTTAATCAATGATATTAACTTTTTGGGGGGTATTTCTTTGGCTACTTTGACACCTACTGAATGCACCCTTGCCCTTTGCCCTGTACAGATCAGTGTATCAGATCAGTATACTTGTCTCAAGGCTGATTAGATTAGAATTGTTGGTTCGTGTTTTGTTTTGTTTTGTTTTGTCTTTTTGTATTGTATAATTATGAAAGAGTTATTCAATGCTTCTTTTTTTCAGAAATAAAAGAAACAGAATGTACATGGTATTTCAATTTACGTGGTGATTTTGATTATTCTGTCGTTATTTGCATGTATTGTTATTGACTGATTAATTGATTGATTGATTGATAGATAGATCAATATCTCCTGAGCATGAATGAGTTTATGTAAAAATACAACCTATTTCCGATGAACATATGCAAGATTTGTGATGTCAGGGCCTCAAATGTGACGTATTACCTTTCACAGAGACTCTCAAACATAAAAATAATAGACTTGTTCGATCAATACTTGCAGTAATCTGAAGACTAAACAAAAGGTTAATAGGACACATTACCTATCGAAATAAAATTTCTCATTGTATATCATATAAGTCTTTATTGTGAGTATTGGAAATAGAACTTGGTTTCCTCTTAGAGAACGTTGATGGCAGCATTTTTTATTTGAACAACATTAGAGGTGGAACGCACCCACGCAAAGTAAAACATACAAACAAAAACATCAATACTAAGGATAAGAGAGATAAAGGCGAGCTAACAAATAAGTCCATAAAAATTCATCAACCTTTATTTGAGTTTCGAGAACAAAGTAAGGTCAGAGATCGCTAAGGTTCACGTTGATGGAAAATATACACGCGTGGAAAATGCAAAAGAAAAGACCAAGAGAGAGAGAGAGAAAAAAAAAACTTTTATGATTTCTGTCCTCTTCTGAAGCTGGAAATCCAAACTTGTAGAGGTCTTTAATTGTCACGGTCGGTTTGTTGGCAAAGGGCGAGGTGGGCGGCAGGGCGAGTTTAACAACAGTAAACAACGATCTTTGGGGAACTATTGCCTTACACACTACTTGTCATCCACCATCGTCTATTCGGCCCTATTTCCGACCTGCCGTGGTGATAGAGGGCTCGGCTGGGATCCGCAAGAGGCGGGGTAAAAAGAAGGAAGCACAAGGGAGCAGAGAATTTGGACAGAGCTCCCAACACTAGCTAGACGTGGTTTGGAGAAGAGCCAGAAGTTTGTGGCTTTTTTTTTCTTCTTTTACTCTTCCGACAACATTCCTTTTTCCCCTCGCATACAGTTTGTCTGTTTTTACCCTTTTTATTGACATTTTTATACGATTGAGGTATGTTCTTCATGGCCCTAAAATTTTTGTTGAGTCTACGCTTGAAAGTGGGTCCCTTGAGGAAAATTGCAATATTCTTAAAGTTACATAAAAAACAGGGGGTGAGTGTAAGACAGAGAAATGAATATGACATGGACCATATTTGAAGGAGAAAAAAGTCGTGATCAAACAAACAAAGGACATTGGGAGTACTGATGACATGAAAAAGTATACATTAGTTTGATTCCCCAAGTGTTCAACAAAATAATATTAGATTCCTGGAATTAAATTAAAAAAAAGCTAAGGGATGGTTTGAAAAAACAAAACAACTTATACTGTTGCTTCCCCAGTAGACATAGACTTTTTTTTTTAAATGGGCACACTTAGATGATAGTAGCTGCAGAATTTGTCAAGCGAATACACGAGTTTGGAAGAAAAATTGGAATGGATGATCGTAGATTTTCAAGTAAATTATTACAGTTAAAGACGTGCAACTGCACTCTGCGTGTATGGTTTAGTCAAGTCCTGTTACTAAACCTCTTCATCATCTCTCTGCGGTTGCTACTCAATATTCATGTTCCTAAATATACGTGAAACACGAAAATACCATAGCTTTCTCACCAAAGGTCTGATTTAATGAAACCTTTCCCATTTGCATTTTGTGATTTTCGTCTGTTTATCAAAACCTGCTATTGTTCGTTATTCGTTAGTCTGGAAATGAAATAAGGTCGTTAATCGAAGGTTCGTTTAGGACGCACCATCTTTTCATGTTCTGATTAACGAACCCCTTAAGGATTAACAGACCTTAGGAATAACAACTCCTTTTTTTATTTTCGGATTAACAATCATTTTTCCTTTTTGGATTAACGAACCTTGGAATAGCGAACTATAAATAACAGGGTTTATCATTATTATCATTCTAATGGATATTTGGCGATTTCATTTGTACATCTCAATGCTATGTATATGTACTGTTCTATGCTGCATTTTTTATCAGCTCCATTAAAAAAAAAAAAAAGGATGATTTTAAGATTTGGACAGTGACTTAGGAAACTATTGCAAAAATATATTAGCTTGAAACTTTCCCCAGGACGTAACTATATAGTCCTATACCTCTTTGACTATCACCACCATCCTAATGCGACGACAAAACAATGTAACCCCCCCCCCCCCAAAAAAAAAAAAAAAAAAACAATGAAATAAAAATAATAAAAAAATGAACAAACAAATAAATAAAAAAATAAAGAATAAATAAATAAAATAAAAAAATAAAAAAATAAAAAAATAAAAAAAGATTTTAAAAAAATCACGTAAACGCAGCAGGATGGTTTCACAGTGCGTGTCGCATATTTCTAGTGAGGGCGCTGTTAAAGTATTGACACACTGTGACTTTTCAAATACTGTTCGGTCAGTGATTGCCGTGATTTGCACACAAATAGCAACGGCAATTTAATTTTTCCGTTATCGACGGAGGTTGTCATCAGAATGTAGGCAATATCATTGATGACATAATAAAGCTGAGAGCACTTCGTGGGAAAGAGAATATAGTTGAACGCCATGTCAAATCCGAATTCTCCAATTGTTCCAGCTTTAAAAAGTCTCTTTACATAAGGGAACATTTAAACTTAAATAGCACAGCTCTGTAAAGACTTGAGGAAAATGCGCCATTACTCACAGCCAAAGCATGAAGGAGTATGTAAGCAAACCAAATGCTTTGGACAAAAACCAAAAGCAGTTGTGTTTTGTGAAGACTATATCAGGGCTATCTTGCATCTATAAAATATATAGCATAAAAATACCATGGAAGAATTATAGCATTACAATATAATGGACAAACTAACAAAATCAGTGAGAAAAGATTAGGTTAAAACAGAAATCACAAACAAACAAACAAGGAGAAAATAATATCATTTCATAATCTCAATGACCATGCAATAATGGCTATAGATGGAGAAATATGTCAGAAACACTCAAGAAGGCAAACAAACATAAAGCAACACGAATGCCACATGCTCTCTGGAGGGAGATGGAGACACATCGGCCGAGGTGGAGACAATCCTGGAGAGATGACAGCTTTGACAGTGAAGAAGGCAAATGAATGGAGAGATACACAGACAAACAGACAGATGAGACAAACATATAGATGAGTAATACAGGGAGAGAGACTGGGATATAGAAGAGAGAGAGAAAAGAGAAAGATAAATTCCATTGAATAGTGAAACGAAATAAAGGGGAATGAAGATGAAGAGAACTAGACTAGCTAAACTGGTCCCCAAGGAACTTGGAGTTTGGCCTTGTTGGCCCAAAATGTGGACGTGCTAGGACCCCACATCTCGTGGTGTCCCCATACATGTCGAAATATGTCAAAAGGTCAGTTTGAGTTAGCGGCAAAGGTGAAGAGGTCGATATGACTTTTATCACCTTCAGACGACACCGGTCAAGTTTTGGGGAATTTGTTTTTTAAAAACAGATGCTTTTGGCAGTTTCGATTTTGTCCTGTTTACGTGTCGTTCTTGAAAGAATGGAATAGAGGAGAAAAGACACTAGAACGACATGATGAGGTGTTTTTCAAGGTAAGGGGCGGAACATAAAACGAATTTTGGGAGTTTGTTAAGTGTAGCCCGAAGTGATTTCTCGTTCAGGCAAGGGACACTTTTGAGGAGCTATCGTTCCGAGGGAGTGAGTCGGAAGAGTCCCTTTGGAATAAATAAATCGAGAAGTGACGACGGGAGACGCGTTCGATGTGAGATGACATTTACTCTCACCCTGGTCCGTCAGAGGAGGGGAAAAGAAAAGCGAATTAGGGAATAGAAAGAAAGACACCACCGAGGCCTAAATCGCACACGATCAGTATCATAATACAATAACTTTGATCGCAAATGTATCATTATTATTTCATTAATTTCTCAATGACTGAAACATTGATTTGTGAACAGTCATTAGAGAGTAATGGTAATAGGGCGTGGTGGTCATACCACAAAGGTATTTATAAATATCTAACATCGTCAGCATCAAGTTGTCCTAAACCTGTTATATTTTTTTAAAGATAACATATAGTTTGTGATTAACGGGTGTTGAGACATGATAATGTCGTTTATTTTGATGTACAGAATATTCCCCACATTTTCTTTTTATTTCTGTCAAACCCGCGCACCATGTCCAAAAATGCCTTTGATGAAAAAACTAAAAGCACACAGAGAGGACTGTATAGAGATTTACCGAGTAATCATTAAAGGACCTAAAGAATGAAAGCCACAGAAATTAAATGCCTTCACCCAATAGCGATAAAGTAGCATCAAGATATTCAAATTGGATAAGGTGATGGCGCTATGGCCTCCACAAGCCTCATATTGACCTACACACTTGAATCTTTACGATTTATTTTTAAGTGAAAATTATAAAGTCTGTTATTCCACAGGGTCATGGTTATTACTCCGAAAAACGAAATAAGGTCCGTTGATCCGAAAATAATAATGATAAAAAGAAAAATGTTTGCACTATAACGAACTAACGAACCTTATTTCGTTTTCGGATTAACTGACTTTCGGAATAACAAACCTTGTGTCATATTCGGATTAACGAACCTTCGGAATTACGATATTTTTTTTTTCACTTTCGGATCTGCGAACCTTCGGAATAACGAACTGTTACCGTAAAAACGATGTGTCCTTCACATACTGTTTTCTTGCTGTGATTACCCAACAATGAAGACTATAAGAAAGGGGGAAATCGTTGTTGAATTAAATGTACATGTACATTCCAAACATTTTTCCATGCAAATGTTGTACAGGAACCCAAGGGAGAAACTTGACTTGCACGACATCACCACCAAAGCTAAGTATTTACATAATTTGGTTGCTACTATAATACCGCTGTTTTATGAAAATGTGCAAGGGAAACAGTAAAATTCGGAAAATTTCTTTTTGATATTTCCGATTTTGATGAAGTTTTCATCATGCTGATCTTCTGATTTTACTAAATCTATTAAAGTCAGCTTGAGCTAAATGTGGGATTGTACTGTAGTCTACCAGTGGGGGGTTGGCAAGGATGTGAAATGTTATCGTCAAAAAGGATTATGTTGTTGTCTTCCGGCCGGCACACGTCTCTTCGCAGTGGTCCCTGATCCACCATCGCTGACTCTGCCATATACCACTATGTCATGTGTGAGTTTTTAAAGTATGTTTTGTGTCTCTAAAAATAGAAAAAAGTACCGCTAGCAATGGCTAGGCAGATGCAATTCCAAAACTGTGACCGTGATAAAGTCCAGGCCATCCAGAAACTGTTTTTTGCGTTTTGTTTTGTTTTTATTTTCTTTGTTTTCTTTGTTTGTTGTTGTGGTTGTTGTTTGTGATAAGTGACGATGAAGGATTTTTCGCCTCAATACCTTTCCCGCTCTCTCTGGAAAGTTCAATGAAAACAACAAATCTAACGCTACAGAAATAGAGCCTATATATCTTACAAATTTGACGACTCTGTGTGTCAAACGATGTTGGACATAATTGTCCTCATGTTAGCAGCAACATGTAGCTTTCTAAAAAACCTTTTCTTCAATTTAGGATGCTGGTCAGCAATATCAATTGTATAATATGTAAACAGAATGAAATGAGTCCAAATCTTCTTTAATAGTATGTGCACTTGCGTGGAACTGACAATTATTTAGATACTAAATTAGTTGAGATTTCGTTCAATTCCTTTAAGGTTCCCATTTTTGCAGAGTGGAAAGCACGAATGATGGATTGGTATGCGTTTATCGTAAACCGAGAACAAACCTCAATTTTAAAACTTGAGATCGGCCGCCAGGGGTTTACGACGATAACCAAACCAAAAAAGAGAACAATATCTTGAAAGGATTACCGACATGTAAATAGCAGTGTATGAAACATTTTGGAAAAATTCCTCCCAGATATTTATACCTCATCGATGACTGATCTCAGGAGATAGTTTAACGGAGACTCGACTGCTGTAGCAGCCTCTGTGTGGCGGGCGATCAAAGTTAGATACCGTCAGAGGCAGAGTGGTGAATATCACAACTACTGGGTTGCTATGATCATGTCACGACGATCCACTGGGATTAATTAAGCCAAGTTTTAGAGAGTATTTATCACCTACAAATGTTTCTGCCACTGACAGTTCGCTGGACTTGAAGAAAAGAGCCTGCTTGAAGGCGGGACTATTCTCACGTCTGTCTCCATTCCTGGCGTTCATGTTCCCTCTCTCTGGGCCTTGTTTATCTCGGCATCTTCCGAACGTCTGCATCGGATCCTTCTTTCCTTATCTTGTCACACGGATTGGTATAAATAGCGACAGGATAGCTACGAGACCATTGCTGTAAACCCAACTAACAGAATTGCAAAATTTGTAAAGATATCGCACGAATGTTGGAAACTTATATCTATAGTTTGAATAGCAGTCTGAAAAATCCTGACCATGTGTCATAGCGGACCTTAAAATCACAATCTACGTCATAAAGCCTTATGCAGAGAAGATTTAAAAAACTGATAAGTAATATTATTCCAATATGTTATAATGTTCCCAAACGTATTTAACACGTAATAATTCTTTATTTTGTATCTTTATTCGGAGCAAAAGTGTGATATTAGATCAATTTGCACCCGACTCCACCCCCCCAAAAAAAAAAATCAATGAAAGAGGCTACGTAAGTATATCATTGTCACGTGACAAATGACTCATGGTGTTTCCTTTGAATGATCTGGAACATGACTAAATAATGGAGAGTGTTTGTCGTATTTGCTTCATTCATAACTCCAGAATCACACAGATCCGTTGCCTTGTTTCAGCTCACAGTGGCAGCTCAATGTGGCCGTGTCGTTTACTTTTCTAAAATTGTCCCCCAAAACAACTCCATCTTGAAACAATGTACCGTATTTCTAGTTGATTTGCCACACGTGTTGATCGTTCCTCATAACAGCCATCCCATTACAGGGCAATCCGTGGCCTTGGCCGTCCACTTAAACGGCATGTAGATCAAGATGATCGCCCCGGGGGTTCCCCTTTCACTATCCACAAGGAATGAAGGGGAGGGGTGCTCTAATTTCGTCTTCAGCCTCTCAGCGTTCTTTATATTTTATGTCCCTTCGATCCCAGAGAGAATATCTCGCATAAAACAAACTGATATAGATACTGTGTAGCTTACGACTACCTTATGAAAAGACCTAAATCTTACTCTAAAATGAGTGGACATTAATTTTAAATCTTCTTCATTTTTTATTCGTCGCCACATAATCTCCATGACATATCAACAAAAAAAAAGTAAACTGGTAACCTAATCAATAGGTTGGTTGATATTTCTCTGGGTATTTCATAATAACCAGCATTGCTTGCATATTCTGTTCACGAACTGACTTTGAAACCAATATCGTTTCCTCGGATAATTTGGTAGCCATGCAAGAGGCGAAGTTATTGCTCAGCCGCCATCAACAACCACAGCTATCGACCAAATACATAAGACCATGGCAAAATGATATCAAAATGAAGCAATGTAAAATCATACACTGTCAAAAGTCAATCGATGGACAAAGTATTTTCTGCGACGTTACATGCTTACCCTTTAAAAGCACATGATCCCGTAACGGATCGAGGCATGATGTTTCACTGTGCTCAAAATTGATGTAGTTAAAAGAGGTAAGAATATGATCATGTATCAGTTGAGGTATGGGCATGCACGTACCTTACAATTAAATAAAAGAACATCAGAGTGTAAAATTTGATTGATTACCTCACATTAACACACACACACACACACACACACACACACACACGTACACACACGGCATTTGTTTCACCTCGCTGAACAAATGGGCTTGTCCCACGACACTGACACCCACGAGTCATACGGCCCACGAGTTCGACATTGAACAAAGGTCCATGAGTCATACAACCCTCGAGTCATCCAACCCATGAGTTCAACACTAGGCAAATAAGGCCCATGAGTCCGACACTAGGCAAACAAGGCCCACGAGTTCGACACTAAGCAAAAAAGGCCCGCGGATTCGACACTATAGGTAAAACGACTCACGAGTTCGACATTACATCACTGGTCTTAATGTGTCGAACTCATTCGCCTTGTGTGCCTAGTGTTGAACTCGTGGGCCTTGTTTGCCTAGTGTCGGACTCATCTCATGGGCCTTATTTGATTAGTGTCGAACTCATGGGCTGTATGTCGAACTCGTGGGCCTAGTTTGCTTAGTGTCGAACTCGTGGGTCTTGTTTGCCTAGTGTCGGACTCATCTCTAGGGCCCTATTTACTTAGTGTCGAACTCGTGGGTTGTATGACTCATGGGCTGTATGATTCGTAAGTGTCGAACTCGTGACGTGCACCCGTACAAGTCACCAAGAAATGAAATGAGTTTTAATAATGGGATATGTGGATTGCAATAGCATTTCTTCATACTCTTTTTTTTTTGGGGGGGGGGGGACATGTTTGTTGTCATTGCATGGAAAATAACAGTGAATAGCTTATTAAATAATTTTCTTTTCTTTTCTTTTTCTTTTTGCAAGCAACCATTTTTTCAAGCACACAGTAATATAGACATATTCAACTTATCGGTCACCTGTCTTCAACAACCACCAGAGTACTGTGTCCATTGATATGCACGCCTTCATTGTAACAATTTGTCTGAGGAGGAATTACCTGCTATAAAGGTTTTTTTTTTCTTTCTCTCGATGAATATTGTTTGTTCTTCCTTAACTTTGTCAGATTGCATAAAATTACTCGTAAATCTATACTAAACATGAAAGAAATCAGTTTATCAATCACGTAGACCAGAAATTCATATTTCGTAAACATTAATTTGACCTCAACGAGATGAAGCTATTGTGCCTTTTCTAGGTCAGAATTTTAGTTTCGTTTCGAGCGCAGAAGGAAAGAACAACAACAAATAAAAAGAAACGACAAATAAAAAGATGTATAACGAAGCTCAGAGCTGGTCTCTTGATGATAGGCGCAAAAATCACGTCAAATCCGGCGCGAAAAACAACGGCGTAAATGGTCCAAGATTACCAAGCCAAGGATAGGCCAGGATTTTGAGAAGCAAGAAATACCACCTACAACGACAGCGAGAAAAAAAAAAATCCATCGATTCTATGAGATCCCTCCCCCCTTCTGTACTTGTAGTTGCGGACAAATAAAAAAGAAACAACTAAAGTTTTGTATGGTTATATCAAATCTTAACGATCCGACAATGAATCTTAGTTCAAAATGCGATTCCTCTGATATTACATAATTAAAGAAAATAGAACAAAAGATCATTATCAATGCAAAACTTAGAGGTCAACAAGGAGTACCTCGGACTGGTCACATGTGAAAATGAGAAGTAGACAATCCAAAGAGAACATGTTTGTGGAACAATGTGTTACAATTATAGTGTCGGTCGGGTACAACTTGGGATTAAACCACTTATGTGCGTTGAAAGGAATGGAAATGCTGCCTGATCACTCATACAGAACATGATTATATTTGATCATGGACCTATACAACGTTATAGGTCCATGATTACATACATCACTTTGAATCTAAATTGATATTGAGAAGTAAAAGGGAGCTGGCTTTTTTGTTATTTTTTGTTTTGTTTGTTTGCTTGCTTGCTTGTTGTTGATGCTTGGTTTAATTCTGGATTTTGATGTTCAAATTCAGAACTTGTTTTTGAGAATCTCCGGATCGTAATCTTTGGAAATCACTCACTTCATAACCACAATAATATTTTAACGTATATATACACAGTATGTATGATTTCTGGTAATAAATGGTCTCTATCGTTTCCAGCTGATATTTAGACACTGTGAACGGATGAGTATGAAAACCAACCCATACCATTTGTTTCTTGGGTAGCCTAGAATACCTTTTTACAGTCATGAATCGACTTCGTTCATTTGAAAAGTCTCTTTCTTGAGATGTCACCCTGGATTTTAAGGGACCGATTTCCTCCCTAGACTAAGATGACGAAAATATTGCTGTTACCAATGTGTTATTAAAAAGGAGCAAGGGATGGAGTACATTGCATTTCTTTTTTTCAGAGAGAGAGAAAAAAAAAAGAGAAAGAGAGGAGACAGCGGTGGGGGAAAAGAAGCGGGTCAGACTGAAAGATGTGACAAGACCCTTATCATCGGCAAACAGGTGAATTGGCGATGGTGTGTCTGCGACATCAAGGCTTGCGATGAATCGAGCTATAATGACGTGAATTCACACCTCTACCAGTGCAAGGAGCACCCAGCAACGAACTGCAGGCCGTTGACGGATGGCTTGAGGCTCGGCGGAAGCTCCTGCCCCACTTCGGGACAGCACAGCGATGGGAGTGACATACACAGACAGCGCAATGCTCACTTCAGACGCTCACTGCAGGCGATGTCGCAGCTTGCCCGGATAGTTAACCCGGAAGTAACTTAAGATAGTCACGGCTGAAAAGAAACATGTAAACATTTCTCGCTTCTGTGGCTTAATAATGATATAAAGTATGATATATTATATTTCATATATGCATGATTGTGTCAATGATGGACTCTAGGCATTATGATACGTTTTCATAAGAATATAGTTAAGAGGTAATCCATACTCCTGACAAAGTTTGTTCAGATAAGATATTAGAGAAAAATACAACAAACGCGCAAACTTCGTGCGCAGCAAAAAAAAAATAGTGATAATGAAGTCGTAACATCCTGTAAGTGGAGTCAGTATAACATGATGCAACATATGTAATCATATACGGGGACTCTGAACTCTTCACTTGTGTATTGTTGTTATTTTCTCTGTATGGGTGTGTGACAACAAAATATAAGTTCTGATAGCTTAAATGCTAGACTCAGCTCCTTCGATCATGGCGGATCGTATTCTTTGAGTGTCATTTGACTCGAAAGCATGATAATTATCTTCATGCTGTCTCTTCTCTACAGTCTGAAAGGAAGACGAGATTCAACACTAAATAGTGTGTGACAGCAAGAAAACCCATTTCATTAACAGTAATAAGTCGAGTAATATTAGACGCAAAGAATGGTATATAAGTGTTATTGAAAAGAGATAACATCAAATCAGGTTAAGAGATGCAATAGTGTCAGACACGAAACAGTGATATTGTTCACAACCGTATGTGCACATGAGTATAATAGCAGGATAAGAGAAATAATCATACAACCTCCATAATGCATCAACAGACAGTAGTAGCAATTTTGGATTTTGCCTTTTTTGTGAACAAACGAGAAGGAGAGTTGAGGAGTGGTATGATATCGTCGCCTGAATGTTATGAGCATAATGTGGGTGAGACTGATATGGCTATTGTTGAGAAACATATAGGTCTACACATTACCATCATGCCTCATTCTTGCCATACTTTTGTGTGAGTTGACATAGCTTAATGTAATCGCCTTGAACATGGGAGGATGTGGTCACTCTATCAACAACAACAACAAAAAAAAAGATGCTGATCATTACCCGAATTACGTCATCAGGGGCGTGGATCCAGGAATTCCGTAGAGGGGAGGCGTTTTTACAAAATTAAGAGGGCGCACGCGTCCCCCATCTTTTCTTTTTACTTCTTTTGTTTTAACAAAAAATGAAGAGGGGGCGCACCGCGCACCCCCCTCTGGATCCGCCACTGGTCATAGTCATGTGACTATATACGAATATAAGACTCTCAGTGAACTCCGAGGTGGTTTTTTGACAAAAATGAAAAGAAAAATGACACTGACTTCACTTTTGCGTATCCGATTACGCACACACTTAAACTCTGACAGAATGTATTTCATGTTTATTTGTACTTTCATATCACATGATCACGGACTTTAGAAAACTCTATCGAGATATTTCGTATTTGTTACAATATCTCTGTTGGCAGATTATATGGCCGTCTTTCTTTTTTATTCCAGTTGTAGTATTCTTCCAAGTCATGCGTTTAATGTCGTCGCTGTTATTTCAATAAAAAAAATGAAGTACTAAATCATTCAATAATTCCTTCATAGACGTTTCTGAAATTACAGGGAAGACCTCTGTCAATGTGCGATTAGTTTCTATCACAACGTACATGACGTACAATTTAGAAGTATAACGGAAACTAGGAGCAATTGATAGAATGATATGATTCTGATTCTGATTCTGATGATGATGATGATGATGATGATGATGATGATGATGATACCACGCAATCACACCGAGTCTCTTATTACCACGGCAACTTATCCTGAAACCCTACAGCTGTAGTGCTTTATAGTCCGGCTGGCAGTGGCACATGTAATCATACTCCGTTGTTTTCTCATACACAAGCAAAAAGTATTGACTAAAAAATAAGTCTTGCAGAGCCCACTGGCCATAAGTGCTAATCCTCACCAATCCTCGTTCCAATAAATAGTTATCAAACAGACCCCTTCAATCAGAAAGATGACGAATCGTAAGCAGCTTAGAAAAGGTGTTGAGAGCAGAGATTACTCCCTTCCTTTCTTCCTATTCTTTTTTCCTACTCAAATTCTTGGCCTACTTAAGAGTCGGCAAACAGAGAGATGACCTGAGCCTCATTCCTCTCCATCGAACGAGAGGAATCATCTCGAAATAATGATTCCCATTCAACTGAATTGAAATAATAAGTCTAGAATGATATGCCTTACACACTCACGGGTATTCCGTGGAGCTGAAAAAGGGGGGGGGGAGCTTCTAAATGCTGAAGGAAAAGCATGCTGGGAGAGTGTCAATTCGAATATACGTGTACGTCAATGCCCCTTAAATTTTTTTTTAGTCAATAATCAATGTACACTTTTGAACCCCAAGCGTACATCGGATCACTATACACATTACCTAAAACATGATACTGAAATGGCTACTCTCCATACACTCCAGTCCACAGAGTGAATGCTCGTTTGTTCAGTATCCAATTCAATAAGTTGACTATAAGAGTAGTAATGTGGCATGTTACTTTTGTGCTGAATGGTAGCCATGGACGATGGGAACTTGGTGCAAACTCCGCCGTCATTATCAACTGCTAACTTTGCTCCAGCTGACATGGGACAACCATTTGCCATTTTGGCGCTTCATTCGTAAGAGGCTGGACCAATGGTTAGGACTATAAGCTATGGCAAGCCTATTTTAAGCAGTAATGAAAGGACGGAACATAAAACGCTGTATTTGCCTGTGTTATAGTTGTTGCTGCTATTCTGATAGACTGCCTGGGCAAGGACATAGCTTAAAGTAGGTTTGCTGTGAGATCTTGAACTAAACCATAAAAGAAACTGTGGATCACTTTTGAGTGAGACTTCCTTCCGCTTTTGGAGATGACAATGTAGTATACTGTCCTGTGTACATATCACATTGAATATTCTTCTGTACTTTTGCAAAAATGAACGCTTTCTCATTATTTTCATCAGTTCAACTCGACGGATGTCTAAAGGTGCCATTTGAATGAAGTTTTTGACGTCGATCGAATTCTCCCCTATCGTATTCAATCAGCGGGATGAAATATGAAATTAAGGTAGCTTGGAGAGAAATAAGGAGAGGACGTCTACCGCGGCATTCCACGCTCAGCATTGAGACTCCTCCATCTCAGACGGAGCCATCGAGGACAGGGGGTGGTGCACTCCGTGGAATGCGCCGCGCTGGCCCGACCGGCGCCGAGCCGGACTAAGGTATGCACTCGAGCACGTCGGTGTAGGCTCAACTTTCGCATCCCTTCTCAAAAACGGAAAGGGAAAAAAAAAGTCTTTTGTTTTTAATAGAGAAATATAAGGGGGAAAATGAAAGAAAGCAATGGCATTTTTCATTCGGCGCATGAACAACAAACACCATTAGAGCTTACCACCTGCAGTGGGTGTGGTATGGCATTAGCATTGTCCCCGGTCCATACGAGCGATCAATACCAAGGAAAAAATGGGTCATATCTGAAGGAAGAGGATAAATTGAAAAGTGAAAAGATTGCTCTGGATCAAACCATGTTATACGAAGTATGGGCACTACCAGTCAGATGAGTTTATCACTGCTGACAGCATGGAGACCAAAAAAAAAAAAAAAAAAAAAAAAAAAGGAAGGAAAGACTTGCACCAAGGGAAAAAAGACCCAAATGTTGTCCGTAGCTGTATTTCCCCCTTTCCCCCTCCTTTTCATGACTTTTGCACTTGTTCTAGAATTGAACTTAACTAAATTATAATGCAAGACGCATTATGAGCTGAGTCAACACATCGATAACCAGTTACTTATAAACACATAAGCGTGGATTGATTAAAATGCCGGTCACTTCAGTTGAAATAGTTTCTACGAGTTAGTGATGGAATATAATACTGCATGACTCTCAGCTATTTTCTGTTTCAGTGTGTCTTATCATAGAAATAAACAAACATATATTTGAATTACAAAAAGTAAGATAATCGTGTCAAATACGGTATCAAGGTATTTTTACAAACATTCGAAACATTCGCAAATAACGGATGACTTTTATTATTTAGTAAAGAGAAGTTACGTGGTTAAAGGGAGAGTATATAATTGGTTGAGGTGAGGATTCAGCTTTTAACATTTTGCGAGATACTTAGAAACCACTTTTGAATGTTTAAAGGCATACAATTCCAAGAGGTATTCATGATTTATTGGATGAAAATCGGTTTTGAAATGGCTGAGATATCCAAAACAAAGTAAAACAAAGCGATCCTAATAAAAGGTTTGTCCCACCTTTTATTGGGATTACTTTGTTTTGGAAATTTCAGCCATTTCAAAACCAATTTTCACCAAATAAACTTTGAATTCCTCTAAGAATTACATGCTCTTTCATATTTTGAAAAATGCTTCTAATCATCTAAAAAACCATCATCAAAAACGCTGAAAACCTGAAGCCCCATCTCTACTGAAACTGTATCATCCCTTTAAGGAATATCCTTTGGAATGACCAAAGAGGTTATCATGTGTGTGATATCTCCTACAGGAATAACTACTGGAGACCAGGAGTTATTCGTGCTTGTGAAAGCCTACGAGTTAATGGCTTTCTTTCAAATGCATGACGATTTGTGCCTGAGTACTAGTACCTTGCGCTAAAGACTTCGATTCTCTCGATTCCTTCGTACTTTCTATATCATAATTTATATACAGCTGATAAAAACCAACACGATTGGATGACTGTCTGCATTCGTTTCTTCAAGACCATTATGCACTATTGATATTATGAAGGGAAACTCGAAAAGAAGTGAAACAGGTTGTGGTTTTGATATAAAAAAGAAAAAAGAAAAACAACAGCTGCTATAATGAATAATGATAGAATATGATATAATTCTCCTGGATAGGACTTACCATGTTGACTTTATCTGTTTGTATTTGTCATGTAGCACGAGATGAAAGGGAGCAACCTCCGAATTACATCAAGTGTAAAAGTGGAGAGTCTATATGATTTTAATCTCAGAATGATTAGATGATAATCATGATAAAGGTCCACTCGAGATTCTGTGGCTTAAACTTCCATATTTAATACTTAAGAAATATATGAAATGACAGATAGTACTGAGAAAGAAAGAGTCATATGTATGTAAAGACTTTGGTCAAGAAAAATAAAGATGGTAAATAATGTTGCGCGTGAATGTTTGAACGTCTTTCATCATACTGGACGCACAGGTATACTTGCGATGAATTCCAAAGCCTACAGAACGGTGGTCGTCTTGTATGACAGTTCGCCTGTCTATTGTCTCGTCTAATCCCAGCTCGCATTGGGGTAAAAGGTGTAACTCGTCAACAGGTTGCCCGTTCCCCCGAAAATGAATGTCTTCCAAACATTGTGCTCACCACGTAGGGGGCACAGTAACTGTTTACCCAATATCGAATGCATATCTCCCCCAAGTTCAAACAGACAGAATCGGTGAGGTCGGGCGGCATTTTTAGCTCATTCTTCGGATGTTTTAGCCGAAAACGCACAACTTAAAGAGGCAATGTGCTTATTTAACCACCTCACAAAAAGTTATTCAAACAAAAATTCAAATAGCCTAGACTTGTATTTTTTCCTTCAACTGGCTTCGCTTTATTATTATTATCTTATTTTATTATGACAGTTGCATTATGTAAACCCGTTTGAAAGCAATCATGATGCTGAGCTAAATTTGGGAAACGTAATATGAGCATTTTGGCGGTAAAAAAGAGAAAGTTTATATTGGCTCACATACATGGAGGAATAGCGTACGGATTTCAGGATATTCAGTTGTATGTTTATATATGCACAGGTAATCATGTCACGTTGTTGAAATTGAAAGAGACAAGCGATGCGGAATCTACATTCGTCTGCTCATGAGACAATTAGAATTCCATGCATTCTACATGTTTATGAAAATAAAAATGATATAAATACCAGCAGAAAATCATATGATATCTTTTTCCAGGTCTCTGGGGAAAAACGATTCTAATTGAAGGTATAAAAGCCAATCAAAGTCTGGATCCCCTCTTATCCATGGTTTATACTATCAATGACTATGAGTGTTGCGTATATACACAATACGTACAATATGCAATGTATATACCTAAAATCTATCATTACACAAAGTCATACTTTAAATTTCGACCCATAAAGTTTATGCCGCATATACCTACTGTATATGTCACAAGGTTTATCGGTAGTACGTCTGCCGCCGTGGTAAACGTGGTAATTTTCGTAGCCTTCGATGAATACTGTCCTTACAGCAGTGTACAGGACAATGCCAGTGTGTGACAGACACGCCTCATTAGACGACTACATCATCATCATCATCACCATCGTCGTCGTCGTCGTCGTCATCATCATCATCATCATTAAAGTTGCTATGGTTACGTTTAATCTAAAGTGCTCCAGTTTTCCCAGCATATTAGATGCAGCAAAACACATAAACACTGAAAGCATACAAGTGGAACCAACTTCAATATATCCTGATATGTGTCGAGGGATGACGAACAGAATGTTAGCAGATTTGAATACTCGTATACCTTTTTCAGGACCAACAAAAACGTGTGACTTCCCTTAGCATAGACTTCTTACGCACTGAGGAGTAAGTGTACATATTATTTTACAAATTGCCCAATTTATTTTGATGGCGAAACTTAGTGAGAAAGAATAGGCGCTAACTTTGCGACAGTCGGCATGACATTGGTTAATTTACAATAAGTTACATCACGCTCTCGTTGTTGTACTGTTTTATCTAATTTCTCGTAGTTTGTCCCTCCGCCCCACCATTACCAGTTCATCAAATCAAAGGAGTGTTTTGTGGTTTGTTTGTGTGTGTTTTTTCATCACGCAGATGTAAACATAACTGGAACAAATTCGTGTGAATGTGAAAGATTCAAACATTAAAATTTTGCTATAGGATATAGGTAGAATGTCCTGGCATAATGCATTATACATGATCACATGCAAGATGAATGATGAAAAAAAACATCGAATTTTCCTTTAAAAAAAAACCGTCTCGGGGCGAGCAAATGCCTCAAGGGGAGTACTGTTACAGGTACAGAGATACAGCCGGAACGTGGGATAGACATGCTGACTTCGACAGAACAGAATATCTACGCTACGTATAGACGAGACCAAACCTTTAGTCTCGACAGATAACATGTAGGCAGCAACCGTTGGGGGCTGGAACATGAATGAACAATTATCATGTACATCTCACAGGCAACGAAAAATTGGTCAGAAGTACTCCTACTGAATGAAACATCATAAAAAGTGATCACATCATAGTGAACAAAGTCTTCATTCTCTAACCGACCGTTGACATAATACATGTTGCGGTACTGCACATGTAATTATTCTTATAACGGTATTACATTCACTGAAAACAGGTCCAGTAGTTACTCACAGTTAAAGATAAATTCCAGTGCAGTTGAAAGCTAGTCTGACAGGAAGATCTAAAATTTTTCAGCGCAACAATGAAATTTTTATGAAAAACGGATGAAAGTAATGAAGTTATAACATTTGGAAATTTCGCTCATTTTTTCAGGAAACGGTTCTTGAACAGTCAATACGAACATGAATGTAGTGAAGTGATATTGTCATCTCCTCACATCTTGCAATAATAAAGTTTGTACTTAAAGATTTGAAATTTCCAGTTTTTACGCCATTACGCCCAGTTTGAAATCTTAACATATTTGATTCAATTTCCTTTGAATCTTATTTCCATACTTCTCAACGAAAATGCATCAAATAAAACAAAATGAAATGATATCAAATATAACATAATGAAATAACATATAAAATCCAACTAGGATGCACAATCGATATTGCAAACATAAAGAATATGAAAGGTTGAATCTATGCATGTAAATGTTAAAGAAATATGATGGAACCCACTTAAAAGCAAGCTTGTTAAGCGTAAGTCCCAGTATTGAAACCGAGTTTAAAGACCAACATAAGAATGATAAAGAGCACGTATACAACATAGGACTAGAATTTAAAAACGACAAAAATGCTGTCGATATAGGAAATTCTTCTCAAATACAGATCAGGAGAACAGACCACATACTGCAGACGGATTAACATTTGTTATTATAACAGTGTTGACTATAATAGGCCCTATAGTGTTATAATGCGATTTGGACAAGTTAGAAAACTATGAGACCGGGTAAGTATAAGAAAAAAAAACATGTACCAACAATTCTAGAACTACCTATAGTAGCCAGTTGCAATGAAATGAGCATTATTTGTATCCAACTGATCATTAATTTGAAGTTATTCAACCAGGGAGAACATCATGTTTTACACTTTAATAGCAGAATCATTCAATTGTCGTCATTTTTGTGTGTGTATGTATGTGTGTGTGTGTGTGTACAGGAACAACGGAAAATTGTGAGGTGATGACATCATCAGTTCACTCATTTGCATATTCATATCAACTGTACGAGTAATGTTCTGCAGAAATTAGGGAAACTTCACAATTTCCTAACTTCCCTCATTTTTATCCAATTTTGATCGAATTTCCACAGCTGTACTAGTACAATTTTACTTTTTTTTAATCAGACTAACTTATAACTGGACTGAAATTCCTCTTTAAAGGTCATCCATCCATGATTACGTCTGAGTTGTTGCTTTGAGCTACTTCTTCATTTTCCAAACAGGTACTGCAAACTTTACACCTGGATCTCAGATTTTCAAATGATGAATAATCCTGATATATATTTTTCATTATTGGTATGAATGTGTACACAAAATAATGTGTAATCGAAAATTCCATCTTCCATTATTATTAATGTAACTTTTGAGAAAAGAGGCTTGAAGGGACGGGACTTAAAACGCATAGCGACTACACCAATCAGAGATTATCAGAGTAGGCCTGTATCATGAACCTGGACCTACTTTCTTAAATCTTAGAAATTTAATGACAATTGCAAAGGTTCAATGCTGACTGTTTGAATTTAAAAGTTTATGCATGGTCTTCATGCACACTATATCACGTGCAACAAGGTCGGAAGTGGACAAAAAAGTAATGTCTGCAAACACAATGAACTTTCCTTAATTCGTAAACTTCAATTCTTTCCCCCGTAACACTTTTTTGGAACACAAATGAATTAAACCATGCGACTTTTCGTGGATTTTATTATGCGAAATCACTATCAGAAAACTAGAAACTGAATCAACCATATTCTTTTCATTCTTTTCTTGTCTCTATTTCTTTCTTGCTCCTCTCTCTTTATCTACTTTTATGTCCATCAATCAATCAATTCATCAATAAATAAGTATACCTAGAAGAGCTTGCTTCCAAAAGGCACTAAAGCCATTGAAAAAATGATGGATTTAGCGCCTTTTGGAAGCAAGCTCTTCATGATGATATACCTATATTATATAAATTTTTCCAGTTGTATATCTGAAAATTACTTTCATATTGAACATTTACAAGGAGGATAGATACAAGAGCGATTAATGAAGACGTAAAATTGTACCCTCGTTCTCTTCGCTCTTTCACATTATTGCCTCAAGTTATGGACGGATTTGGATGAAATTTTCAGCAAAAGTTGATAATGATAGTGTTCTAGATCACAGTCTGGATCCAGGAATTATTTGAATTTTCGAAGTATTCTTTATCATTTAGGGGGCTATTTTTAGCATATGTACTTGTTGGAGGTCTGCGCTCTCCGAGTCCTCTTCTAGTTTCTTCTGCATACTCCAACTGTCTCGACGTCTGCTTTTGCTTCTTTCTCTCTTTCGCTTCTTTCCGGTTTTTAATTCCTTCCTACCTCTTCAATGATTGCCTCGCAGTCATTTTCGAAACGTATCGTTTACTTCCCATGTTTATTTTTGTGTGGTTACATCAAGCCCACTGCATGCCATCAGACTGTGTGAAATATGATAGCATTCCCTACCTGTCATTGTATATGTCTTTTCTCCTATCCTCCTCCTTCCTCCAGTTCATCTAAGATCTCCTGTCCTCCTCCTTCTTCCAGTTCATCCAAGATCTCCTGTCCTTCTCCTTCTCCTTCACGGTTCTCCCCTCCCCTTCGGGTAGATGATGCGCGCGACCACGAATCTGTCTATCATTATCATGTTTATTTGGAAATCGCGAAAAAATCAGAGCAGTTCGTCATCGCAGTTAAAATGTTCTTGTGCCGAACTCTTACAACTTCCACGGGGAAAAGATACGGCAAAGAAAATGACAAGTGTTGCGGTTTGTGGTGTCAGGTTTCCTTCACTGTATTCGAAGTATATAGACATTACAGATATGTGCTAACAGATTTGTTATGTCAGAAGAGAAAGTGAAAGTTTTGGAGTTCCTTGGATTTGGAACAAGTTTGTTCCTTTTTTTTCCCTCCTTCCTTTTTTCTTCCTTTGTTTTGGTGGGTGCAGTTGAACGAACTTTCGGAATGGCTCCCCTGCTTTGATCATTATCAAAACAATTTTGGTAAGATTAGGAACATTTCTTCCTCTTTCTTTGTGGAGACAAGATAGATAATGTCTATATATTTCTATCATTGTTTTGAATGTCTGTGATCCCTTTTAGCACCTTTTTTTTGACATCGAGCAGCATGACGACAGCATGATTGATATAAATCAAAATGGACTTTACACTAGAATAGGTAAATTCAGTGAATGCAGATATAGAATAGGTAAATTCAGTGAATGCAGATATATAAGTATAGAACACATCAGTGAATTAAGCTTGAGGAAAATCAAAAAGTTCTAAGTTAAAAAGTTAAGAATTTTAAGATTTAGTTATTCATGAAATCTGACATTTTGTGGAATTCTCTTTGTCTTCTTTGTATCGTACTCCTATTATAACATTACGAATTGCTGTAGTCTTCTGATCCAGGGATGACAGCTCATGAATTTAACCAAAACTTTAGATGTTCTAACTTTCGTACGGATTGTCTGATTTTACTCAAACCTCACGAATACGTAATACTTATATTTCTGCATTAACGAAAGTCACTTGTATATTTGAGGTACATTGTACAATCCCTCTTTACGACGTACAGTAGATAACGTATAATGTGTATGTTAGTCCGTTCTAGTAGATAAAAGGACTGTATTCAGTTATAGCAAGTTACACACAGCGCGGGAAAGAATGTATACTTTTCAACATTATTCAAAGGAGAGTAATCTTCCGAAAGGATCATGGTTTGCAAAGTTAGTCAACTCAAGTGTCTTTGGCAGGTACTAGTATGAGAAAACAACCTTTCCGAAGAGAAACGGGGTGGGAGTGTCTATCTATCCCAATCTGTTTTCCAACCATTTCCATTTTTCACCATTTTTTTTTGTCTGTACTTGTCTCGAAATTACAAAATTGCACTATTGTTCACAGGTGTGTTTTTTTTCCATTGCATTGTTGTATCATTAGTATATGTGTACTCAAATGATGTAATCATAAATATGTGTTGGAAATGAAATAAAACGAAATGGACATGGAAACTGTATTGGTCAGTGTCTATGCTTGGGGATATACAATCGATACGAAGCGATGAGTATCGATTTAAACTATTCTGACTATCGGTATGAGAGAGGTGAGACCCATGGATGTGCTCAGCGAGTCAACCTTTTCTCCTTGCCGTCCTGGTCTCGACGTGGGATAGCATACCTCCTAGGCCCGAAACTCGGTCAGACCAACTCGTCCGAGCCGCTACCCTCCCGTAACCTTTCGGAGGCGTTTTATGCGAATGTACATCGCAGACAAATGCGAAACATGCTGGTAGGAGGTTCTACAAATCCGACTAAAACATCAACAAATATCCACCGTGACCCTGGCCTCAAAAACTTCTTTCGCGAGGACTACCATGCCGTCGGTCTTCCGCGGTTCGATGGGATAAAAGACGGAAAGAAATGCGAGGAGGGGAAAATGGAAATACGAAAATCCGCGACGCGAAAAAAATAGTGAATTGAGAACAACACGTGTCGTTTGACAGCCAACTGGGAGTTATGGAGATTACTGGCGTGTGAGATTGTTCGACATAGAGGGCGGGAAATTAAATTCCAGTCATTTCACCGCGCCTCCCGGTCCACTGGTACACGTTTTAATATCTCTTGCTTTTATTTGTTTGAGATTAATGATTTGAGGTGAATAATGTAGATGCTGATGAGGTCTCGAAAAATGACATCCTTTTGAATGCAAAAAGTGTGAGCCCGAGATTTAGACTGTCACGATTGCAAATAAAAATAAATGTATTCAAGAGTTGTCTGTCAAGTGCATTAGTAATGATATCAATACCATTGAACTCGCAAGAACTTTTCATTTGCATTTCATTTGACTTCTGGGATATTCACGGAGTAAGTTGCAAAGGCCATCAGAAGTTTACATTATGAGCTCTGCGTAAACTATTCTAAAGGCATTGATCAAAGGGATACCACATCATTCAACACTTTGTGCGTTGTGTGTCACATTCAACGAATTGTGTATGACTATCAATTCATATATGCGTATACAGATAACTAGTTCGGGCGTGTAGCTGTCTCGGACATTCTTTGATTTGACTTCAGTATAATTATGTCGAGAAGACATACAATTCTTGTATGATCTGTATAGTGTATGTCTGCCTTTTAATGACCCCAGCATCGTGACGAACATTTTGGTTCGCTATTTACATTACAGAGGGTTTGATGCAATACACAGAGGTAACTTGTCAAACTTGCAGTCCGTGAGTGTACACAACAACAAAAGCAAAGCGTACCAAACAAAACAAAGAAATAGGTTTTCCTATTACTAACCAAGGGTAACATGAAGTTATACATTTTCATAGATTATTTCTCTTCCTGTTTTTCTTCTTTCTTCATCTGTCTTCTTCGTCGTCTTTGTTTTTGCTTCTTCCTCATATTCTTCTCTTCCTTTTCTATTCTTCTATTCCTCGTTCCTTTTTTTCTTCGTTTGCTGTACTTCTTCCTATTCAGCCCTTCCGTTTCTTTGCTTATCATTACAGAAAGTGGTGCACACGTTTACGGACACGGCTCGCTATGACCTTCGCGGTTTTATCGAAAAGGGAAAAGTGCTCAAGGGTGAACATCAGGGGGCGCTAGTTAAGTTGCAACTTTTCGTGCCCCGGTCAAGATCGAAGGGTAACATGTGCTGCCCAGTCAAGGTGCGTCGAGTGTATCGTCTGCTAGGGTAGGGTCAGAGAGGGAGGCAAAAACAGAGACAGGGAAATAGAGAAAGTAATTGAATGGGCTATAAAACGATGAAGAAATGGAGAGAGTCAACGCTCAGTGCGTGAAAGAAGGCTGTAACGAGAACGTAACCCCCTCACAATTTGTCTTTGGGAAATCAGAGCTTTGGCTGCATTAAGAGACGTAGAGGGAGAAATTCAACAAGCTTTTAGATATCAGTGCGGGCTTCCATGCTTCATGCGCACACCCACAGCTTATTTCAATCATCTTTGTTGTCTTTGTTCCAATGGTGATTTCAACAACAATAACAACAACAACAACAAGAACAACAACAACAACAACAACAACAAAATAAGCATATCATAATTATCTTGAGATCTTTCACAAAATACGTTTATTGCATATAAGGTTCGTGTATGGATTTCCATATTTCATTTACAAGAAAAACAAGGAAACAGACCAACACACAATACGTGTTCGCGAGAGCACACGAACTATATTTTCATAGACTAACACGGGACACATTTTTTGCTGCCTTTTCCAAGATGTTAATTGCTTCGGGAAAAACAAAATGGCCAAATTTCGTCTTCTAAGCAATTTCTTCTCAGAGATGAGGATCTGAGATGAACCCGTAATTCTTCGCGTTCACCGAATCATAGGCAACGTCTTCAGAATCTACGCTCAGAATTATTCCTCGCATCCCTCTCATCCGAACAAA
Organism: Diadema antillarum; assembly: GCF_040938485.1. Lineage (NCBI taxonomy): Eukaryota > Metazoa > Echinodermata > Echinoidea > Diadematoida > Diadematidae > Diadema > Diadema antillarum. The sequence goes on from NW_027271179.1 coordinate 701,763, forward strand.
ACTGTACCCTCTTAAAAGAAATCCTCAGATCCATTGACCATAATTTTCTAATGGAATGGTCAAAGAGACGTGGTTTTGCATAAACATTTCCTCCAAAATATCTTAATGATAAAGACGCCATAAGCTCATGGAGCACAAAGGTGACGGGAAATTTTGAATATACCATTGTCTGACAAACTCTGTCTGTCATATAACTCTTCAACCATGCATCGGGAGTACCAGCAATGCCTATTTCGCTAAGCTTCTTGATCAAAATATCACAATTCACTGTGTCAGGAGTTGTAAGGTCGACAAAAGCAGCTCCAGCGTCTTCATTCCTATCAACTGCATTGAGCCAGTCATTCGTTACTTTCATATGCGTAGTAATAGTAGAGTGTTGTGGTCCATATACAACCAGACTGCACGGACGTCAAAATGTTGTTTGTTTGTTTTTTAATGCAAGTATGCTTAGATCTGTCTTTAAACGACTCGTCCGAGAATTTTTGAAACACGATAACGATGTCATCGATTTTGATCGCTTGTGTTTCGTTCTCATCACCTAATAATCTACTCTGATTGGATTCCATTGGTGATAAGATGGCTTACGCGTCATGTGGTAGAAGTGGTTCTAATTCTCCCAGTTGACGGATGAAGAAGAACAAAAATCGTTACAAATAATTATTATGATGATGAATCAGACAGCAAGTCGGACATCGGTGGCTGCTCGTCACCACGAGGTCGTCTGCCTAAAGTTCTATGTAAAAAGCGGGATTGTCCGAGGTCGTTTCTTTGGGAGTGATATCGCACTCGTCAGACCACTGTCCCCTCTCCGCCATTCAGCCAGACGTGGTAGCTGTGTCAGGGTGAGGGCATGTTCTCTAGCTGTCACAGGCAATGCGTATCATTAATTTTTGATTCCACTAATCGTCTAATCTTCTTTTTGTATCCTGTTCTTTTTTCCTTATGCGTTTACTCTATTCCTCCTCCCCCCATATCGTTCTCTCCCTCCATCTCTCTCTCTCTCTCTCTCTCTCTCTCTCTCTCTCTCTCTCTCTCTCTCTCTCTGGGTTTAGCCTTCTAGAGGCTTAGTGGTCTGTTTACGAGATTGGTATAATAAAAAGTGAATCAATCCGCTTTAAGAAGTTAAATCAGCCTTTTGTGCTATTAACACTTTCTGTAAGAACGCTGTCAAATCTCAAGTATCGATTGAAGGGATCCCTGTCGTTAATCTGTTAATCTCCTCTAGCTTCTTGTACGTTCCAAGGCGCCTTCAAGGCAATACATTTCACACATTTTAGCAACCGTCCCTTCTCTTTGTATATACACATTCATTTTTAAGTATAGCTACAATAAGTACACACACCTAACATCGTACATGTTGTTCACATATAAACAGATAGATGCAAACGTACATAAATACACCACACATACGTATATACATACATTCATACATCATACAAACAAACTTACATACACACACACACACACACACACAAACACGCGCGCGCACACACACATACACACATACACACAAACAAACACATTTTACATACTCATGTTACTAATCATTTGTGAGCACACACTCATAACTATATCATAAGTATTCATACCATACTGTGCATGTTATATTTGTGCGTGTGTTTGTACCGTAATTGATAGAAAGGGGATACACATGTCGATACATACGAGACGCAATGATTCATTTAGCATAAATTTATTATGGCGGTTGTCACCTTTACATCTGTTAGCCCAAAGCAAACTCCAGCATTATACAGACTGACAGCCTCATTCTTTGTTTCAGCCTGTATGGTGTCTTCAGTGAATGGTGTACAGCAGAATATACTTGACAGAGAAAATGTAGCCTGTGTTGTGTATACTACACACGGAAGTGAAAAAGAGAAAGAGGATGAGTATGCAGTGTAGTGACTGATTGTTCTTTCCATACAATATTTGTCACATCAACGCCACAATTTTCAATTTCAAAAAAATCGCAATTAATTATACAACATTATCGTCATTTTGCATAACATCTCTTGGAGTATTCATAGAATAGTTTTCGTCTACTCCATTCACCCTTACATTCTACGTTGTAAAGATTTATTGTAAGTACAATACGAATACAGAAAAAATACACTTGGCAAGCCCTATCGACTGCGCGCCCTCTGCGTTGAACTCCACATGCTATAGGTGTCTTTTTTTTGTGTGGACCGTTTCATGAACCTGACTTTGCAAACAATACGACAAGCTTGACTTCCATCCTGTACTGTGCAATGCAACCTTTTCAAATTAAGACAAAACGATATTGCACTAAATTATAACAATAACTCATCAAACAAAGCAAACAACTGGAAGAGAAGTGGCTTAACAAAGATAAAAACAGAAAGCCTTCTCTGATGCCTACTTTCCTCCATAATCACCGAAGACACTTTAGAGAATCATAACAAGTGTAAATTCATTTATATCTACTCATACTAACATCTCATGTAAATAATATTAGGTGCGTTGAGGTTGAAATATTCCCATTAAAAGATATGAAAAAAAATACAACATACAAGAAGGAAAAAACAGCCCACTGCACAACCACAGCACAAAGAGAGATAACAAATCAAAATATATTTCAGCTGACTTCATCATGATTTATGAAAGATTCTGGACAACATGTCATCTTAAATGGCATACTTTTACATTACAGGGAATATCATTAAAAGCCCCAGTGGCCAGGACAACGAGTGTTGAAAGGATTATGAGTATTGTGATACAGACACGGTAAATTATATTACTTGGTACAGATGAGTTTGAAGCACCATACTGTCAATACAGTCAACTACAATGTATATTTGAAGTACGCATTAAAATGCTCCAGGAATAAAGGGTAGGTGAAATAAAAAGGTGATAACAAGATACAAATCTCGTCTCTCAGAGACAATTCTAACAAACCAATTTATGAGAACCATAAACGTATTGAATGTTTGTAAATAATGATAATTTCAATGGCGCCATCTGTTACTGAGTTGTAACAGTTTAAGTTTTGTAGTTTTTATTTCAATGCAAGTAAATGAGGAAACTTATGTTTTAATGAGCCATTTGCCAGTTCGTTTTTCTTGAAAGAGAGAGGAAAGGTCACAAGGACTAAGTACTACCCAATGAATATCAATACAAAAATGAGATATTATTTCATCAAAGATCCTAATAGTCACCAGTGATTAGGTAAAATCGGAACAGCAACGCTCCACCACTGAAACTCATGGCATACTCTGCCATATACTCTAGTATGTGGACAAAAGAGTTAAGACAGACATTTGTACAACATGGAAAATGTATACACTGATGCACATCATACATGAAATATGCGTATAATTATCACCAATAATGACATGAAATTTGGAGAAAAGTTAATCAATTCGTTGCCAAGACACACGCAGCGTATTGATGAACTTAAAACGCGCTATTCTCATACTACAGAGAAATCTAGTATTTGACTCAATCTTACTAAAAGAAGGCTTTTCTTCTTCAGCAGACTTAGTCAAGTAACAAATCTCTTATGTAACGTAACAGTTGCCAAATCCTACATGTCACGTGATTAAGATACACTTACAACATATGCGAAACACTTTTGTCACGTTGTATCATTGAATCAATCTTTTGATCATTAGTACGGATCGACACAGTTGACTCCTTTACTTCACAACAATGCACTCTCTAAACACCTACGGTCTGGCATTATATGCCTGTTGATAGTTAAAGCATTGTTACAGTACTGCAAGACAATTTCCTGTAGTACCTCATCCGAACGCATGAAGAAAAACAAGGAAAAGAATACCTACACTGGAGTTTGGCAGTGTGTTCGAACTGTTGCCAAGAGTAAGCAACGCAACTGACATGATTTCTTCTATCTGCCACAAGAGGGCGAGATGACGCTCTTAATGGAGATTATGACACTATCGCGCCAATTTCGCACAATAGCAAGAATACTGGGCAAAAGGAAAAAAGAGCTTTCGTCGAAGAATAAGACTCGAAAACAGGACAGATTTATTTTCAACAGTAGATCCTCAGTCTTCATCATCACCACATAATAGTTTACAGACGACAGACAAAAAGTTCGCTTTGTCAGTTTGCTTTGTAATGTTGTATAATCATATCAGCCTCTTTTTGTGGGGGCAAGACAGTCTGCAGAACTACACAGTTTTGACGTCATCGCGATTTGCTTTTTGGAAAGTTTGCTTTTCCATGTTCGCCACCTAAGCATTCTGAGAATCTCGGTAGATAAATATGAACCCTTGATGCCTGTTGAGTAATGAAGATTCCCCATAGATTTTTCTGCCTTATTATACATATCCTATCATCGTTAGCGATGGATTGAATTATTTTTTCTTATTTATTTATTTATTTTTTTTTGCAATACAGATTCAAAACTTTTTCTTAGAAATGAAGGGAAAAAAACAAGATTCAAAATTTGTCAGAAATTGTTTGTTTGTTGCTGTTGCCGTTCACTAGATTTGGCGCTAAGTCGTTCTTACAAAATTAAGATGAAATAAATAATTCGAATGCTTATCCTATCTTTATGTACACGTGTAAGTCTGTCTCATCTACCCTCACTCAGGGATGAAAAGAAAGTTCTCAAAGATGTCCACCTTTGGAAGAAGTCGGGCACAAGATTGCCATGTTTTTCGCCTGCGGGATCACCATTATGCGTCGTGATTTTCGCCGATTCCTCGTTTTCTTTGCTGAATGCGTGTCTCAGTTTAGCGATGAATTCTGTGCTTGTCTGGGTTGTACGTTCCTTGGACGTGCGTGGCGCTATTCCTTGTTCTCTCTCGAGCTCTAAACGGCCAATGTATTCTGCGTCTGACAGGTAGGAGGTCTGATAAAACAACGGAAAATATACAACGGAAAGAGAAAATTAGAATCACTGAGGAATACGTGTATCATTTTGTCATTAACCCAATGTCTGTTCATCTTTCAAAGAAGAAGAAAAAGAAGAAGAAGAAGGAGAAGAAGGAGAAGAAGAAGAATGAGAAAAGAAGAAGAAGAAGGAGAAAAAAAGAAGATCTAAAACAACAAGATAAAAGGAGAAAAGAAAATGTTGTTTTCCCCAGGCGGTTGAACCATGATTTTCAAGGACATTAAACATACAATTCAATACAAACACATTTACTACACCCAACAAAAGTAACACCCTTAATCAAAATAGCATAACTTTTTAACGAAAAAAACAACTTTGAGATATATAATTTGACAGGAAAATATTTACACTTATTTACTCACTTCTCCCTGAAAATGAGTGTAATTAGTTGAGACATGCATAGATGAGCCCACATGAAAGACGAAATGAAAAATTTTCAAAAGTCATCTTTGGGGGTCTGTGAAACGCTCTGCTTCTGGTGAATGAAGTGTTTTTGTCGTTTTACCATCCATTATTTGCCCCCCCCCCCCCCATATGCTATATGAACAGTGCATTTTAGCATTTCCCTCTCAACATGCACTGTCACATGTTGGTAACAATATCTGATGTCAATTCTTTCAATAAACTAAATGTAATTTGCAGTTATCAAAAGAGGTTGAACATAACCGTTTCCCCTATCAAAAATTGTGCTCACCTAACAGTAAAAAAAAAACGACAAAGAAAAACATGAAAAGTGTCAGCATAGGCGTGGGGGGGGGGGGGGTCAGAAGATGGTTGCTAAAACAACATAAGCACTTAAACTTTCAACAGAAACAGAATGTTTCACAGACCCCCCAAAATGACTCTTGTGACTTTTGAAAAGTGATCACTTTGTCCTTAGTGTGCTCACTCATCCATGACTCAGCATAATCACGCTCATTTTTACACAGAAGTTAGTCAATACATGTAGTAGGCATGGACTTGCCCAATCGATTTTCTCAAAACATTTTCGTTAAAAAGTTACGCAATTTTGATTGGAGGAGGGATTACATTTTTGTGAGTACAATGTGGACATGGCACGCAGGGTTGTTCAACGTAATGTTCTCTGACAACGGAAACCAGCCTGTCACATGAGTATAATATGGTTTATAAGAACAGTTAGTATAATTACGTAATTTATCACCAATAGCTTCAACCGAATTGATACAGTAGAGTTAGTAATTCAGTTGAATTCAATGTACCTTCAATTTGACATCGTTTTAGAAATTTTTCTTATATCGTTTTATATTTTTCCCTATATCTTTTCTATACGATCAAATTATATGATATGTATACGTAATTGGTACAATTCATATAATTCAGGACATATTGTCAAATTTTGTTTAATATAGCATTGAAAACGGAATGCAGAAATAAATTGATCTGATCTGAAATGTAAAGTACGTGTTGATTTAAAGTGCAAATGATTCTTGGAAATAATCAATGAAAATTCAACTTGAAAGATATCCGATTGCTTGACGAATGAACACAATTCAGTTCGTCGTTATCTATTTTATTTCATTCTGCTGTAAAGGTCGAACTCTACTTGATGAGTCCATATCTGTTTTGTTTGTGTATATCAATCGCCAGATGAGTCAGAAACGTACTGCCACAAGGAAAAATCCTCATTAAGCCTTGACGTTCTAGGGATATTTGTGAATGACACTTCAAGGGGAGAGGTATATTATTAAGTCTTAATAAGCCAGTTCGGAGTTTTAGCTCATGTGAGCATGGATACAAATGATTTTTTTATTTTTTTTTTCTCAGTTGGTTAGATCATGCTTCACTCATTTTCAAAGCGACATAATGCATAAGCTTGCCCGGTGTAACAATTCATGGAATTCATCAATCATGTTAAAAAAGGATGAACCTGCGTAGAGCAGGACTGGTGAACAGAATGGTCCGTAACTTAAATCTTGGGAAAGCAAATTTCATTATCTTACGTTGAATGTATTAACAATCTTTTTTTTTTCTACTGATACATTGCAAAATACCACTTCTGGTGTCAGGTGGATATGCTGGCAAGTATCATTTATAAGGATTACTTGAATGATCATAACATTTATATTATAATAAACAATTTGGTTTTCGTTCTGGACATTCAACTTATATGGCTATATTTGAGTTTATAAATAAAATTAGCAATACTTTTGAAAATGGTGATATCGCACTTGGCATTTTTTTAGATTTATCAAAAGCTTTCGATAGCTTAGATCATACTATTCTCCTTCAAAAACTTCATTTTTATGGATTCAGAGGTTCAGTTTTGAGATGGTTTCATAGTTACTTAAGGAATAGGAAACAATTTGTATATATCAATAACTCATATTCTTCAATGCTTGATATTTTTATTGGTGTTCCCCAAGGCTCTATCTTGGGACCCCTTTTATTTTTGTTATACATTAATGATGTGCAATATGCTAGTCAACAAATATGTCCTATAGTATTTGCTGATGACACAAATCTGTTTTTGTCGGGAAAAAATATGAATGATATATCACATATATTGTCTTCTGAACTTCCTAAGGTTAGTTTGTGGTTTACTACCAATAGATTATTGATTAATATCAAGAAAACAAATTATATTATTTTCACAAAACAAAAAAGAAGAATTGATCCTAATGTGCTTAGAATATATATAAATGATATGCAAATACATCAGGTGCAACAGACAAAGTTTTTAGGAGTGGTCATTGATAACACTTTGTCTTGGTCTGCTCATGTAAATTACATTGTTTGTCGAGTTTCTCAAGTTATAGGTGTTCTTAGTAAACTGAGACATTTTGTTTCTTTAAGAATTCTGACAAATCTTTATGATACTATGATATTACCATATTTTACATACTGTAACTTGATATGGGGCACCTGTGCCAAATTTTTTTCAGATAAATTAGTGGTTTTACAGAAAAGAGTCATTCGCATTATTACTCACTCCCATCCAAGAACTCCAAGTGCACCTTTATTTCAAAAGCTTAATATACTCACGCTTGAACAACTCTATAAATTGCAAACTGGATCTTTTATGTATATGTTCTATCATGATCTTTTACCACCTGTATTTAATCAAATCTTTTTGTATAATGCATCATTTCATAATTATGATACTAGATTCTCTCAAAATATTCATTTACCGTTATTGAAATGTGCTGTCTCTCGTAAAACTATAAAATATACCGGACCCAAATTGTGGAATGAAATGCCTTTAGAAATACGACAATCACCTACCCTAAAGTCTTTCAAACGTAGATATAGGGATTATTTATTAAAAGCCTGATAAATGTATAGAATGAATAATTCAAGTGGTAGGTTTGGCAGTGTGTGTGGGATGCTCGTTCTTTGATGATGATGTTTTATGCAATATATATATATATATATGTAGTTTTACTTTTATATTATTGGAAATAAATGTTTCAATCTCATTCTGATGAGCTCCCCATCACTGCTAGCCATCCACTTGAAATTACTACACTCTACATTGTCTTTTTGAATTTTTTACTTGTTTATTGTTATTTGTATATTGTGATAACTGATAACTTTGTTTGATTGGGAGAGCTACCTCGAAAGGCCAATGGCCTATGTAGCCTCCTCCACACTCATTACTTTGTTATTTTTATGTCTTTTATGTAATAATGTGCACTTTTTTTGTATATTTTATATTTTCTATGTGTCTCATGTTTGTCATTTGCCAACATGTGATTCTTTTATTGAGATGTGGAAATAAATGAACTGAAAATGAACTGAACTGAACATTACAGATGCTTCATAAAACCAGATGCGTATCTCAGTAAATCTAAAAAAATAGCATGCCCTGTTGGAACAAATGACTTTCCTCTGCTCATGGAGCCCCGTACTGGCTTATACATGAATACATTTTCATGGACTTTACGGAAGATTTGGGCACAAGTCAATGTGAAGCTAGTCAGGGATCACATCACCACTCTCATAAAGTCATTGTATTAGGAACAGTGACTAATATCACTGCTTCGTGAAACATGTGTAACTTTACACAATACACGCTTTCCTTATTCTGTCTAATAATTATTCACGTGGCACTGTTTGTTTCTCTGTAAAGTCACTATGGATCGTGGTTGTTCTTTTAAGCCTACCTTGTCTACAAATCGGTCAATCCAAGGTGTAAGGCTGGTCCTCTTAGCCCGTCGACTCATTTCCGACTCTCTGTTCTTTCTTCTACTCTTCCGTGATTTCTCCCCAGAACTCCTCTGTCTGTTCCTCCGTCTTTCCTCTCTCCTCGCAGCCTTCAGGGCTCTCGAGGAATTCCTCCTCTCGCTCTTGCTGAGCTTCCTTGACTTCCTTCCCGACGACGACCTCGTAGACGATGTTGGTTTCATTCGCTCGGAAAGAACCGTCTCAACCTCCTCGACGCGATTTCCGACTCTGTTTTCGGACGTGCGGTTGCGCACGACGTCGGGCTCCTCCGCCACGTCTGTGAGACTGGCTCCGTCTTGAGGCCGATTCCTCAGGGTCGATGCTTCCATCCGGTTTTCGTCTTCGGCCGACTTGCCGTGTCGACCGTGTTCGACGGCGGTGTGCGACACGGTTTCGGGCCATGGATTGCAGTAGCTCTCGACGATGCTGTATGAACATCGGTTTTCACAGCACTCCCTGACGATCATGCTGGAGCGTACTCGACGTTTCTCTCGTCCTCCTTCAGCCGAGGATACACTCCTAAGGAATGACTTCGCTCTTGTCTCGGGCTGAAAAGCGTCGACTGCATTGAAAAAAAAAAGATGGTAGAATATTTCATGGTATGATTTATTATTCGGTTCGAAGAGAATGAATAGCCTTGATTTACCTTATTTTGTCCATGAAGGAAACTTAGAGAGAGCAAAACTGACTGATCAAATTAATCAATCCTAGGAAAATGTACCATAAAAAGCATAAGTGCAAACCAGTCACTTTTGTCTACTAAATAACAACAACGTTAGAGCAGCAAATACTGTTATTTGGTGTATCCTTGTCAAGAGGAGCTTCATCTACACGTCCTCCTTATCCACAACCATTATTTTTCTTAAAGGCAAATTACAGAAACCGTAATCAAAATGTTTTTTAAATGGCACGTAAATTCTCTCTAGGTCCTTCAAATTGTTTTGTTTTCTAGCCCTGACTTTTACCCTGAGTTCCCTCCACAGATTTGGATTAGGGTTGAAGTCAGGGCATTGGCTTGGCCATTCTAAAACATTGACTGCATTGCAAGTCCTCAGACTATTTCTTGCCTTTTTGGCGAGAGTCTCCTGCAAGATTTGGCCTTGGGCCACATTGGATCTTCCAACAAGATAACGACTCCAAACATACTGCAAAAAAGTGAAGAAATGGTTTAAAGGGAAGGTAAACCCCAAGAGCAATGTGGATTGAGTGAAAGCAGCAGCATTAGTAGAACACATCAGTGAAAGTTTGAGGAAAATCGGACAATCGATGCAAAAGTTATGAATTTTTAAAGTTCTGATGTTGGAACCGCTGGATGAGGAGACTACTAGAGGTTATTACGTATGAGTGGACAACAATACCAAGAAAATATAAAGAAAATTCTGCAAAAATCCATTTTTCATGAAAATTACAAATTCCATCAACTTGATATTGACATATGTTAAGGGTAGCAATTATTCCCCCTCCTTTCTGAAAGTGGTTGGTCCATTGTTCTTTCATAATTCTAGAAAAGTGAATTTTTGTTGAATTTCCTTTATATTTTCTTGGTATTGTTGTCCACTCATACGTCATATCCTCTAGTAGTCTCCTCATCCAGCGGTTCCAAGACCAAAACTTTAAAAATTCATAACTTTTGCATCGATTGTCCGATTTTCCTCAAACTTTCACTGATGTGTTCTACTAATGTTGCTGCTTTCACTCAATCCACATTGTTCTTTGGGTTTACCTTCCCTTTAAGGACAACGCTGTCAATGTTTTAAAATGGCCAAGCCAAAATCCCGACCTCAACTCTATTGGCAAATCCGTGGAGGGAACTCAAGGTGAAGGTCAGCGCAAGAAAACCAAGCAGTTCGAAGGACCGGGAGAGAATTCCGAAGGTGGGGTGGGCCAAAATCTCAGTGGAAACATGCCGTAACCTAGAAGAGATGGGGGTTATATCTCAGTCATATAGATTAAGACCCAGTTGTGTGGGGATACATGGGTGACCCGATTGAATGGAACTTTATTAACTGCGCACTGTGGTACATTTGAAACCACGAAGAGTGTCGGTAAGCGAATAGTATCATATGCATCGAAACGGACACTCTTCGGTAACGGTCGAATCCAATTATTATTATTTTTTTTGGGGGGGGGGGCTGTGTGTACTCGCATAGAGATCAGTGATAAGGTTGTACACAATTCGTTATATGACTATCCACATAGGGCAAGACCTCTAAAAGACAGTAAAAACTGGCAGATCTCTCAATGATCTTTCTGTGAAATTTCAGTGATTTCCGAGGTCTCTTATGATTCCTAAGTGATCTGTCAGTATTTTTTTTAACGTTTCAAAATAAACTTTCTGCAGCCTATCGTGAAAATACTCTCCTAGTGGTCTTTCAGCAGTCTTCAGTGATCTTTCAAAGAGTGTTCACTAGTCTAACGAGTCTTTCAATTATCTATTTGCAGTTTCTCAAGAATTTCCACATTTTCGGAGGAAATCAATGAAAGATAATCGAAAGATCACTTTCTCAAAGATGTTGATTGATCTCTCGAAGATGTCAGGGAGTATGTCAAAAAAAAAATCAGTGATCTATCAATAGTCTTATCCGTCTCTCCGTGAACGTTCGGTAATCTTCAAGGTCCCACAAAGACCTCTTGAGAAATTTGCGGGAACATTACTTGTTGGTCTTTCCATGATCTTTTAAGGGGTTTTTAGAACCATTCCACATTGACACTATTTATATTTGGTCTTGGAGGCTGCTGGGATTTTGCCAATTTTGGGTATGTCAGTGGCCTCTCAAGCGTCTCCTTTATGCGAAATGGGGACCTCGGGTATTCTCGAATATACCAGAGCCGGGCCAGCTTTCTCACTCCATGGTATCCTCAAGCTTCCGGGTCTTTAAAGTTACTATTATGAGGTTTACAGCTCAAACAACGTACACATTTTAATTGATTTGATTTGTGAATGGTTGCATCAAGATGAAATGCGGAACAAGTGAAAATAATGGATATTGACAGGACCCCCTATCAAGGAATTGCTATCAATCACAACTAGTAGCTTTCTGACGATATCACCCTTTTCATCGGGTTCAAATTTGAATTCAAAAGGATCATTAAAAGACTATGGCAAATAAAGCTATAAACAAACATTCACTGTAATCGTAAAAATAAGCTACACCGGTGGATCACGCCGGATGACGTACGTTGGCATCAGTAAACGGCGAAAGCGGAGTAACGTTACCTGATCTTTTAGTTGGCCCCACGTAGTAGCCTCGTTCGCCACAAACGGTCGCCACTGCGTTCACCAGTGCCTCACCGCACAGGAAAGGAAACGTCCCAGTCACGTGTTGTAGTGTGGCCAATAGGATTGCCGCAAGCAGCGTAATTGACAGCATCTTCCACCCCATCGTACTATTGGCAGACTGCATTGCGAGAGCAATAGGGAGGAGTGTAAATATGAATAATGAATTGTCAAAACTAATCATAAGAGAAGAGTCTCCATTAAAAAAAAAAACTAACCTTAATCTCTGTTTCTTTCGATGTGTGCCTTGGGAATTGACCCGTAAAAACAATCAGAAATAAAACAAGATAGGAAACTATCATGATTTGGCGAAGCGCACACTACCTCGACCAATGATAAATGGAGTGTATAATATACCTTGTGGATACTGGCTTTAATGTCAACACAGCAATACTACTTGAAAATAACTGCGAAAGACCGACAATGGCGCAATGAAAATCAAGACTTACAATTATTCAAATTTTATGTTCTCTATCAAAATATCAAATGAAAACACGTTCACTTTTTTTTAATTCATTGGCAAATCTATACCCTACGAAATTTGGATTAAGATTGGTTGGTTCAAATATTTGATTCCATGTGTAAAACAGCTTTGGTACGTTGCGAATTTGAGGGGTAGCAATGTAATTGACAAGGGTATAATGTAAATAATGGAAAAAGAATCATCCGTCTGTCGGCTGGTGATGATGATGACGAGTTGGATACATGGAGTTCAAAAGAAGTCATGGACATCTTCGTAAGTTACTGTTACTGTGCGCCAAGATCTCTATCTCTGTCAATGTCACTGTCACCGTCCCTGTCTCTATCTCTGTGTCAGTCTGCTGTCTGTCTGTCTGTCCGTCTATCTCTCCGTCTGTCTCTTTATCTATTTCTTTCTATCTTCCAAAAATTGAATAGATATACAAATATCCACGAAGGTTGATACCAGCAATCGATTTTTGTTTTAAATGGTGGTCTGCAAAATAAGCCCATGAGAAGTAATGCATGGTTGTATTATTTCCGTCACATTATTCCTGTTTGCACAATAATTCTCTCCTTTTTTGGCCTAGTTTCAACGTACCTACCTATCTTCACGCAGACAGCAGATGTCATGTGAACCGCAATGGAGAGGTTATAGATAGCACATACAATGGCTTACACACACCTTTAGACAAACATGTTAGTCAGTAAACAAGGATGTCTTTGACTTCCTTAGTGTGAATGAAAGAGAGCCTTCTATCACTGCATGCTGTCATGTGATTTAGCTGTCATGACTTGACGCACAATAGAATGTTTTACCGAAGACCTCGCACACTTCCTCTCCTACTGAAGGCTTCTCGTCATGATTGTATCGACACTGATTTAAGGAGATCATAGCCACCTTGACAAGCTAAAGTTTGGTTTTTATAAGCATCCAATGATAAACAAAAATACAGAGAAAAAGGAATATGGAGTCTAACGGAATGATTGTACAATTAACAAGCCTCTCAATACCACAATCTCAGATGTCATTTACATTTTAACGCAAACAAATTGTCTTTGGTATTGATAGAGTTAAACATCCTTTCGGAAATACGGAATTCGCATGGACGTAAAGTGATTACAGTATGCCAACATACAAACAAACAACAAGCGTGCAAATGTGTTATGCCGTGGTTTTGTTAGATCAAAAGATATCCATTAGAACAAAAGTTTTATACTTTCACTAAACCCCACGAGTTCAGAGTGAGAGAGGAATTCAAAGAAGGTCTTTCATCATCTTGTTATCCGTTCGTGAGTATACCCCAATTTTTTTTCAGTCGTATTAAATATGTTCCCTTTTGAAAATATTAACTTGAGTAATGAACAATATCATAATAAGTCATTGACTTGGTAATAGAAATCCAACAATAATATTATAAATGTATCTACTTTGAGGCAATTCCTCAGAATTCCAAACATTGCCAAACAATTTTCCTCAATCGCCGATGATCTTCAACAATTAGTGTATCATGATGCACTGATTGATTAAATTTCGATAAACACTTCTGCTAATCCTATTAACAAAAAAAAAAATGCTTCATTACGCCTGGGTCTGTTCTTGATACATTAATGCTGGGCATCGTCTTACCAGGGAGGTGGAAGAACCCCACCTCCCTGGTCTTACTGTATCAGTCAAGTTTCTGTATGCATTCACTGTGGTATCTATGGCTGCCATGCGTAAGCTTTGTCAAAGACCTTAAGAGCTAAATACGTATTCATTTTTTTTTCTGTTTTAAAGCTAATGTTTCACTGGTTTGCTTGCCAGCATATCGTTAGAAGAAAGGCATTTCAGAGGACACAAAGAAACATCTTTTGGTTTGGATATACGTGACTGAGTTAACAATGGATAAGGAAGGCCGGCGTTCAAAAGCAATTTTATCGCCTTTTTTGTACAATTGCCTCTAAGGCTGTTGGTGTTGGGAAATTGTTTACTTCGTCAATAAAAACAAGCATTTGACAGTAAAAGGATACAAAACAAGTATAACATCGCTAATAATTGATCCAAAGTTAATTCTTCTTTGACACAACAGCCCGAACTCTGAAGTAAGTGATATAATTACCGTTGCGGTTTGGTGAGGTGAGTTGAGGTGATAAAACCGGAGGTCCGTTTAGCCGTTGAAAATCTTGATGGTGATTAGTGTATTCGCAAGAGATGCGGCACTACCTTTGTGCTACGGCGGACGAGAGACACGGAGAGAGAGAGAGAGAGAGAGAAAGGGATACACACAGACACACACGGGGCGAGTGGTAGGAGAGGCGGAGGTATCACATCCGACTCCTGAGAGGTGGCTTTCCATTCTGACTCCTGAACACACTGAGTGTCCATTAATATCCCCTGCCAACCACTGCTCTGCATCACTCTCACAGCCGGATGAGGCGAAGAGAGGGGGAGAGAGAGGCAGACAGACAGATGGACGTAAGTTGAGATGGTTCACACGCCTGCTTTCGGCATTTCTTACTCTGATTTTGATGTTCCGCAATGGCTGCCAATCATCCAAAGCAAGATATCCTCTGCGATTATCTTATCCCACCCTTCTTGGATGTCAGCCGTTTTTCTTTCCTTTCAGACTTAATCTGTTCTCTACTAATGAATACTTTCTGGAGCTTGATTACAGTCATTTGCAGATAATTGCAATCTCCATCACTGTCAGGGTATCAGAAACCGACAGCAGGTATCTTAAGTGATTTCTTTATATCCTTTACACCCATTTAACCCCCCCTCCCCCATATTGATTTTGAATTGAAGTTGCGAGTTCCCATTGAAATCGATTAAATCTAACAATATAGGCCTATTTTCTGGGAGTCGACATTCTTATTTATTTTTTTTTTGGGGGGGGGGGTTGGGGACTTTTGAAACTTTGATAACATGAATATTTGAAATTTGTGAAGTTCCAATATCGGCAAAGGAGAACAGAGTTCAAAATGAAGCTCCATTCCCCTGTAACAGTCGTAAGCACAAAATGATGACCACTGCATTCCATGGCTACCGAAAAGGTGTTTGTTTGTTTTTTTCGTCTTCTTCTTTCTTTCTTTCTTTCTTTCTTTCTTTCTTTCTTTTTTTTTTGCCATTTGAAAGGGTTTATGGGTGTTTTTCACATGTTGTCTGTCTGACAAATTAGTCATTATTGAATTGAAAATACAAGGCTCACGGCTATGTTTTATTATCTGTTTTTCATAATTGACAGACCAGTACACACCGGTCTCTTATTTGCCCCTTTCTTCGTGAAAAACAAACACGGCATCACCTAGGCCCAGTGAGCCGCAATTTGGGCGTAGCGGGAGTCACTGGTCGTTTGACCTCTACCCTGTTGCGGGTTGCTTTGACACGAGCCGAAACACAACGGTGAAAGTTAATTGCCAGGGACAAGGGCGGAATGGCTTGCACAGCCAAGTCCAAAGTCAGATAACTATATCTTGACTTTACGCTTTCATCATCCGTTCTATTAGCTCCTCACCGAACGCCAGTCTCCTGAAAGCGATGCAAGACATAAGGCGAACAAACAAACAAACAAATAAAGGACTCTTTCACTGAACAACTGTGGTGATTACAGATATGAATAACATGATGAAAAAAAATCTGCTTTTGAAAGGGGTATGAAATCAAAACACAAGAAATTTACTCAATTCTAAGTTGGAAATCCACACATGAGAATTCGCATTACAAGATTTTTCATACCGACACCTCAAAAACACTGTAGACAAGAAATGAGGGCTAGATTATGCATTTAAATTAAAAGCTTCTCTTGCCTGCACAAACATTAAGTTCATTGGTCCTTTGAAAAGACTTTCATCTGCCCTTTCAACGACAACGAAACAAACAAAAAAGACCCTTTATTTTCCAGAAAGTAGGGCCTAGATAATACAATAGGATTAGTATCTGTTTCGTCTTAGGAACTCAAGAGCGTAGTCACTACGTTGATTATGTAGTACAGTAGTGGGACCAAACCCACATTTCTGGAACATCTATTCAGTGTGTCAGACACTTCCTACTCCGAACCCACAATCCACCCTCGCTTTTCCCCATCTCTACTTTAGGAGCGGTGACAGCTACAAGGAACGGTTCGCCAAAATGTGAGGAAAACAACAACAGCGCAAACAGGGGTTTCGTGCTGCGCGCTACACCACTCACAGCAGCGCGCCGCTCAGCAAAGGCGGTACCTTCTGACGCGCGGCGGACGGGCAACCCACTGCGCGGCAAATTGCTGGACAAATAGGGCAATTTGTGACTGCAAAGTGAAATCCGCCATCATTATATAAGTGTCGTGAGGATTTGATGGGCAAATGGCATGCGAAGTGTGGGATAAAATTTCAATAATGGGCTGAGGACGTCTGGGTATCCTGTAATGCGGTTTTCGCAGCGTGAACTTGGGCACGATGGTTTATCCCCACCCCCAACTAGATTCTATCTGGGTATTATGATTGGGTCATCTACTCGTAAAATACAAATTACTGAAAAAAAAGAACATAGATATCTGTTTGGATATCAAGAAGTTCTGTACAAAGCATGCTCAACGTATTCTCATGTTTCCGGTTTTAGCTCATCGTGATTTTAAATTGTTCTCCCTTACTTTGGATTTAAAAGATATAAATGTAAGAGAAAGTGCTGCAGTACAATCATGGCAATATAATGGCAAAAAAAAAGAGTTTTAGACTCTCAAGCCTTCCAAAATGCAAGTACACCTTGCATTCTTCAGGGAAAATGAAAAGGATACAAGGCAAATTGGCATCCTCAGAAAGAGATGCTGGTATATGTAACATTATGATGCAATATGATACTATTATCGCGTTAGGACTGACAATACATGAATTCTACTTTGCAAAGATTGAGTAAGTCTTTGTGGGGTCTTGAGAAAAACAAAGTCATTAGTATGCCTGTGTATATTCGTCACTTGCTTCTTCTCAGCAGATTGAAAGTTTAGAGAACGATTGTATACGAATATCACCATGGAAACGAAATATTAGATGAGATCATGCAAGGCCTGCTTTTCCCTATATCACTTATGTCAAGTAACATTTTTGAGATCGACATCGATCCTCGCTGTGCTCTATCTGTCAAAAGAATAAAAACTAAAAAAGAAAGAGAAGCAATTTTAACGAAAAACATCGAAAATTGCAAGCGAAAAATAGATATAAACCTTTCTAAATCGTCATGGCAAACACATATTTAAATATATATCTTAAAGTTGAAATTGATCAGCTGCAAATCATTAGTTAGCTAATGGTCTCCACAGTGACATGTTTTATGAAAGATTTCTATTTTTCTTGAGATTTTTACTTGGATACGCCCATGAAATAAAAAAAACAACTTCCAAAACAAGATTCTACCAGTGACGTCATCTGTCAATCATTACTTAAGTACTGATATGATTAACTAAAGACAATGGAATGCACCTTCCCCTCTAGACTGAGCATAACTTGCATGTTAACATTATTACTAATATAATAATGATTTTTTTTTGGAAGATAATGCAGGGAAACGCCCTAGTTATGCTCGGTCTAATGGGGAAGGTGCATTCCAATGTCTTTTGTAAATCATATTACATGTATACTTTTAGCAATAATTGACAGATTCGCGTCACTGACAGAATCATCTTGATTTGGAAGGGGCTTTTGTGGGCGTATCTAAGTGTAATCTGAAGGAGAACAGTAGAATGAAATACCATTATTGAATATACGGCACGTATGATACTGTAGATATTCTTTTGGCTATAAGCATAGGTGATGAACAGGGTAAAGTGAATGAATACAAGCCAACATGCACTAGCACTGCATAGTTAGAGACCCTTTATGATTAGGGTACCCTCAGACAAACAAACTGTGTACGCTTCTTTAAATCCAGACATGAAAATAATACGAAAGTTATGGAATGTAAGTTTAACGTATTTTCACCGAATAGTGTTACTGGTCATGATCACGTGGAAACGAATTTGACTCTTTATGGGCCACGTTCGCACGCCCGCGACTCAGTCGACGGCGTGCCAACTTCGCATATTCTGTTCAAACGCACAAACCCGCCAAAACCTATCGATGAATCGCCAAATGCCACAGTACAATGAAAGCGTTTCTTGAGATTCCATTCCTGTCACATGTAGCTTTCATTTCATGTGGTGATTGACTATCAAGAGGTGTTCCCTACTGGATTTGCGAGTAAATTCTAGGTTTCTGTCACTCTTTTTTGTGCAAAAACCATGCCTCGCGATACAGTAATGTAGCTACTGGTCATTTGAAAGAAAAACAATCCTAAATTTGTCATACAATTTACATCAAAGCAAAGTTGGGCATTTTCTCTACAACTCGGTTCATTACATGTCCAGGTTAACAAAAATATATAAAAGTAACACACTTTCCCAAAGCATGACAACGTTGCTGTCTCAGAATAATGTGGCACACAGGGGATTTACATCGTGGCACGTAAAGAGTTAAATGATGATGTAGTCAATCACAACTCTCCTTTGCATTAGATTGTATAGTATATAGTATAGTATAGTATAGTATAGTAATATAGTATATTTAGATCATTTTCGGCTGGCTATCAGGCCACTTTAACCGTGCATTCTCCCCCCCCCCCCAATAATCTATACTCTTGAATTATCTAATCGGACATTCTGTAGAATTGCACCTTGAAAAGATCAACAGTTTTGTAATATTTGTTTTGTTAATACTAGCAGTCATTAATCCCAAAACTTTTAACCTCCTTCTTATTGTTGCGGGATATCCAAATCACTCTGCTAACAAAGGAAGCAGAAGTTATGATCTCGTATCAAATGAGCCTGCAAAATGGCGCTCATTTGGTTAGGATTTTTGAAGATAATAAAGGATTTTACAAAGAAATCACCCATCATGTATGTGAACAAAAAGGAAATGTAAAAGGTGGGGTTATTAGTACTGTTATCCCATATCCTTGTCTTTCCTTGTAGTTTCTTTAACCGGAGACGATCTGAATCATGCAAACAATTGCGCCTTTTTAACTCATCATTGATACACCTGCTGAGCTGATGTTTGTGTTCGGGTGGATATGCTCTCATTAATATAGAATCATAAATTCATTGTTAGAACATCAGGCAGGAGGTTTATCCTTAACCACTCGATGAGTAATTGCTCATCTTATGTTTTGAAAATTGGTATTTCTAGACTATTTCTGAGAAGCCGTTCTATTCTTAGCGAGAGGAGGTTAACAAAAGTAGCTCTCTTTACACATTCGAAGACCTTTAAACTCCAACTCGCAGTTGTCGCTGCAAAGCACAAGGACAATCATCAGGTGGCCCGGCAGGTATGGGACGGGGGGAGCTGGAGGTTTGCTCGGATGTTTTCAGGAAGAAAAAAAAAAAGAGAACGGAAGAGAGACGAGGATGCGGTCAGAAAGCGATCGCTAATTGTTTCCTACTCTTTTTAGGGCAAGATGGGTGCAGCGACGGGCTAGGTTGGGGGATAAGAAACGGAGCGACGAGGTGCGTGGCAGAAAAGGTCAAGTACAGAGAACATGTGGCATCCGGCCAAAGTGTGTCCTACGCGATGTTAATCATTCGACGTCTTGAATTTCCGATTTTTTGCTTTCATCAAAAGTCCAAGAAATAACTTTTATATTTCGCTAAAGACCGTATTATCACTTAGCAGTCGTTTCGGTAAAACTCGATCAAAGCACAGGACATAAAAGTTTTACTCAGGCAGGACTTATTGACAGAAGTTTGTTTCACCTATTCATATGAATGCTGATAAGCACGAAAATATGTAATGGTTGTTTTATCTGCCCTGATGTGCCATGACTTGAAAAAGTGAATTTCATATTATCATTTGAACCAGGAAAATGGCGAGAAGTAAACTGCAAATGAAGCAACATATTTCGATTCACCCCGAGTTCGAGTATAGCTCTCGCCAAGAATTGGAGGTGTTTACCGCTCGTCAGTTCTGTATACAAACACTTGGTTGTGTGCCATATAGAACCAAATTAATCAAAAGCCTGGCCAAGAATTGGAGATTCAATCATACGACTTCAGGTGTGTGTTATGATGACGGTTCAACGACTGCTTTGCAGATCTATCAGCATGAGACACGCTGTGGCATTTAAAGAACATTGACAGTTGGTGTCTATAAAGAAGTGCCAAATTATCTACGAAGCAAAACAAAAATCAACTGAAGACCATAATCCAGGTGAAAAGAGTGGCAAATCATACAGCACGCAAGCAAAATGAAAGTAGTCCTACTTATTGTCATCAATCTTAGAATGTGAATGGTAGACATTGATCCGGTATCACCAAAATACGTCTTATCATGGTGGGATGGTTAGTGTAAATAGGTGTAGTCTGTAGACATATCTAAAAACGATTTTGATTCAATAGCCCATTTCTTTCTAGTAGGGCGTCCTTCAAACACACACACACACACACACACACACACACACACACGCACACAAACACACAATCACCACACGCACATACACACACGAACATATAAACATGCAAACAAGAGTCATGCTTTTAAATGTTACAGCTTGATGCGGCTCTTTCGAAGAATTTTCTTCTGCGGAAAACGTATGAAAAAAAAAATCCTTAAAAGAAGAAAAATGTGAATGTGTCCATCGATTCATACACGAAGCATTTTCGTTCATTTGAATACTTTGAAGCCGTCATAGTGTTTTTACACGACATCAATGGACCCGTGTCCGGTTCCGAAACACACACTCGGACCCGCAAACAGACGGACAGACAGACAGATATTCAGTCAGGCAGACACACATACACACACATACAAAAGCCAGCCCTAGAGTCCACCATGCCTAGGGGCCTTCCAATACCTCAGCCACACGTGAAAACTACTGTGAATATATATATATAAAAAGACAGAAATAAACATGAATAAATAAATGACAGATCACACCATGCGTACTGAAGAAGTTATAGTGCCAGACTATAAGTGCGCTTAGCGCGCAACGGTCAAAGGTTGTGTTCTCATCAAAGATTAAATCATTAAGGTGCATACGGACAGGCAAAAGTACATGCACTTCATGAAATTCAACGACCATAAGCCATGCGAAAGCTAGAGACCAGAAGGGAGCTTGGAAGTTGCAAGAGCTTACTACGCATGGTACGTGACTCACCACGCTACGGCAATAAGTAGATACCTGGAGGTACCTGTAAACAAAATAACGGATAAAATTAAGTGTTATTAAAAGCTTTCAGCGCAGAAGTGGCCATCCTACAACCTAAATTGCTAAAAAGAACGTATAAACATACGACACAACTCTATGAAGATGTTGAACAGACATTGCCATTGCCTTACGTACCGTCATCTTGAAGATTGGAGACATGCTCGTGTGCGCTCTCCTTCCGCTCGTACTTTCCATGACTAGTCTAGACTACTTTTCCTTTTACTGTTGGTGAGTGCAAAGTTCCCTGGTGTAGAACGAATCTAGCTTTCGAAGAAGTTCCTTCCATGAACTCAACAGTAAGCCTAAAACTGCTCTGAACTGGTGGATGTTAGTTTAGCTCCTTTGGATCTCGTGACAGTATGTAAGACGTGTTTTGATATGATTATGTGCAATGCCCTAACTTGTTCGAGCTTTGCACAGCCTTTATCGAGTTAGACCAACAAAAGTCTATAATATCACACCACCTGCACACGCAGATACCTTTGATTATGTCTTTTCATCACCTTACTCAACAATGTTCATAACTGAAGAGAGCAGAATGTCATAAGTGTCGCTTTATCAGTTTGACAAATGAAAGCAGTCTGGCTTCATCGATAAAATCTTGCTTGATATCATTTTCACATTGGTTTATATTTGGGTGTTATTTTCTTTTGGACACAAAACATTTATTCTGCCAATATTGATGACAAAATGTTTTTGTTGTTTTACTAACTGCTGCTGGTGCTAGTTGCTTTTTTATCGCACGTAACATCTTGCTGATTTGCACAATAATTCCATTTGCTAAATGAATAGGGCATTTTCATAATAATGGTATGTGAGAAATTTCTTCGGATCGTTCACGTGAATTAATTGCTCGAATTCCAACAAATGTTGCGGGGTCCCTTCCAAATAATCTAGACCAAATAAAAGGGAAAAGGAAACGGAGAAAAAAGAAACACAGTATGCCTGGTATTTCAAGGATTCAATGGAAGGTTTTGTAATACATTTTTGAAAATCCCTATGCACTACTTTAGCGCAAAAGGCCAAAAAGAACAGCAAAAAAACAACAACAATAACAGCGACCAGCTAGTCCAAATTTGTCCTGCGTAGTACAACTGATGAATGAAAACTAGATAAGGTTTTGGGCAAAAGCTTTACGAAGCTACAAAATGAATACGGTAAAGAAAATGCAAAGCACTCAGATCACCTGAAAGACTGTTGGACTATATAGTTACTTGGATATGTATAGATTTCAAATTTTATGCACCCCGTCACAACAAAAATGTTTTGTCAACAAGCTCGACAGAAGCTTGCTGACATAGCGGTGACCTATATTTAACAGCGTCTAATATGATAATAGGATCTCAAGCATTGGGATGCTGTTAATGGAAAAAAAAAAACCCTCGACGGGCAAGCATTGATGCTGTCAAAGACAACTTGATTCACGAATAGATGATAATGCTAACTGGGAAGCAGATTTTGTGGATAGAACAATAATCCTCAGGAGGAATATGATAAGTTTCCTTGTTCAAAGTTGAATGAATGAATGAATGAATGATTTATTACCAAATTTTTAAGTTCACGTTTACAATCACAGATAATTTATACAATCATTGAGAATACAATAATACAATTAACAGGAATACAAGACATGAAAGTATAGAATCAAATCAACAATATGAATATGAAAGTACAAACATATTTACAAATTTGGTAAAAGGGTCCAACAAATACCAACGCTAGTGGACGTTGGCCCTTGAATACAGAAGAAGAATAAATAAATTCAACAAGAAATTTATTTACATTATAAACAAGTGTATTTACACTATGTACAAGATTAACATTTTGAAATTGATAAGTGTACTTACATTACTTATATTACTAGAATTGAAGTTTTTGCTTTGTGGATTACTAAATAAACAAGTTTATTCCAATTATGTGTATTCTTCCAATAAATTCTTTTTGAAGACTTTACAATTTTTTTACGAGAGGATGTATAACGTAAATCAGTTGAAAGATTGTTCCATATTTTAACACCTGAATATGCTATTGATCGTTTCCCTAATTCTGTTCTGACAGTTTTTAGTTTAAAATTGCACATTTCTTTGTTTCTGGTTTCGTATGTATGGTCAATATGAGAAAAATAATACGATACTTTATGAAGTAGGTTATCATTCAATAGATCATAGATAAATATTCCAATTAGGTATCTATATTCCTTAAATACATCCAATAATTTTAGTTCATACAATAAAGGTGCTGAGTGATGCCTGAAACTTTGGAATGTTATCACTCTCGACATTCTCTTTTGTAGAATTAGAATAGGATTTAAGAACGTTTTGTTTGTTCCGCCCCAGACCTCCAATCCGTAGGTTATGTGAGGTAGAATAAAAACATTGTATAACAGTAGCAACATTTGTTTAGAGACGAAGTGTCGTATTCTGTACAAAAGTCCTATTTTTTTTGCTTAAAACAGTGCATACATTGTTAATGTGTTTCTTCCAATTTAAGTTTTCATCAATACAGATTCCGAGAAAAGATATTGAATCAACTGACTCTAAAACGGATTCGTTAATTGACAATTGACCAAATATTTCAATTTTTCTACGCCTGCTTTTAAAAATCATATACTTAGATTTATTAATATTAACTGTTAGCTTGTTTGAATTACACCATACAATCACAGCTTTTATATTCTTACTAACATCTGCTAAGTTTGTATTATGCTCATTTGTATTGAAAGTATGAAAAAGATTAGAATCAACGGCAGATAATCTAAAATTAAAATATGAAGTTGAATTGGACAAATAATTAATATAGATGAGAAAAAGTGTTGGACCCAAAACAGATCCTTGAGGAACACCACACGAGATCAATTTATTTTAAGATATGCAGTCATAATAACATACAAATTGTTGTCTGTCTTTTAAATGATTCCTAAACCAATTTTGAAGCTAAACCTCGGATTTCGTAATGGAATCCGAGTTAATGGTTAATGGTTAAGGTAATGGTATCTGAACACATTAGTATCACACAAGTACTCTTAACTTTTACATTGTCGTTTGATGGATCATCTGCGCAGTAGCTTCCAAGTAAGCTGAATTTATATGTCGTTTTTAATATTTAGATAGGTAAATAGCCGAGTTCGGAATTTATACGTGACCGGTGAGGACATGATTAGAGGCCCGTAAAGGCCCCTCTAAACAGGCAGATATAGGTCCCCTCCGAAGTCCAAGGCGATAAAGGATAAAGTGCCTTAAAGGGGCATTGTCCCGGTAATGTAGAGGGCGCTGTTGATGATACTGCCGATCACTGTTAGCATTGATACGAAGATTACCGAAGTTGAGCTGTCATCAAGAGGACAGTGCGTAGGTGTTGCTAAGTAACGTTGCCTTCGTTGTCTTCTCTGCGCATCGCGCAGTCTGTAGTAATGCCAGGGTGCGTGCATATGTGCTTGTTATTATGACATCGCAAAAGAAGTTTGCTAAAGCTGTCATCCCCCTCAGCCGAATCATGAGCCGAACTGTGATCAGACCACTGACTACAGTGGATCGGACTTCTTCGGACTCGGGGAAGTGGGCCAAAGCGTAACCTCTAAAGAGGAGTCGATGGCGTAGGTCTCTATAGAAAACTTGCGCCGTGCGCCCGCGTACGCATTTGACTAAAACACCGGGACCATGCACCTTTAATGCCTAGAGGAACATCCACTGAGCACTGCTGGTAGACCCAAGATTGAGGGTCCATTTATGTATGGTCCGGGGTGGTATTCTGAGACTGTTTGATCTCTGTTGTAAGTCTCTTGTAACAAATCGGTATTGTGAACACCGTTTTATCTCTGTTGTAACTTCTGTTGTAACTTCTGTTGTAACTTGCGTTTTATCTCGCGCTCTCTTTGCCTGCGCATACCATTGTCTTGAGGTATGCACACGCGCGTAACTTTGGGCGCAAACCTATGCACCCATTAGATTGCGCGGTATTCTGAAAAGTGTTTTATCTTCTGTTGTAACTCTCACCACGTGCAAACTTATGCTTCTGAGATAAAACAAGGTGGAAGGTGTTTCAACTCTGTTGTAACTTTCGTTTGAACTTCTATTAGATAGTGAGATAATTTATTTACTCAATATTGTGGTATGCGAGTTCAAAATAAGCAACGATAAACAAAATATAAACACAATTTTGTACAAAATGGCAAAAGCAAAACCAGTTTGACAAAATATAAACTCATTTTACAATACAAAATTTGGTAACAGTAAACTTGGAAGTACACGCGTAGCATGCATGCATATAGGTTAAAAACACAAACACATGGATGCCTACAGAAAGGTTACAGGCACCGCCGGCAGTTTATCTTAATGATAAGCACTAAAACACAAATTCATATGCAAAACTTTCTATACCATGCAAAGGACCTTCTTTTAGAAAGTTTCCTCTCGCTGGATTATACTCAATTTTTTATATATATAAAAAAGTAAAAGTCATTTAACTCTATTTATGAAACCGTTTATGATTATTCATCTTTCAAAATATTTAACAATTTTTACATGATTTCACTATCTTCACCAACACGAATTCATTTTCAGTACCTTTGGGTGTTTCAAAAAGTATTTAATAAGCGCTTGTTTTACGTGAAATTTCAAAAAGCGGACATTGGCTATTTTCCCAAATATAAAGAAGTCAATCAATCTTCTGAATGCCGTGAGTGCTGTTAAGAAACAATGAATAGTTAAACAAAACACAATAAGGGTGATAACTTCCCATCTGTCTAACGGACAAGCCTGTACACAAAAAAAGAAGAAGAAAACATAGCATTGCAAGTGCCTGTTTTAATTTAGAAGGATCTAATTCCCAATAAACCATGAAATTTGGATTCCTCTCATGAGGAATGTTTTATTATTCTTTAAACAAAATTCCAAATTAAAAAAAAACTCCATCTGAGATAGCTTTTCAAACCCCCCTACAGCAACAACCACATACGTGAAAACCGGTAAGAAGGCATGAATGATCAAGCTGTTGTAACTTTTTGTTATATTTTTTTATCTCTGGCTCTCTTTACCTGCGCATGCCATTGTCCCGTTTGTGCGCACGCCAGAGAATGAGCGCTTGTCAAAACGCGCATAGTTAAGCAAGGCGCGTTTTGCCCAAGGGAGCGATGATATTGGTTGAAATGTCTTAGATGCTACTTCTAACAATATTTCCTATTGGATATGATTATTGCGATGGGCGTGGTTATCATGACTTACAACACCATTAAAACAGTTTTCAGAATACCGATTTACAACTGTTTTAGCGGTGTTGTAACTCACAGACTTACAACACAAGTTACAACACAAATTACAACAGAGATAAAACGGTGTTCAGAATACCACCCCTGGGCCCTGTTTCATAAAGCTGTTCGTAAAGTTACGAACGACTTACGAGCAACTGGTGATCAGTTCTGTTGTGCTATACTTATCAGAATTTCCATAATTCAGCACAAGATCTGATCACCAGTCGCTCGTAAGTTGTTCGTAACTTTACGAGCAGCTTTATGAAACACCCCCCTGGTGTTGTAAGTTATGAAAACCACGCCCATCGCAACAATCATATCCAATAGGAAATATTGTTAGAAGTAGCATTTAAGACATTTTAACCAATAAGATTGCTCCCTTGGGCAAATGCGCCTTGCTTAACTTTGCGCGTTTTAACAAGCGCTCATTCTCTGGCGTGCGCACAAATAGGACAATGCCATGCGCAGGTAAAGAGAGTCAGAGATAAAATAAAGTTACTACAGAAGCTTGATCATTATGCCTTCTTACAGGTTTTGACGTATATAGTTCGTGCGGTATCGGGATTCAAAAAGCTATCTCAAATTGAGTCTTTTTCTTTGAAATTTTGTTTGAAAATTAATAAGATATTTGTCGTTCATGAGAGGAATCCAAATCTTATGGTTTATGGGGAACTAGACGCTTAATCTAAATTAAAATAGGCCCTTGCAATACCATGGTATTATTATCATTATTATTATTATTTGCACAAGATTGTCCATTAGAGGAATGGGAAATTATCACGCTTATTGTGTTTTGTTAACTATTATTGTTTGTTAACGGCACTCACGACATTCAGAAGATTAGATCTAATTGACTTCCTGATATTGGGAAAAATTTAATATCCAATGTCTGCTTTTTGAAATTTCTCTGAGAACAAGCACTTAAGAAATATCTTTTGAAACACCCAAAGGTACTCAAAATGAAATCTTATTGGTGAAGATAGTAAAATCATAAAAGTTTAATAATTTGAAAGATGAATAATCATTTACGATACCATAAAGCTAGTAGAGTTATATGACTTTTACTTTTTTATAACAATTATAGGCCTAAGTATGATTCAGAGGAAACTTTTTAAAAGAAGGTTTCTGGCATGGTATAGGAAGTTTGGTATTTATGAGTTTGTGCTTTAGTGCTTAAAACAAACTGCCGGCAGTGCCGGTAACCTTTCTGTTCATGTGTTTGTGTTTTGACCTATGTGCATATTATGCTACGCGTATATTTGCAAGGTTACTGTTACCGAATTTTGTATTGTGGAATGAGTTTACATTTTGTCAAACTGCTTTATCTTTTGCCATTCTGTACATACATTGTTTTTATATTTTGTATATTTTTTTTATTTTGAACTCGCATAACACAATACTGAGTTAATACATTATCTCACTATACAATTTTTTTTTCAATCAATCATAGTTTATTTCCACAGTTTTCAGAATACCGTGTAAACTGATGGGTGCAAAGGTTTGCGCCCAAAGTTACGCGCGTGCGCATACCTCAAGACAATGGTATGCGCAGGCAAAGAGAGCGCGAGATAAAATACAAGTTGCAACAGAAGTTACAACAGAGATAAAACGGTGTTCAGAATACCGATTTGTTACAACGGACTTAAACAGAGATAAAACGGTCTCAGAATACCACCCCTGTTCGTAATTAGCTCATTTGCACGATGGTACAATATAATGACCTTTCTTTATTCGCAGTTGGTTAGTCACATCACTCGTTTTCAAAGCGATATAATGCGTGTAATATGTACCGGTACCAAGCTTGCCCGACGTACAAATTTATGGAATTCGTGTTCAAACAAAAATGAACTTGGGTAGGCCAGGTGACTGACCAGAATGGTCCATCAATCAACCCTCGGGGAAGCATTGAACGTATCAAAAAAAAAATCTGTTTTTATTCATATTGTCGAATTCAAGGCTTGCTGTCACCTGGTCGTACTGGCAAGCACCGTGCACAAAAATTGGCATGGATATTTATTTGGCAGATGCTTATCTCAGTAAATTTAAAAACCAATATGCCTCTCGGTACAAATGACGTTTTTCTGCTCATGAGCAAAGTGGAACTACATACTGGCTTATAGACAAACCTGACTTATCTAGATGGGTACGGCGCCAACTCGTTGGCAAGTCATCGCTGTCATTACTGCCACTACATCGCTGTCATTAGTGCCACCACTGGCAATGCATGCAGTTTTCGCAGTTTACTTGCTGGAATTGCCGTGGGGTAGGCGCAGAATCGAACGGCGTGGAAGTCATGTGTTGCTTTCTTCCAGTTACCAGTCTTTGTGTCAGTGCCAACCGATGAAGAGAAGATTTAGATATCTCTTCTTAGTTTGATTTTTTCCCCCGGAACTTTGACTTGACCCTAAAAAGACTGGGGGGGGGGGGGCTTTATTAGCCCCCCTCCTCCCCCGACATTTTTCACGATAAATCTATAACGTAAAAATCTCGCGCCGCGACGTTTCATGTCTTTTTTCTTTTAAGTCTTGGGCAACTTTTGAGACCAAATTCGCAACGAGCGGTTACGCGTATCTGAAGTTGCGCAATATTTTGTAAGTGCATGTCAGACCCGAAATTGCTCAAAAACGTGCTTTCATGTACAAATCCCATGCAAATTCTGTTTCTGACCAAAATCCATAAATATATATCATTATTTTTGTTTTTACTGATTAAAATCAATCAATTCAATGTTGTTCATGATTGGAATAGTGTCGCCGATGATTTCCATAAAAACAATAAAAAACAAAAAGTCGAAAACAATGAAATGTATAAGAAACTTAAAAAACAATAAAATACATAAGAAACATTTTTGATAACGCCATTGTTTATGTTTATTCAATAAGAATCCTACAAAGAGTACCTAGACCAAAACTTAGCAGTTTTGGAACTTTAATTACAGATTTACAGCCAATTTTTTGATTGCATGCATATATTACTGTAATTAATTTATCAAAAATAAATTTGGATAATTGCGAAATAATACCTTTCAGTTTTGTAGATTACCCTGTGGGTGACGCGCGTGGCAATTTTCCTTGCGATCACGCGGTCAACGGCCAAGATCTTGTCAATGGCCAAGATCCCGTCCTGCGAAGCATCAAAATAGCCCAGTCTTTTTAGGGTTAAGACTTTCTGAGATTGAATTCAGTGATTGGAAATTGTAGCAATAATATACAGCTCACCTATAGGTATCGATATACGAACTCGTTGCGCGTGAGCTATGTATTAACTTATTTATAAATAACTCTCTATAGTCCAGTAAACAGTGTCATAGACCATGTACATGACCTGGAAAAGTTGTTAAATACAAGTTGTTGTTTTTTTGTTTGTTTGTTTGTTTTTGTTGATGATGATGATGATTCGTGTTCTAGAAGGGTATGAAGTAAATTTAGCTTGGTTCCATCTTGGCAACCTTTGACAACATTTTTATTAGCCTAATTAGCATAGTTACGTAATTAGCATGTGTCATTTTATGTAATATACTGCTAATCTTAATACAGGAAGCCTGAAAACATGAGAAATACAACTTTTGAAGGGTTTTCTACAATGAGGAATCCATTTACAACATCAATTTCCAATTTTGAATGATGCAAGTGTTATAGATATCGTGATTAGCGTAATGAACTTCTTTGCATATACAATAGTGAAGTAGTTCTGACCTGAAATGTTTTTTAAGCACAAGGTTTTGTTGTTGTTGTTGTTGTTGCCGATTCATATTTTGGAAGGGTATTGAAGTAAAATGAAGTAAAACTACTCCCCCCCCCCCCCCTCCATTTGTTTTTACATATACACAATGTATATTGCGACATTTGAAGTGTCATCATTTTTTTAAGTGTCTTCGACGACATTGTTATACTCATATTGCAAAATATAATTCATATTCGCTGCGAGGAACTTTCTTGTAAGCAATCATCTGATCATTGTTTAGTATGCTTGATATCTCCCTTTTTGTTACAAGGTTTTTAGACTTTGCTTTGTGATGTTACTTCTTCCATCATCTCTTTGCTGACATACGTTGTGTAGCGTAATTCGTTGGCAAGTAAGCGTTTGAACTTTGAATGAATGGAAGAGAAAATAAACTAGTGAGCATGGTCTGCCTATATCCATTTATATTTTGTTACAGTGCATCAACGATACGTTACATATCAAACCATCGTTCTCAACCTTGTATTTTCTAAAGAAAAAAAAAGATTCAAGTAGAAGTGAGCGAAGCTCTTTCTATAATTTTCTAGGAAAGAAGCAATTGCAACATTCACCACTGTCGAGGAGAGATATGTGGAATTATTAGTTGAAACGCAATGTTCGTTTGGCCGGTGACGAGACAACTAATGAAACTCATGGGCAATTCAGATTTTACGCAGCAGTCAAAGTCATGGTGATTCTTCATGCTCCGTGGCGTCTTTTCATGTGTATATCGCTCTTCTACGCTCACGTCACCTTTTCTGTTTATCAAATGAAATGGCGCATGACCATTTTCTCCAAGTGAATTCAGAGGAACACTCTCACCGATGTCCACCGGCACATCCCCTTTTCAGCATCCCATGTAGGCGGCTCCAGTCTTTTAATCTCATCAAACAGAGGCGCGAAGAGACAGACTTTCATTAGCATGTCATGTCTTGCGAGATTGAACATAAGACGAGGCAAGAGCTATTCTCGTTTCTGCATTGTGGCGTCTCGGACTGTGAGAATGTGTCGGCTTCGTGTGTTCTGCGCGTCCCCTGCTATAACTCCACACTTTGCGGAGGACACACGTTAATTTACAAGTGAAGACTGCAGGAAAAACTGAGTTAGACTTGCGCCACTTCGCTTCTCTTGTCTCCACAATGTTTGGTCTTAGGGGCAGACTTTGTATATGTCTCGCCAACTGTGACGGTCATAAACGTCAGTGATAATCATTTTGCCGGGGAGCAATTTTCAGGTCATCCGATGAATCGCCACCTTGGCCGTTGGACGGACATAAATACAATCACGTTTCCAAATTTCCAGAGCAAGAATGGACTTAAATATTTCTGTCTAGAAAATGGAATGAGCAACGTTTGTTTTCGTCTTTGTTTTGTTTTGTTTTGTTTTTAATCTAGTGAATTTCTCCCAGTAATAATACATATATAGGAATTGAAAGAGGGTATCATTTTTGTTTTACTTGCTGGATGAATCGACAAAGCTTTCAAAGATAGTGGAAAGAGACTGAGTGTCAATGTCTCGAGAAGATGGTGCAAAGAGTGTGTGAATGCTATGCATGCCGTAAATTTTGATTAATGGGTGGCTTTATCAGGGTTTTCTGTATAGGAAATGTGTTCAGTAGAAAACGCTTCAACCTTTTTCACAAGTAGTAATGGTTATCAATGTGCGATTCCGACCCATTTTTCAAGATGACTTCAATGAATTCTTCACATTTTGGTGAGTGTGTGTCAAGCCTATGGGTAGAGTAACAGTTGTTAAACCATTACTGTTGCCATGGTTGAATCATCTTTTTATATCAAAAGCAGCTCCTTCAGCTAAATTATTGAAAATCATTACATTTTTTTTTTTCAGTTTGTATGGGAGAATAAGCCAGATACGATTAGTAGGGAAAAAAAAAGTTATTGGTACATAAGTGGGGAGGGTGTCTTCAGATGCCGGATGTTGAGTATTTTGGTATGTCATTAAAACTTACGTGGATTTGAAGAGCGATTTTAGGAATATGTAATGATGTCAATCATTTGATATTTAACATTTATAACAAAGCAATTTGAATTAGGGTTTGTCGATGAATATTTTGCAACTTTATCCCATGAAGTTGCAAATACATTTTGGAAAGGTGTATTTTATGCCATGTCCGTATTATGTCGTGCAGAGGAATCAGATTTCTTAACTTATCCATTGTGAAGAAATAGTTTTATTCAAATTGGGCAAAAAAACAACAACAACAAAACTGTATTTATCTAATCTTGGCATGAAAAAGGTATCAGGTAATGGTTTGGTCGATGTTAGGGGAAATTTGTTGACCCGTGTAGAATGTGAACGGAAATTTTGTTTAAAATTTAATTACCTGTCTTATCATTCGGTAAGTCAAGTAGTTAAGTGAGTTAAGAGTCGGTTTGGTGTTTATTTTAAACGATGGAAAAAATATCGTAGATCCATTATTGCCGTCACACATTTAAAATACTACAGCAAGAATTAATAGGATGTAGACGCATTTATGGAACACTTCTTGGAAAAACAAAACGTTTTACCCTCGATATGTTCTAAATTGGAACAACATTTGGACAGTCCCCCTGAAACTGTAAAAATGGAAAAGTATCACATAATGATATTTCGTTTCACTCTGGAAATTGGTTGGAGATATTTTCAGTATAAGATAGTAAATAGGATCTTATTTTTGAAATAGCAACTGCATCAAAAAAAAGTCAGTAGTGATTTCAAATGCTCGGTTTGTAAAGAAGAGTAAGAAGATATTGTACAGTTTTTCAATGAATATGAATCTAGTAAGTCAATTTGGAATGAAACAGAAAATGGATAATGAAGGTTCTGGAGCACATTAAAGTTTAACATAAAAATATTATTTTGGGTTTTAAAGAAAGGAGAAATGACGCTTTAAACTGTGTTGTGATTCTGATTAAGCAACAATTGTTTGTACAAAAGTTAAAGAAAAAGTTCCTAGGTTTAAGTTTATGAAGAAAAAAATTGAATATTATGCAGATGAGAGATATTCTGTGTCGGGTACTTTAATATTTATTTATTTATTTATTTATTTATTTAGTCATATTTATACAGGGTGGCCCTATCAGTAGTCAATGCACTGTTCTCCCTAGAGGCCCTGTGTCACAAACTCATTCATAAAAGTCAAACTTAACAGACAAATAACACTACAGAAATATACAACAGCGATTACAGAAAATGGATCTAACAAGATCTACATATATCAGATAACAAATAACCCAGGTTATGAGGCGAAATGTTTCAAATAATTACAGCAAAAGGTAGCTTTTGAAGGAGAACTGCGTATAATTGCAGGAAGTGCATTCCAAAGCATAGCTCCAGAGAAAGAAAAAGCCCTTTTCCCACTCTCAGAGGTGACTCTGGGTAAAACAAGACCATGGGTGCCCGCCCTTCTTGTCCTGTACCGATGTGTACTACTGCATAGCGTGAAGCGATCAATCAAATAGGAAGGAGAAGAACCATTAATAAGGTCAATCTGGGATGGTAGTATTGGTTGAGGTGAACATTCAGCTTTTAACTTTTTGTAAAATACTTGGAAACCACTTTATAAAATGTAAAAAAGGCATACAATTCTAAGAAGAATTCAAAGTTTATTTGATGAAAATCGGCTTTGTATTGGCTGAGATGTCTAAAACCAAAGTAATAAAAGGTGGGTCCACCTTT
The DNA here is from genome assembly GCF_040938485.1 of Diadema antillarum. Classification (NCBI taxonomy): domain Eukaryota; kingdom Metazoa; phylum Echinodermata; class Echinoidea; order Diadematoida; family Diadematidae; genus Diadema; species Diadema antillarum. Next base: position 736,396 of record NW_027271179.1, read on the forward strand.
TATTAAGATTGCTTTGATTTGGATATCTCAGCCGGATATCTCAGCCATTTCAAACCCAATTTCCGTCAAATAAATTTTGATGAAAATCAAAATCTGAGAACAATATGCTCTTTCATATTTCATAAGAGTTTTCGCATTATCTTAAAAAAAAATCATTAAAAAAGGTTGGAAACTTAAAGCCCTATCATGCCTATCTCAACTGAAGCTTTACCATCCCTTTAACGTGGTAAGCACTCCAGCCTTTGTTTGTGTAAATGATAACGACAGAAATGTTAAGAAAAAAACGAGATTATGGCCGAAGATCATGAGTTGTACTATGTTGACATTGAGACAATAAGAAAAAGTTGGGGGAAAGCCCATCATGGGAGGGTTGTGAGGTGATGATATTGTCACCTGTGCTAGTTTATATATGGCTGCTATCACTAATTCTTTTTTATTACATAAAATTTGGCAACCTTACATCATCATTCTGGTCTTATCTTCTATCCGTTCTCCGTTTCTTTTTCACAAACACTGATTACTCGGGGCTTACAGCCAAACAAGCTAGCTTTCATGTAGGTCCCGTCATACTTCTCTTTGATCAACCCCATTTCGATTTCGATTTTGACCAGTTATCATTACATGTAATTACTGTGTTATCACCATGTATATTGTTTGTTTTCTGCACATTGTTCACAAGGTAAAAGAACTTGTCTGGTTTTCTGTTGTAATGTTCATAAATGAGAAGTATGAAAATAAATGAATTGAATTGAATTGAATTGAATTCAAACCGTGGGAAACTATAAGATTCGATTTGAAAAATGAATAAATGAAAATCTTGTTCTATGTCTCACATTTCATGAAACTTCTACCATGCTCTGTTTGCTTTCATACAATTTTTATCACAGCAAACAGGAACATGGGGTGGCATTGCACTTTGAAATAATCGCCCTAACTTTGCCATAATATGCTTGCCGTTAAAACCCCTATTGGGTGCTGGAATAAGACTCGTATGTTAACATTCCTGTAATGATGAACACCTGTTGTACTCCTAAACCATGCGGAGACACGCGTGCGCACGCAAACACACACAGAGACACGCGCACACACACACACATACACACAATCACTACATAGTTGTTGCTGTTGTTTGTTTGTAAATATTCAAATAACGTGAGTATGTTCATGCATAAGAATAAATACAATTCTTGAAGCGATTTAATTATTCCATGCATACAATATAACAACAGTGATAATACCAGCTTTCTAGACAGGACATTTCATCCTGTATTAGTTTAACATATTGCTTATCTTGATACGCCGCCTTCTTCCATCCTTTACTTTCAGATATTGTGGTATATTGGTTTTGTAGGTCTGTTAAGAAAATAAACTGAAATGGACCTAACCTAAGTTGGTAATCGTGTCCAATCATGATGTTATACCTGTTATAATAGTTACCTTAGACACTACGTTAAAAGTGGTAACAATGGTAATGGTGGTCTGATAGTCAAGATGATTTCCCCGGAAAATGTGGTGGTGAAGTCACACGTTGCTCTGCGTGTTTTTGCCGTTGTTGCGTTTGGTCACATTTTGTTAAGGACAGAATCTGTAAGTAAACGTATCAGGGTGATGTATTTTACCTCCTTATAAAAATCACAGGCGCTTGAAATCATGACAGTAATAGAACCCTATACGAACAAATGATGCTCTGCTACTAAAGAATAACACCTGGGTTCTGTTTTGAGTTATAATTGATTATATAGTTGATTTCTATCATAAGTCTATGGTAGCCTGTGTGGTAAGGGAATTTACAATCGATTATAATTATCTTTTGATAAAACGGGTCCCTGGCAGATTTATTCATGTGCCGTGTGATTGAACTCCACTAAGTTATTTGAATTATAACATTATACGCATATATATATATATATATATATAATATATATATATATATATATATATATATATATATATATATATATATAGATTACATACATGAATGCATGAATACATGTATAGAGATTCCTATATATGAATACATGTATATGTGTGGGTGTTTGTATGTGTGTGTGCGTGTGCAAAATCACTGTTTGTATTCGTGTCATTGTGGAAACAATTGTGCTTTGAACAAAATTCGAATAAAAAATAATCTAAAAAAGTGTGTGTATGTGTGTAAAAGAAAGAAAACTGTATGCAAATAATGAATGTGTGTGTGTGAGAGAGAGAGAGAGAGAGGGAGAGAAGGAGGGAGAGGTAGAGGTCTATATTTAACATTAAGACATTGACTGACAGTGCATTCCTATCAAAATAAAGAATGTTTCCCGTCCCCGTATTTTTTCTTCATTTTTCATGTTGTCTCAGTTCAGCTATATCGGGAGCATGTTACCACTCCCTTAGCTCTGATCTACTGCAAAAGCTGCGGCAAGCAATCACGGGCACGTGGAAATAATGACTGATTACAGATTAAACATGACCCCGTTTCGCCGCATGTGACGCTTGACTATCGGACAGTCATTCACAAAATTTTGCGAGATCCCGAAGATAAGGTGGAAAAGGAAATTGAAATAAGATGACGTCTATGCAGAGCGTTTGACGTAGACCACACCGAGACGACACTGTGTGTGTGTGTGGGAGATGGATTGTATGCAGGAGACCAGAGCAGTTAATGAAGCTAAGAGGAAGGAATTAGAGTTAGGTAAATATGAGAGGAAAGGCATGAGAAAGATCGATTGTGGTAACAGAGGAGAAAAGATAATAAGAGAAAGTGAGAGAGAAAGAGAGACAGAGGGAGAGAGATAGTTGTAATGGAGAAAGAGAGAAGAAAGAAAGGAAATGTATAAAGAAATGCTCGAAATTAATTCTTCATGAATCATGAGTGTCTACTATCATTGGAAAAGAAACCGAGGTTGAAAAGTTTGTGTGAGAGAGAGAGAAAAAAAAAATCCAAATTTGGTGGTAATCTGACGTAAGAGAATATTGATTGATTGATATATCAAGTCAAGTTGATTTATTTCATTTCCAACAAACAAATAATTAGAAATACAAAGAAACAGTCGTATACACAGATGTCAGGAAATCAGTACCATAATGCGATGAAAACAGAATAATATTGTAAAAGAGATACAGGTAAATTATCAACAGATATGTATATATATATATATATATATATATATATATATATATATAGGCCTAATAAGAGCAATAAAGCATGGATGAGTAAGAATTGGAGTAACTCATGACATATTCGACCAAAAAAAAAATCGAGTTATAGAAAACAGAATTACATAGTCAAATAGCCAAAATCCAGTGTTATGTTCTTTCTTTTTTCCCTCCAATCCCCTTTCTCTCTCCCCCCCCCCCCCCTCTCTCTCTCTCTCTTTCTTTGTGTCTATGTATTGATGAGTGATATGGAATTTTAAAAAAAAAAGGGTTGAGAAAATAAGGCTGTTTTATAGCCAGGGAACAGGAGACGCGAATAGACATGGGGAGAGGATCCAGGACGATATGAACTAGAATCGTATTAGTGTGACTTTGTACAGTGTCAGCGGAATATCGATAGCGATCAATACCGTGCAAATTTGCCTTCCTCTTATTCTATCCTCACCTGCTGTAAATATGTCATTCAC